>NC_134369.1:8188636-8512500 GCF_035582795.1 Mycteria americana | reverse complement strand
CTGAAATTTTCACTATGATGAGAATTGATATTATTAAGAAGTAGCACTTAGAATGTTTGCATAACTGAAATATTTTATTGTTTTTCTTTCATTTTGATGAAGGAAAGTATTCACATCAGGCAGGTTTCTTACCTGAAGTCTCTCTAATGACTATTAGTATCTTTCCCATTCAAAGTAAATGCAGTTTTAAAAGTTCAGGTCTAAGATTTTCCTAAAACCCTATGGCTACCTGTATTGCAGAGTTCACATATTTTTCTAGTATTGCTTGGCCACCTTAAATAAACTTGTTATTTCACTTATTTGTACAAGATATTTATTTCCTTTTGAAATACCTTACAAGTTGTTATTCATTGTTTTTTGACAAACTTACCAACTCAAAAAGACTTTGCCTGACTGGAAGAATATTAAATTGATTATATTTCACCTACCAGTATCCCCTTACTAATTCCTTTTTAATTCAGGCAACTCCTACCATTTTCCCTCCAGTTTTTTTGCCTAACTGGCACATTTGAAAATCTTCTAGGACATAAAGACTGACCTATATTGTTGTCTATCAGCTTCAGTGGCCGTGACACATATATGTTTGGGGTTTTGTATAGGAATTCTTTTCGAGGTGTGGTTTATTTGAGGTTAAATGTTTGTCATCCATACATAACCTAGTACACCCATTTATGTGCTCAGCTATGGTGGACTTATTCTGTCATATTCACTTTTTGGTCTTTATTCGGCATTAGGTCAGTGTTTCTTCTAAGTGACTTGGACTGCAGAGTGTCCATGTTCTCAAACAGGATCTCAGTATCCACAAAGTAAATAATATTGAAGGGGAAAATTTATAGCTAGACCACCCAGAAAGTTCTTTTATTTGTTGCATCTCCCAAACACTTCCGAAGGTGTGCTCTCGGTTTAGAACCCAAACTCTGCCTCTATTATTATTTGTCAGAGTCCCAGGTTGATGTCTGCCTTCCTTTGCAGACAGATTTTTCTTAGAACATTGCTAAGGTATAAGTCTAGGTTTCTACATTTTTACGCAGAAAAACTGTATACAAATCTGGGTTTTAACAAAGCTTTTAAATGTATCCCCAGCCTTAATAACTGTTACTTTTATAAGATTCATTTCTTGTACCTTATTTGAGTTCTGCAATGATTATTTTCACCCAGGAGGTCACCTGCTTTCCCCAGTATGCAGAATCTCATTACTCTTTAACAGACAAAAGGAGCTACTGTAAATGTATCTGCATCTGATAATAAAAGCCTACTGAAAATAACAAGTTTCAAAATATAATTTAGCTTTGGAGTGTACAACACCTGAATCTGTCCTGTAGCCACACAGGCTCAAAGGCATGAGAGACATTACTGGAGAGGAGTGAATTCTGAAAATCCAGAATAAGTGCAACGGTGCTCATCAAAGCCGTGTTTGATTGCACAGACTAGATCAGCTGCGAGCTGCAAATCTGTGTAATAGGTGGGATTTTACAGTGCAATCATGATTTTACTCTCTGAAACCATATTGACGGGCTTTTCCTCGTGTGCTTTTCCTATTGATCTGCTTCCTAAAAAATATTGAATTTCATCATGATGTTTTTGGTGGAAAAGGACGCTGTTTCTTCTGTATTTTTTTATTACTTAAGCAATGTCCTATAGTCTAAGGAAGTGTTGTAAATAATTTGAAACACGGATAAAGCTTATTTCCTGTGTGAACCTGTGCTAATTCCACAGGATGTTACAATGATCATGACTTTTTTCTCCAGTTGTATTAGGCTCAACAAAAAAGAAATTTCAATTTCTATGTCAATGTGAAGAATATGTCTCGTAATGTTTTTAAATGAAAAAAGAATTATTTCAAACTTAGGGAAGTTTGTCATTTTTAACAACAGTCAAATCTAGACTACAGCTATGCGTGCTCTTGAGAACACTTCTACGTGTGAGTAGCTTTACAGATATTAATATAACTCCACTGAGTTCCCTTGTGGAATGACAATATTGTTTGCAGAACCCCCGGTTTTTATTATTAAATCTCAAAGGTGGGAACTTTCTTTAATTAGTTGGGCTGAAGTGTAAAGAAGCAATCTTAGCTAGGTGAACAAAAATAACATTTTAATTTATTTTTTTGCCCATGCCTGAATTGAGATGATTCAGCAACTATGGGGTTCACTCTGTTTTAAAGAAGAAACATGGAATAGTATGAAGACATCTTAAAGTTCACTTATGTGCTGTTGAGTTTCTAAACATATTGATATTTATTCAGAAAACCTTAAGGCTAATATATTTAGAGTGTTATTCCTTACACTTTCATAGCTAAAATCAAGCGCTCAGATCTGTTTATTTCCTCTAGGCTTCAGCCATTTTGTCTTTATAAAATGGAAACGATTTACGAATATTACTAGTGAATTCAGAAACTCGATGAAATGTGTGAATTCTCTTATAGAAGTACATTTACAAAAGTAAGGTCCAGGGCAACCGTAATGTAGAACTGTGCAGTGGTGATGGTATGGTTTTCCTGAGACAACTAGCAGCCACATCTCTTTTCCCATACATAAATGGCAGTCAGCAATAGCTAGAAACAAAAGACCCCTCTCTCACTCTCTGAATACAGTGACATTCATTCTCAGAGAAGCAGGGGCAGCTTTTTGAAAGCAGACTTCTTCAGTCCAACAATAACACACAATGAGTTATTGACTTGTTTATATATGGAGCTCTTTTCAGTAACTAACTCTGACTCCCCACAGTCTGGACAAATGATTGATTTCGTTGTTAGAAAAAGAGAAAGCTCTTGCACTAAACTCTGTAGTGCAAACTACTTTTTCCCCATTTGTTCCCCCACTGAATAGGACCTTATTAAAATGCACTTTCCAAAAAATACCTGCAGCTGGCCTTTATAAGCATGTTTTGTATATATAAATAAGTAATTTGTCCCACTCTTTTGTATGGTAACAAACCATTGGAGAATCTTGTCAACATATATATGAAGGTTGAGTGTCATAGGATTTTGGTTAAATGATATTATTTATATTGATATGTATATAAAGCATACTTTTAGAAGTATTTACAGTAGCTGTTTGCTATTTGGTTACAAATACTACCTTTTAAAAATTAATAGGCATGATGGTTTTTTATTGAGAAATTCCTATTTCCTTTTGACAGCAGTTGTTAAAGTAATATGCCATACACATGTTATTTTCATACTTTTTAATGTATGCTCAACTAAACAAATATTTGAATAACTGTTAATTCATCTTGTAACTTTTGCACATTGTTGTAGCACGTCGTCTATTATGTTTTATTTTTTGATGCACTGTTTATGTTAATTCTTCATATACATATATGCACATTTTATTTTAATCGAAGTGAGCCTTCTTATGTCCTCTTTTATTGTTATGAGGTTTCTTTAATAAGTAAATAAGTATTTGGTGTCTTTTTTATACATTTAAATACCGAGACATATTACTTAAAAAGATGCTGCATTTGTCCAAGAGCTGCGTTGCAGGAACAATTTCTATATTGCAAAAAAAGGATGCAGAGTTCTACTGAGCCCTGCAATTTGCTAGTTACAAAACATCATGGGAAGTTAAGTGCTTATTAGAATTTTGCTGAAGGTATATTTCCAACGCATTTTACTAACACATATAGAGATGTCGTGAAGAATTAATGGAGTTAATACCAGGTTACTCCTGATTCTCCAGGTTCTTGCACCTGTGAAGTTTGTTAGCCATGGCACAGAATGTAAAATACCAGCAGATCAAATGCAAAATGCTAGCATTTTACTGCAACATGACATAAATTCTGTAGAAAGCTACTCAAGTAAGAAGGAAATAAGGTGTCATATCCCTTGTATCCATTTGAATGTTCCTTGTGTTTCTTACCAGATTTAAGGAAGTGCAGATTTTCGATTTGTATAGGCTTCTAAGGCTATAAAAAGAAAACTGGGAAAGTGTAAATTGTGGATTTCTAATCTGGAACATCAGCTTTGAAACTTGCTGGTTTTGCTATTCTAATTCTGTGAGTTAATCATGTCATACCTTGTTTTTGCAAATTTGTATTCTGTCCATCTTTTGTGTATGAATTTCTTGTATCTCCTTTCTTTTATTCTTAATCTTTCATTTGTTTTCCAAACAAAAATAATTTGTCTTATCATACTTACTTCCTTTTTCTTTATTTAATGTAGTTTTCCTAACATAATTTAGCTCCTTTTGGAGTGCTCTCACAGATGGGCAAGCAGTTTCCACCTATCATCAATCCTGCCCAGGCAGATCTGATTAACAAAATAAATAATATTAACATAATTTATGATATTATATCAGCAATGATAGTGTGATGTTCACTAAGCCTTGCTAGAGCCTAGTTAGAATTACCAAAGATTTAATTTAAAAAAAATTCCTAGTGGATAAGTTGCGAGGGGAAAAAATTAACTCAATGTCTTTGCTTTTTTCCATTCTCATATGAACACCAGGGATTAGCATAGTTTTGAAAAAGCATGTATAAGCAGAGCAAAGAGGACTTGGAAAGAGCTATATTTTCTATAGAAATCCATGCATAGAGCAGAAACTTGCTGCAGAAATTAATGCCTGTCTTGTTATCTTTAACTTCTATGTACGTATCTTGCTCTGTGCCTTGTGGATGTTGATCAAGAGCTCATAGTAGCATCATTCTTAACGGGCTGTGGAGTGTCGGGGGAGGAAAAGGAAGAGCTATTCTTCTGTGTAGCTTCTGTAGCCTTTTGTGAAGACCCAGAGATCCATAGGATTTTCCTGTGATCTCAACGTATCCATACTTACAATTGACTTGTCCCTCCCCCCGTGTATCTGAATGTCCTGGGACAGACCCTCAGCTGCAGTGAAGTGATGTCAGTTGAAGTTGGTGGCTTTTTACTCATTTAATTGAGTGACATGCAAACCTGGACTTACGCCTTCTCCACCAAAGCCTTTCAGAAAATCTCTGAACAGCAGCTTTGTAGAGCTTTTTAGCTTTTGTCTCTCTTACAGCTTCAGGTGTTACGCAAGGAAACAAATAAGGATGATCAGGAACAGATCCTGGTCTTTGAAAGACATTATGTTGCAGTTTTAGTATATTTTTTTTTATTGCAGAAGTTACACTTTTTTTGACTGGGGAAACATATCTGTTTTCTGTCTGAAATGTAACCAACAGATTAAATATTTTTTCAGTCAGTACAGTCCTATTCAACAGTGATAAGCATGGTACAAGAATAAGACTAAATATATGCTGAAAAAATAGGACACTGGATTTGTATCTTTCATTTCCATTAAACAGAAGTAAAGATGCAGTATGCAAATTTGCAAAGGATTGTGCCTTAAAACAACTCTTTGGGCTTAAACTTTTGTCTAATTTTTCTTTAAAGGTGTTTTACTTTATTTTTACTTATGCATAAAAAAGCAGGTCTACGTGTTCTGAAATCCTTAGTAGTGCCGTAAGAATTTGTCAAAATAAAGTTCTCAGATTCTTTGCAAGTGTCAAGGCATTTTCTCATATTTAGAATCAGAATTTTAACAATATTTTTTGTCAAATGAAAGGCATGACATATATAGCTAACTTTATTAGCCCTTTGCTTGTACCAGGAAGAAAACATTTCTGTGATAAGGCTAACGGCAATCATCTTTAACTTTTAGATTTACTTAAAAGCTTACCCATCTGCTCCCAGTTCTTCTCATTTTGCTTTCAGCTGTAATTGCTGAAGACCAGTGGGTGTACTAGTGTCAATCAAACCGCCCTGTGACAGCAAGCATATACAGACCCTTTTTCCTCTCTAGAGATTTCATTTACCACACTTAGATGACTAGTTTGAATTGTTTCAAACTTTGGGACAGTAGATGAAATCCTGGTTTCACTGAAGTTAATAACTGACCCTCTCATACTGATCCCTTCTGACAGGTATCTAGGGCAAGGCAAAAACATCGTAGAATGCCTACTGTTCAGAAGAGGAAAATGCAGATGTGAGGCCAATCCCTACCATAGGTACGGTACAAGTAGCATTTAAATAGGACCCCCTCAATGGGTTGGAGACTGGGAGTTTTAAACAAGCCATACAAAAGCAATTGACTACTGGCAAAGTAGCATGGTCTTAATTTTTTTTTTAACCTTGCCTCTACTGCATATAAACTAGACACTGTTTTCCCAACTTGAAAATACTGACCACTGAAAAACGTATTTGGGATGTATGAAGTTTTTAGGTTATTCGTTCTGAAGGGTGTTTTTTTATAATTATATTACAAGCCAAGCAAACCCTAATAACGTTTAAGATACATGGCTTTTCAAGTTGATGCAGAATGAAAAACAAATGTACATAAAATGCTTATATGAAAATGTAGAAGAAAATACCACATATGTTTATAAGAAAATGCTTCATATGGGTTTTTAATCCATGTGTATGTAATGTGTTATTTTTCATTCTTAATTTGGAGTTTGCTATTAATGTTCAGAAGGGAAAAATCATTAGATATTATTTCAATGATAACAGAGGAATTATATTTAAAGCCAGATGAAGTAAGTGAGTTATATAAAGTAATTTTGTTGACAAATAAGAGAAAAAAAGACCACAAAGACTATATTTAAAGGCCAGAAAAGTTATTTTTTGTAACTGCCTTTAAAGCTGATTTTGATCTCCACATAAAAATGGGACCATTTTCTACCACTATGTTTCTTAATAACCCAGTAAGCAATTGCCAAAAATACTTTCAGGATACAGATTTCTGAATCTTTAGATTTACATCTTTTTTCTGTGGAGTATTGTGGTCCCCAGATGCAAGGGTAATTTCCCCAACAGATAGAGCAAGAGCTGTACTAGGTAAGAGCTAACAACTTGATATTCTTCTGTGCATTGGCTTTAGGAACACACAAAAAGGTCTCCAGGACGCCTATATATATGTGACCCTGTTTTAAACTTAGTCTCTCATTGGCTTATGATTCAGTTCTATCAATAAATTTAACCATGCTTATCAGAAACAACTAAATGACTTGGAAAGTCAGTATCAATACTGACTGGCACAAAAAACCTCAGTCCTTATTAAAGTAAATGAACTTTACAATGAACGATGGCTTTCATTAATAATTTTTTTAAAAAATTAATCATATTCTGGAATGTCTCTGGATATAAGACATTAGTCACTTTGGTAACGCTGTATCCATTAAAACTTGAAAAGTATTTGTAAATTCTTTAGTTTAGCAAGATTGGTGATGTTTGATTTTGTCTTTTCTCTGTGAAGACAACTATTGCATTTTCCCCCCAATTCTTTTCTCTTTTTTATCTTCCTAATTCCATACTGAGTGGGCCTGACATGGACTCTCTAACTTTCTTCTCTTTTCTAGCCCTTTCTGTGTAAAAATACATGGAAGATTAACTTCTAACTCCAATTAACTCAATGGCCAAACAAAAAATGAGTAGTGTCATTAGGATCCATGGTTACAAACAAATATTCTTTTTTGTTGACATCTAACATTGACAAAAAAGAAGTAAAAGTAGCTAGTTCATAGTTCTGTGTAAGAAGCACTGTGTAGCTATCTGTTCTGCCCCCAAACAGAATTTTGGCAAGTGCAATTTCATTCCTCTTCCCTCATTGTGCCAGAATGGAAATAAATTTCATTGACCCTTTTACTTGCAGAGATGATTTCTCCCTCACGGCCAGCTTCAGTACCTTTACTTGCATGATGAAAATGTATAGTAAAAATTATGTCCTCTCTCCTTATCGCTGCCAGCCTACTTTCTGCCAGCATGTTTGGAACAAAGGAAAAAACCCCAGTGGTTGGGTGTTCCCACTCAAAGGATGGGTGGGAAGCTTGAAATGAGGTAAAAATTCAATATATTCCAATACATTCTATGTAGCAGCTGTAAATATGTTTAATGTCATGTGTGACTCCGGCACTATATTTGACCCCATGTAGAGGATGGATTCATCCTTCCTCTAGAGAAAACCTCTCTGACTGCAACGAGTATGAAAAATTGATCTCATACACTCAATAGAAGTTTTGGTATATGTCATACTGTGTATCAATTCTGCAACTTTCTAAAGGAACTAGGGATGTTTTACTCAATTCTTGTTGCCTACATTTTTAATACACTATTCTTTTAGCTAGTAAAACAATTTTTAAAAGAGATTTTTCACCCTAGCAAAATATTTAGTATTCAGTTAAGAGTTTAAGTAACTCCTTTGCTTTTGTTAGAACTGTGTTGCTGCTCTAACGAAAAATGTTAAACTCTGTTCCATTCTTTGAGGGAAAAAGTGTAGTTTACAATGTCAAGATTTAGTAAGCTAATCATAAGATTATGCAGGAAATATTATAATGAAAAACTATTAAATCAAACATTTTCCTTGCAATAGCTCATGCTGTGAAGTTGACAGCATATTCTATAAATGAAATATTAATACAAAATTGATGGCAGATAAAAGTGAAGAATGATTTCTGTGTAGGTTTGTGGATGGCAAAAAAAAATTATTCCCTCAGATATAATATTATTAATACATTCATCTTATTGCAATGCTACCAGTAAATATATATTAGCATTTCATTTCTTGCAATAATTAAAAATCTTTTTAGGATTATATCAATGATATTTCAGTTTCCTACCAATAAATTGTATTTGACAATAACTTGGTTTCTGTAACATTACTTTTCCTTGTTATCTACTAATTTCTAACAACTTACTTACATTTTTCTTAAATAAAACGGACTTACTAAACAACGTATACATGTAGACCTCAATCTTGAGCTCCTTACTTTGGTAGAAATCCTAAACTATCTGTCTGAGGTTGGGATGAATAGCTTTTCCAGTTCCATGTGCTTGGTAATTTTGTCTCTGCCTACTGAAAGGCACGTACCAAAATAAAAAGCTTTTAATGACCCATCACTTATTACCAGAAATAAGGAGATAGAAAACAAATACTGTTTATTATTACCATAACAAAAATACTGCCCAGAACTATCCTTGAAGTGTTTAGAAGGCCATGAAAATAAGAAGGAACAACAAAACTTATGTAGAGAAAGAGAGAGAAATATGTATTAAGTGGGCAAAATAGTAAACATCTTTTTGGTTCTAGATGCTTAAGATCTTCCAGTACATGTTATTCAGCTAATTTACAGACACTAAATTTTCTGTTTAGAGCTTGCAAATTAATAGCCCGCATCTACAAATCCACTTGATTTATTTTAAAGTTTGCGTATGACAGGCAATAGCCATTCAGGTTTTTCACTAATCTTCAGCAGGGTATTTTAACTGTCCTCCTAAAGACTTCTGGCACACTGGAAAGTATGGAAGCGGTGCCAGGTGCTGCAGCACCCAGTCCCCACGCACCTAGTACAGGAAAGGCCACACTTCTGTTTGAATAAGTCTGAATCTGAACGGCGGAGCTCACCGTTGCGCCTGCGACCGGCGATGGAGCACCTAGAAGGAAGTAAGAAGCTGCTCTAGGTGGGACAGTGTCCAAGGTGATTGCTGGGTGGAATGTAGCCACAGCTCTCTGGTGCTCTTCGATGGAACTATAACATCCATTGCTCAAAGAATGTAGGCCCATTTATTGTGTCTTTTGAATAACTCAATCGGTTGTCAATATTTCATATGTCCTTTGATTTGGATATTAATTTTAATATCACTTGACATTAGCCTGAAGACTGATTCAATAATACTTCCATGTTAAATGATCCAGCTTTATCTTTAAATAGTCCTTATTTTTTTAATTTGTCTAACTAAACAATGTCTTGTAAGTGTAATTTGAATAAAAGATGTATCCCATTAGTGGGCATGTTAATTATCAACTCTATTATAAAAAATAATGAAATGTAGATATAGTTAGTCAGTCCAAGATTAGATTTGTATTCACTAACAACTCAATTACATGTTCAAGCTAGCAAACAATGACCAATTGTTTAACACGATTGGTATCACTGCAGTACATGGTATTTTTCATACTATTTAAAAGGTGCTGAATCGGAACATTTGCACCCATAGTAAATCACCAATTGTGGCACCATCACAGCCTTACTCTCGGATGTTTTTTTCTGTTTTCTGCTTACCTGTTGAACAGTCTTGTTTCTATTTTACAATTAAAGTAATAAAGCTCCATGACATTTCCATTTTTCCTTCCTTAACATTCCTCCTCTGAGATTCTAGAAGGTGAGTGCTATCAAAAGCATATTTGGAAAGCATTTGGGCATATGAAGATGCAGGTAGGTACAGAATGGGATTTTCAAAGTCTGGGCAGTATTTCCTCTCTATCGGGAGTGAAAATGCTGGAAACTTTGATGGGGAAGTCATAATTTCGCAGAATTACTTCACTCATTACTTATTAAGAGAAATCTTCCTCATGATCCCTGATGCCATTTGTTTTGCCTGGTTTAGAAAATAATTAGAGATGCTGAGCTCAGATCCTAGTATAAATCAATACTGGAGCTGTTGGAGCTTGGCTGATCTATACCAGCTGAGGATTTGTTTCACTAAATGTGAACTCTTATTGCTATTCTTACAATTGTATATCTCCTGCCCCTTGCTCAGATTTCAATTGACAGGTTCAGTGCAAAGTGGCTCAGAGCACTCTCTGATAACATGAGTGGACTCTGAGTAATATAGCATTTAAACTGACAGCTGACTTTACAGCGCCAAACTAAACAGGAGAGGCCTGAAGAGATACTGACAATAGATGGACTTTATATATAGACATAATAAAAATAATTGATACTCTTATTCGCTGGGGGTTTGCAGTAGGACCAGTAGACTTTAACTTATGAAATACCTTACAGTTGTCTTGAAACCTATGTACTGTATAATCATGAGTACTTGGTTAGACTTTAAGATATTATGAACTTTATAAGTATATACCAATCCAGGCACAAATGACAGAGTCATCCCTCACCTTGGTGGACAGAGATCATGGAAGAAGAAAATAGTTTTAGCACAGCAAGAAAAACATGCTTCTCTCATAAGGCAGAAATTTGCAAGGCTGCAGTACACAGGAGACCTCAACCTCTCTCGCGTCAGTACCGTTACCCTGCTATACGCCAGCCAAGGAGATGCCCCTCCGATATTTTTAATGAGAAAAGTAGCTTGTTCTTTGCGTGTGCTTTTTTTGCTACGTTGTGTTCATTTACCATTCCCTCACCCAACTCCTGTACAAGTGTCACTTCCATGATGAGTTTTCCTGGAGAATGAGGAGTAAAATGTGTAGGCTCTCTGTGGCACAATGAAAGCATGCATTTTTTTTTCAACTTATGCGTACGTAAGCCTTCTTTTGTGAATAAGACTCATAGGGTCAGATAATGTTTAAAGGGAAAGGCTTTATGTCTCTCAGGCCTGCATGTTTCCACATGGATGCTTCTACACACACACAGATTGAATTATGAACAGACCTATTAATGCTGGGATCACAAAAGGTCAAGTTTTGTCTTCTTTTACCTCTATTCAGAATTGCTTTTGAAAGGGGGGAAAAAAGGGATTTGCAGAAAAAAAGATTCATGATGAAGAATTTTACAGGTCTTTTTTTTTCTGTCCTTTAGCAACATCTGGGAGTTGGAAAAAAAATCTTATTATGTAAAATAGTCCAGGGGTATTGTATTACTAGATTTTAATATATCTCACTTGGGTCACTTGTAGGGTTACCTTACGGAATGACCTGCTACCTAAGGAACAAAAACACTAAAAAGCAACTTGAGCAAAATTTTCCTGCTGCTATAGTGGATATGTTTAACTGAAGAAAAATCTTAAAAATATTCCAAGAAAAAACTTTAGATTTTTTTTTAATAATAATAGAGGTCTAGACCCTAAAATATTTTATCAGGAAAATCTTACATTGAAGTTGAACTAATCCTTCAGAACCTTCAGACTATTAATTTGAAAAGTTACATTAAGCTTGTACATAAAAGTGGATGTTACAAAGTGCTCTGCCAGATCTCATCATAAGTAATATTTATATTATTTTCACAAATATCTTTGCGAGAGGAAAATCAAATTTCATTATCAAAGAGTTTCTACTGCTGTGTTTTTATGTTTTTTATCCAGCGATGCAGTCATGAAATCACTCTAATACCTACAAATATTTTCTGCTATATTTCCTACAGAAAACATGGTTGAGAAACAGAGAACTGAGACCGAAATAATAATAGATGCTTTTAAGATGGCAAAAGGTTAATATTATACCCTAAAGCTCTGCATTACATTTGGCATCTTTTTATGTATATATGTTTGCATGTGTGTGTGAGGGAGTGCAAATACTTGCAAGTATGAACGTCTAAAGTACACCACTGCTCACTTTTTGTCATGCTAAAAATGTATTACTATGTCTTTATGCTTTGTTGCTATTTGCAAAAAATGATACAAAATATCCTGAAGTAGAAAATTGCACAAGTGATACAGAATTTTTAAGTGTGATTAAGGCTGGACATCAGTCAAACAAGTTCAGAGAAACCTAAGAAAGCTAAGGAAATGGCAATTATGGTAACAAATTATAGGCATTAATAGCAAATGTGATACACATTGGAAAGAATCACTGGCATTATTTATACAGTTAAAAATTGCTGATTCAAAAACTGACTGTTACTGCTCAGTAAAATCATCTAGGAATCCCTATAGACTGGATTAAATGAGGGTAATGAAAGGAAATCAACTCTGACACTGTATAAAATTAGGAAAGAAAATGATAACAAAATATTGTAATGCTGTCGTATAAATGCCACCATCTGAAATTTCATATTTTTTTCACAGGGATAGGAAAGAAAGCTATAGTAAAAATGTAAATGGCTTAAAGATTTGCCTTCAAAAAGATTGCAAATACTTTATTTCAACTAAAAATAAAAATAATATGGCTCAACTAGGATGATAATAAAACTGAACACAATAAAAACCCCAGTAAGTTACAACTTGCATAAAATAAACATAGAAGAGATTCAACAAAAATAGGGCTCATTACATTTTTTTCTTCTAAGTACTTAATGAAATTCCAGAACTCATTTTTACAAGATATCATTGAATCCTGTATCTTTGTTGTTTGAAAATAAACAGATAATTATTGTACTACTTCAGAAAATCTAAGTTTGCATAATACAGGGTAAAATGTGTAAAAAGTCATTAACTTAGTAGGGCCAATACTTCTGTAAAGGATGTTTTGTGTCTTTCTGTAGCAAGGGTCAATGTCAGAGACTCATCTGGATTGGACTGGATTGAGCACTATGTGGCAATGTTCATATTCTTTTTTAATACACAAGAATCTGTAGGTCTTGTTTTTTCGCAATTGATGTCTTTTATCAACAACGGAATAGAATAAGAGATATAATAATCTATTAATAAAGAAGAAGAATCTGTGTTTGAGCTGTTGGAAAACCTCTTCCCTTCAATATATGTTACAATGGCCTTCAAACAAAAGGTAGAATAAATAAACCTGAAAAATCTCATACAATTCAGGATTTCATGGCTGCCTTGATAGTGTGAATATGGTTTTCTGTATGTACATACATACTCTGCAGTAAAATAGAATAAGAACATCATGTGATTGCCCATGCAATACAAAGCTATAACTTTAATTGCCATGCACAATCTGTCCCAGTTATTTCTTCTAAGCCATTAAAACTAATGGTATATGTAATCTAATTTTCTTTAAGTTAGATGCACAATTACATATGAAAAATGAAGTTGGGAACACAAATGGAGACAGCTGGAGGCATCAGCTCAAACATGCTATGGTCCCAGTATTTTGTGTTTGTACATGTAAACTTTACATTTACAAGTAAGATACAAAGTTTTATGTTTCCATACTGAAAAATAACTCCATAATTGTAACCCTATGTTTAAATTATATAACTGGCATACGACTGGTGAGACTTTGCAGTTCTGAAACGTGAAATTTCTGAAAGCAAAAGGGTTGAGAGGATTTGGGCTGGCTTTTTGGAAGTATCCCTCTTTTGAGCATCCTGCTGATGTCTGAAGGCTAATTTCATTAGCATTTCATAATGGTTTGCAAAATTTAACATTATGGTGGTGATGATTACATATTTTACATGTTCAGCTATTTTTAACAGCTTCAAGAATGTAAATTCTAAACTGTAACTACATTGCTACTCTAGCTGTTGAATATAAACATTCCACCACTGGAAAGGTTATCTTTATGTTTTTCAAAGGACATGTAAGGATAATCTTGATTTTTGATGCATGGCAGGGATTGTTTTTACTTTATTTAGACTTCTTCTATACTTCCTTGATTTGAGACGTTCTCTTGTCCTTCCCAAATTCATAAAAAATGTATATCTTGTTCTTATTGTAATGAAAATATGGCATGAAAGATGTGTTGTCTATAAAAGGCAAAATAAAGGGGCAGGAAAAATATGTATTTATAAAATATGTATTTATTCCTTGCTTTTGCTACTCTCGTATGTGATTCTGCATGCTTTTTCCCTAGAAGCATAAAAACATACCTATGCATATGTATTAGAAATAGGTCAGTATGTAGGAGTTACACATCGGTATTATATGACCTGTCAAACTTGGAACAGAAGAAAACCCGTACTTTCTGTAGGTTTGTAAGGAAAAATCTGAGAAGTGTGACATCAACAGCAGCTCTTTCTAGTAGCTATTGTAATTTAACCGTTCAGGTGAGGAAGGTGATTGATGAATTACAAGCAGCTGTCCAAAGCTATAGAGGTCATCTCTCTAAACTTGCTCCGCTATTATAGGCTAAGCAGGAACAGGGGTGTCCTTTGTATCTGTGTATATAACAGAGCTTCCTGCAAACAGAAGCTTATGGTGGGGTCTGTATCTGAAGCAGGGTATGTTTCAAGAGTCTTTTGTGGTCTAATACCTTGAGTAAAATAAAGCTCGGCAGCATGGGATATATGTCTATGAATTCTGGAAGGTAAGTGTTCAAAATTAGAGTGTGTTTCTCAACATTTGGGGGAGGGGCTTAAAGTTGGTTTGTACTAGTCTTTAACTTGAAGTTGTTAAATACATAGAAATTATCAGTTCATTTCACTGATTAGTTTTGAAAGTCAGTGAGCAGAATGTATATATGCCTAAACTCTGTTTTTGAAAGTTAAATTCAATGAAATTAAACAGCACTTCCTAGCAGATTTTCCTGGAACCTTAAAAATGTTAACAGAATTGCTTGAAGACCTATAGTATTCATGAGAGGATAGTAATAGATCTGGAAAAATGCACTTTAAACTATAAACCTGTTCTAAGCTATATTCAACCTTACTTTAACAAACAAATAGTCTAAGAAATTCTGAACTTCAATCAGTAACACTTCTATTCCACGTGTGGGTATGTATATCCACTTTGACTAGTGGATAGCCATGTGAGAACTAAAATAATTCAGGATGACTTTTACACAGCAAGGTTTGCTCTACAGTGCCTAAAACAGTGTTAGGTACCTGTTATAGAGTCTAATAAGCACAAGTGAAGAGAATAGAACCACTTTGCTGGCTTCATGGGGATTGGGTCAATTTTATGACCAGCTTAGAAGCACATTTGGAACTTGCTGTCTTAACTTTTCTTCAGCTTAGCCTGTCCTTACTTCTTTCAGGTGTTTCATTGCTAGAATAATAATTCTAAATCTTGTTTCTTGAACTCTGTTACATAATAGTGTAGCTGATGTCTCTCTTTCTTCACTCTTTCACAGAAAGAAAGTGGGTGAATATCCAAGTTTCAGATATTCATTGTTTTCTATAGCAAGCTGTTCTACTGAGTACTGTGGATCTGTTATACATCTATGGGAAACCTATAGAAATCATTGTTATCGCTCAAGAAATGAATTTGCCATATGATCTATCTTCTCCAGGAAAGCCTAGTTCTAAAACCAGAATTTTTCCCTTTCATATTATGGCATTTTGCTATATTATAAACTGTGGTGATTTCAGACTTTGCTTTAGAAAAACACTTCATATTTTTTCACTTATTTGCCAGAGTAGAAAACAAGAGTTTTACGCAGGTCAAACTGTGCTGGTGTCCTTTGACAGCTGTTTCTGGCGAAGCCTCTAGAAAACATGTATAGCTCAGTTCTGCGTCAGTGGGGAGATATTACAAAGACTGATGTTCAATATTGAACATTCAGAAAATGAAGAGTACCTCTTTATTTCTGACCGTGATGCCCTATCCAAGCTGTAATAGGGAGTGAAATATAATGGGAGGCGTTCCTCAAAATTAAAGTCAATCACAGTTGGGTTTTAGGGTTTTTCATATTCTGGATGTAAGAAACAATTTTAAGTGAGAATAAGGAAATCTGTGATGGTACTTGTCAGGACGAGCCTGGGAACAATTAGCTTTGAGGGCTAAAGCTTGCATATGTTGCAAGTTAAATATCTTGTTAATTAGTTTGCCTTAGTTCTCCATGTGCTTGTGAAGAGATTGAACGTGGTACCTACGTAGCAGCGGAGACTGGGAATTAGACTTATAATTTCCTGTTTGGATATTTGTTGCAACTAAGCCAAATCTATAATTGCACTTTGTTCTTCAGAGACATTCAGAATAAACTGCTGTCTGAAGCGAAAACACTTGCCTATCAGTATACACATATGTAGTTAACTTGATGTTTTCCTGAATTAATCAGTAAGAAAATAAGTTTTGACCTTGCATCATTCAGATTTATGCCATGTAAACTCTCCATTTTCTGCAGCTCTTCCCAAGGTCTTGTGATCTAACCAGGCAAGAATCGGGGCACCTGGTGCCTCAGGAATTGCAGTACTTCTGAGGGCTTACTGTAGGTGGGGCTCTAGGTGCTGCTGGAAACGAAAAGAAAAGTCTGAGCTTGTGTTTTGTTGGGTTTTTTTATACCACTGTTAGAAATTCTGGAGCTTTTGAGGCAGCTTTAGATAATATTTTGGGTATTCCATTTGCTTAAAGCAGTATAATTTTTTAGGTAAGTAATAGTATGGCTAGTGAAAGTACGCCTGTTCCACCTCCTTGTGTGGTGGAACTGTATTCCATGTGTCTTGGAGGTAGGTATATTATCATATACCACAGGTGTATGCTTTCAGTCCATAATTGTCAGTCATGTCAGTTGAATCTTTTGGCTTTCTCAGGCTTTGATCCTAAATATCTGAAATAAAATGTTTTTAGCACTACCCAGATATTTTTTTTGTCTATTAAGTTATATGATTGGGAGTTACAGAAATGGTTTTTTTTCTAACTTGAAGTACATAAATAATTCACTGAAAAGAATTTCTTTTTATTTTTATTGTATTAGGAGCAATACTTGCTTGTTAGCTTGTATTGGAATCTTAGGTATCAATCACAAGGATAATTGTCATCTTGTCTAAGTCACTTTTACAAAAAAAACCCCTTCAGTCCTTTATATTATAGTTGTAATATTTGATTGTACATTGTAATAGGCTCAAATATATTTTCATGCTATGCATAACAAGCCCAGACTGAATCAAATACATTCTACACAAACATCAGCACTACACTTGCTAACTTATTTGTAGATCACAATACAACTCTGCTATTGACTTCACTATGAGCAGGAATAAGGCTTGAATAGCTTTTGTTTGAAACATTATGTATATGCTCATGTTCAATCAAAACTATACTTCAAATATATATCGGTTAAAATCTCTTCCAACAGACTTGTAGGTTGTAACAATCAGTCTTAACATGTATTTTTCAACACTTTTTTCTGATGAGATTTTTTTTTCTTGTGCTCCATAGAAATTAAGACCACTTCCTTACAAGTCTCATATAAGGATTATTCATGTGGTTAATGGCTCACAGGATCAACTGTTTAATTTAAAAAAAAAAAAGGGTGGGGGGAAATGTGGTTGCACATAGAGCTGAGTTGTGAGATGCTTATTTATTGGTTTTGGTGCAATTTTGACCTCTGATTTATGGTTGCTTTTTATTTCATTTTTTTCTGGTTCATGGTTATTTCTTATTACATTGCAAAATAGATGCATGGTAAAAAGTTGGTTTCATTGTGCATTCCCCCACCCTCTTCTCCAGTATCCAGTAAATACTTGTCTAACCAATTCCACAATACTGACATGTCTGGCTATCCATCTGAAGTTGTCATTGAATCAAGCATTGTATATGTGCAGACTCACTCTTAATTAAATTGTATATGACCAAACCATACTGTAGGTGAAGAAGCATATTCAGTGGTTTAAAAAATAAAGACCGAGATGAATGAAGAGTACACCGCACAATGCATTCTTGTCATAAGTGCTGCGTAGAATAATCTGCTTTAATCCCTCTGTGCTTGCACCCACAGGTTAGCTTATTCTTAAGTGTCGGTGCTTACTTCTGTGGAATGCCAAGATATTATGTCATATGTCTACAGGGAATATAGGTGCTGGTTTGTAGACTAAGGCTGTTTAGCTCCGATCTGCATACAAAGTATTTTCTTTTGTATGACATTAAAGGATAGTTATAGCTGCACAGAAATGCTAAAAATGTCACATTTCAGTGTATTGTGCTGGTTTAGGTGAATTCCCAACACCCAGGTGTCACCTGATAGTATAGTACGAAAATTTTTTAGCTGTTTATGTAGCAAGCTTTGCACTGGTTATCTGCCATTTTTCATCAAGAGGTGGCGTTATTTTGTTGACAAAATTATGCATTGACTATACATTTTGATTAGTGTTTCTCACCAATGGCCTGATTCTCCTCAAAGATTACAGGTAAAAAGTTCAACTTGGAGCATATAGCTGAAAGAATCTAGACTTTCAGTTGAAAGCAGAGTTCAGTTTTTCTAATTCATTTTTTATTACTTGGATTACAGGTATGCATGTAGAAATATGCGTGTATATATGTGTGTGGTATGTACTTTTTTAAAACAGCAGACAAGAAATTCTCTGCTTCCCATTTTCTTATTTTCTAGCTCTTAAGTATGTTGGAAGTTTGCCAGCTGCTCTTCGGGCATTTTAATCTTTAGCATATACAGAGATAAACTTCATGGCTGGTCTATGTAGCTGTTTTGAGTTCCACAAAGTATGGAAACTTTGTGTTGCACCAGTTCTAGGTAACTTCAGTGTGCTTGCAGCCCAGAGCTGAATAAAGATCCTTGAGAACTGGAAGCCATAGATGGCAGCTTCTGTTTTGGTTCATAACAACTAGGTGAACTGGTTTACTTGAGCTGACTGATGTTAAAATTTCTTTTAAAAATTACCTAAAACATGAGTTCTATGACTTTGATCTTAAACTAGTTGTGATTTACATACAAACCTTTTTCGGGGAACTCTCTCAATCTGGTCCTTAAACAAGTTTTACTTTAAACCAATTTGTTCTGCAAGAATGTGATTAAACACATAGTTATGCTCTGGATTAGGGATCTCTTAAAGACTGCGTTAAGTATTTAACTCTTCTTCTGAATCAAAAAGGACACTGAAAATATCTGGATTTTTGTTGTTCTTGTACCATGTGGTCATTGAAAAATCTAGAAAATAGTCTAAATATTTTCTGAATAGATTAAGATCTATCTGTCTAGCAGTAAATGGATTCACTTTATCTAAGTTTTGTTCTTCCCAGATCCTGTAATAGGAAAGGCAAATAGAGATGTAGAAAGGAAAGTTAAATTGGTGGGAATGAAGAAATATTTATTTCCCTCTCTTAAAAGAATCATCTTAACTTAAATGATAAAGGTTATAGAGCTCTCTGTATGTGGATCATCGTAGCAGTGACATAGTCGTATTTGACTCAAGCAGTTTGCTTCAAGCCCTCCAAAAGTCCTCTGCATCTAGTTTAAGAGCTGGTCTTTGCATTTGCTATGCAAAAGGCAGCAAACCACAGGTTCATCTTCCTTTCATTCCCTCCTTTTGAGTTATCTCTCTCTGTTTCTCTGCACCTGGGTGAAAAGTTTTTTGGGCTGTAACACAGGAAACTGGTACTGCTTGATGGCTCTTGGTGTAACACCTACTGTGAGACGTGGCAGAACTTTTAACAGTTGGTTTAGTGGTGCTGGAAGGAACTAGTGTGGGCCCTGGGTGTTGTCAAGTAGCATCACCCATTGGCTTCAGGTTTGGCAGCTGGCATGAACTTCTCGCTGTTCTTCAGAGATCCTTTGTACCACTGTACCACGGCATCTCACGGCATAGTAGTAATACTTGAGGGCAATATTGATCGCCTGTTTTTCATCTTCAGAAAAGCCAATGTCCATGCACTCAGTCTTTTGGAAAGACTTCTCAAAGTGTGTGGCCTTAGTTTTTTTTTTTTGTAATGTCATCTCTGTGACTACATTCATCATTAATTTCACTGCTTGCTTTACTTATTCTTACATCTATTGCTTTGTTTATTCTGTTGTAGGAAACTGTAGCAATGCATTCTCTTCGTTACTTAGAATAAAGAATGAAAAAGATGTCTTCCAATTAACATTCAGTTCATTAGATCAGTGCTTTTATTTTAACTTTTTTCAGCAGTAAGTCATAAAGTACAAATTGTTACTTTCTCTGTTAAGGCCTGTTTGCTGTGATCCAAGCCTGTGACTTGTATCTTCATTGTCCCTTACTCCTATAAGGGTAGTTCTTTTGGCTGTGCCAGACATTAAGAACTTCTGTCCTCATTGCTTAGGTGTTTTGAAAAGATTGCCTCCTTAAGTTCACTTCACACTGTTCTTATCAAGCGTTTTGTGGTACCGGCCATCTGCCGCTTTCCACCATCCAGTTGCAAAAGGGCAGGGTGAAAGACAATTTTTATCAAAACTTAATTTGTTGTGAGAGGATAATTTGTTCCCAGTCCCAGAAAAGAGGACTCTCCTTCATATTTTCTCCTTAGAAGAAGGTATCAGGGTCAAGTAGTACAGGCAGTATCTTCCCTCTGGAGGTGATCCTTTGGATCATTTTGTCTCAGCTGCAGAAGATCCTGGATAAGGATAGACTTAAGGCTGAACACCCTTGTTGCTTTTCAGCCAGAGCCCTTTCAAGCTGTGTGAGACATGCTGGACTGGGGCATGTAATACATGTGAGGGACAACTGTGGTGTGGTTATGACTATCTTTTGTGAAGTGATGTAAAAAAATCACCTTTGCTGTCCTCCGAGTGTGCAGACATCTGAAATGTTATATTCCACATTTTGATACCTTTCTTAAAAGAAGAAAAAAGGGGGGGTGCACAAAGAGAATGAAGATTGCAGTTATGAAAGTCAGTGGTATGCACAGTGGTAATCAACAAGACATACTAGAGACCCCCTGGAATTGGTCTCATGGGAGATCCTTACCTATAGGACACGTAAAAAGGTGTCAGCATTTATATGCTGCTATATGAAGCACAGAGCTCACAGAGAAAGCTCTGAATTTTGTGTTGGCCTTGCATTGCTTCAGTTGTTTTGCTGAAAACAGTTATGAAGTTTTTTCATAGGAAAGAGAAATAGTTGCTCAGAGGCTAAAATACAAAGTACAGAACTTCAAGTTTACAAAATATCTGGTAGATTTAAGGAATGTTAGGCTTTATGTAACCGAGATACTTTAAAAAACTTTATTTAAGACTATGAACTGCACTGGACTATGTCTATCTTATAAACAAGAAGCCCCTTTATATTTGGTATTTTTCATACAGTAGTATGTACTTTGTAAGCGAACAAAATATTCAGAAAATTTTAATGGCACCTTTTGCTTTCAATAGTGATAGCTATGGAATTTTCAAATCCCTCCTTACTTTCTTTTAAGGCAAAAAGTGTCAGAGAAATGCCAGGAGTTTTGCAGACAGTGTCTATGTCTAGCAAATACTGTGACACAGAGGCTCTAGAGAACATCAGATGTGTTGCTGCAATGCAACTTCTTGCTTACTTCATCTTAAAAGAATCCAGTTCCATGTTCCAAGACTGGGGTGAAATGAAGTGGGGGAAGTGGGGATGACTTGGAGACCTGCCTCAAAGGTGCTTCTCCAGATCTAAATGAAAATGCTAATGTAGATGCACCCAAATTATTACTGAGTGTTGATTGTTGTTTTATTTTGCATCTTTAACTTGCATATATTTGTTTTTCAGGTATATGAAGATGACAAAGGCACATGGGAAGTACTTCTTTGTTAATGAAGAATAACTGGAAAATTACTCTGAGAATCAATCCAGAGCTAGTAAGAGTAAGTAAATGACCACTTTGAATTCAAGTATTAGATTGTTCAGAATTAAATGATTTTAGGTTCTCACTCAGAAGAATTGGGCTTTTACAGCTTTGATTGGTGAGCACTAAGATTACCACAGGGGATCGATACGCAGGGCCTTTCCTATATCAGAGTGGCAGCAATATCTGTTGCGCAATTGGACACTTGCCAGGTAGAGATGCACAACTCGCTGTGCTCAGGCATCTGAGATACAGTCATGACACTGATGTGCAGGAAGAAGTCTCAGAGGACAAGTGACAATGGAACTCAAGCCCTGGTACAAGCTTACGCTGGCATTTCTACTCCATAGGTAGTTAATGAACACAATGGGCTTAGCTTCTATCAATGTGACTTTGAGGGAGAGAGCAGCTGATTTATCTCCTGCCGTGTTATCTTAGCTCATTCCTTACATAGCCAGCGTATTTTTTGGTGAAAACAACATGTACAAAATCTTTCTTCTATTCCTTGTCTAACCAGATGGTCATATAATATCACTGTTAATTAATTTGAATTTTGTATCCAGAAGAACATGTTTAGTTTCAAAAATGATTGCGTTTTCTTTTGCGCCCCTTCTGGCAACTGCTTTTACAAAAGTGACAAATGATTTACGCTTTCATGATAACTATAATACTTTCTTCCACTTTGATGGGAACATTAACTTATAGGGCAATTCTGATAGTACTCCCTATTCTCCAACCCAACTCTTGTGCAGAGACATCTTTAAACTACAGATTCATTGTCAATACAGTCACAAAGTTGGTCAGCCTGCAGTTTCTGTGTAAATTTCCATATTTTCTGTAAGTAGGTGTCTTTCCTTAATCTGAGTTGTTATATCAGTAAAATAGTCTGGCTCCAGGGAAGCCTTGATAGAATCTACTACCAACCTGATCTATGCTCAAGTGTGACTACTGAAAAAATAATTTATTGGATCTATTAAAGAATTAAAATTTGAATCAAATTGCTCTGGCATCATTGAAACACCATCATCCATAAAAGCTAGCTAGTGATCATTCTTGTTATATGTTGAAAATTCATCTGCTTTGAAAGCAGCTGGTAGAAGCTGGCTCCATTCATGGAGCTCTTTATTGAAAATCTCTTTAAGCTAGTGACAAACTTATCTTTTCTTTCTAAGTTTTTTTCACTGGCGATAATTCCTGGCAAACCACGAAAATTTGTCCGAAATTTATATTTATAAATATATACTTTAAGATATTTGAAAGCAGCTTCTTGCTGAATTCAACAAATATGCAGTAACATCAGAAAGAACAAGTAGTTGCTACTTTTAAAATACACTATTTTTTTGTGATGTCTTGTACTCTTTGTTCCTTCCCCAATGGGGCTGTTTGTTTCCTTCTGCTTGTCCCTTTGTTTTTGTTTATGGCAGAACACTTCCACCCAGTAGAGATCCAGGGACAGATCGATACAGTGTTTTTGTAGAATAATTGATTAACATTTCCATAACTGTTTTATTAAACAAAGGTTCTTCGGTTATGTGACTGACTTCTGTTTAATTTTATTTCTGTCTAATTTTATTTCTCTAAATTAAGACTAACCACTGAGAGCTTCTCAACTAGTGCTAGCTTTATGTCCACAGTTGATACAAGAAGAACCTGTCTGAGGTGAAATAATTCCATCCACAAATGATGCCTTTTTATTTGTGAACAGTCTAATCCAAGAACAGCTTCAAGGGATTATTCTGTAGAAATGCATATCTGTCACAAATTCAACTTGTCTAATCCAAAGTCATTTCTTTTCTGTCGTTTCACCATTATTCAGTTTGTCACCATTCTTCATTTTGCTGCACAGTTTCCCCTATTTACTAAGACTTTCACTAGAGAAATTCTGAAACTTTGCCACCGTTAATATCAGTTCTGCCCTATCAGTACTGGAAACAGTGGAAGTCTCTTGCAAGCCATTAGTGTCAGGCTTGGTTTTAAGTAGATCTGCTCAAAGTCATGTTGCATGACACGCAATATTACGTGCTAGATTGTTACTGCTATTGATTGCCAACAGCAGTTAGGGCTGGGGATGATGATGTTAAGGTCTGCACACTTAGACAAACCCATTTCACACTGAACAGAAACCCACCAAGAGCTCTGAAATGATTATCATATCTTGGTTGGAGGGCAGTGCCAAATAGCTTACAGTCTATTAAGTCTTAAATTACTCTATCTTTTTGGATAGAGCACGTGACTACCTCTATGTGGCGTGCCTATGATTTGAAATTGTTAAGGTATGTTTATAAATAGACACCTTTCATATGAACACATTTAGATGCTTTAAGATACTGTTCATCATTCTCAGATGCTCAATTCAGAGACTGGAAAACCAAGAAAGGTGGCTGTGCTCAGAATTTTGCCCAGTGATTCTGGTACAAGTCTCAATTTCTACTTGATATACAATCCTTCCCTTGGAAAGATACCAGTCACTTTACAGCTTTTGTGTATTAAAGAATCCATCATATTACTATGTACTTATTTAAAAGAAATAAATACATGCTGATTTGTTTTTCAAATTATGCCTGATTTGTTCTACTTTTGTCTGCTAGATTAAACATTCCTTTATATAGGGAGTCAATGCGCCACTGAGTGTCAATGAAACGCACATTATTTGTAGGTGAATGATCCCACATTTTACTGCAGGGGTCTCTGGGGATGGAACCCCTTGTTTCTCTTGTTGAAACAACAGGGACTGCTACCTATAAGCCCTTTTGTTCTTGGAATCTGAGTTGATTAAAGTTCAAACGAAAGATTATTTATTTATTTCCTCCACACATAAAAGGCACATAAAACAAGTTGTAAAAATAAAAAAGGACCCCTATGATCTTATTTACAATTTGATCTTTTCTTGATGGTTTCTTGAAGTTCATGTCAGCTTCTTTACTATTCTGTATGTAACATGCTCTATCTTTCCCTGTAAATTTCCTTGCTGGTATATTTGCTTTTATTGACATACCCTTGATTTCCCCTCACTATTTGCACAAACTCTTCCTTTTTTTAACGTTTTAATGCTTAGCATCTTCAATCCTAGATTCACAGTGGAAGAAGTAAGCTTTGTCTAGCAGGGAGACAAGGAGGCATTTGGCAATCCCATACCTCCTCCCATTGGGGAGTTATTTCATTGGG
Source organism: Mycteria americana (assembly GCF_035582795.1). NCBI lineage: Eukaryota > Metazoa > Chordata > Aves > Ciconiiformes > Ciconiidae > Mycteria > Mycteria americana. Next base: position 8,487,365 of record NC_134369.1, on the reverse strand, counting down.
AAATCTTTTATTTTTCCCTCCTCTTCACCTCTTTTCAGTCACCTTGTTCAGGAATACAATAATGAATAGGATATGTCTCTGGAGGTTCAAGCGACCCGCTTGGCGTTCCAGTCTGCTTCAGCTCAGGTCTTGGTGCCAATCTTGGTAAGCTACCTGCTAGAGTTAAGGGAACATGGTTTCATTCCCAGCTCAGCCGAGGTATGGGTTGCAGACCTCTGCCCATAAATGCTGGCTGATAAGGCTTCAGTGTTTTCATACCCAATGGTACAAAAAATTCCAGTGAGGCTCATAAGACATCGGTCTCTGTTACGGCTTAAATATGGTGTTCAGGATTTTTGTGGTCCCAATTGTGGGCCTGTGGAGATATTTCACATTTCAAATGTTAGTGAAAGGATTTCTAATTGAAATCATGTTGATTAAGATCATGGAAGAAGTCTAGCTCTTACAGTAGATCTTTCTTATACAGGCAGGTTGTTTTGTTGTTTAGCACAGGGTATACCTATAGATACAGTCTAGACTTCTCTCCCGCTTGTTTCCTGACTTCATTTTAACCCAAATAAAACAACTTGTTTTTCCCCTTAGCCTTGCATCTCTAAGAATTAATCTGTCAAAATCTTGACATGAGAAGGAGTATTTTTATGCCTTTTCTGTTAAATAGTTTGTTTGTTGCCGAGACATCTGTAGGGATGGCTATCTCTATGTCAAAATGTGTTACAGGATGCATTAGAGCCTGTTGTGAGTTTCCTGAAGGGGGAACTTAAATGGTGTCAGATGAGCTCAACTGATGGAAAGATGAGGAAGGATGAGGCACAGATATGCCTTACATGGATACTTCAAAGGCAAAAGCTCCTCATTATTTGATAATGAGATATATTGGCAACCATGACTGTGGCCTCTGTATTTAATGTGTGTTACAGATATTTATTATTCCAATGTTTTCATTATAATCAAAATATAATTAATATTTTTGCCTGGAAATTACACTTTTTTACTGAAATTCATGCTACAATCCTTGTTTAAGAGACTGATGGCTGGCTGGGTTTTAGTCTGTTAAAAGCAATGAAATACCTAATATATCAGCTAGTTGTCTAAGCTGTTTATATTCTCAATGGAGGGAAATAGAGAATGGTGCAAAATGTCTTGTTTAATCCTAAAATCAGTGTGAATTGCCCCAGGTAGATGCCTATCTCATCCTATAGATTATAGGATATCCTATATATCTAAGCTTAGCTTAGACTAGATGACTTAACTTTTAAAATCTCATTTTTTCAAAATGAAGCAAGAACTCCTCTTAAACTCATGGCAGAAATAGTAATAGTGGCTACTGAAATTTAAATTGTCATGCCTCCATTCTTTCCGTAAATGGATGGAGGAAAATGCACTGTCCATAGGAGAAGATAAAGTAAAAAACCCCTATATATATCTGATAAGTAAATTAGTGATTCAACTAAACTTAAACATGTTTATGGAAAAACTCAGATTTCAAATAATAGAATGCATTTTTTCATATTGCTACAGACTATTAAACAAGCATGTAAGATTAAGTGAACAATAAATGTAACTTCCACTATTAGGGTATTATCTTTATCTTTCCATGAGTAATTGTTAGATACTTCAAAGATTGATTTGAACTGATTATTATTCATTAATTCATAGGTATCAGAATACCAAGGCAATTGCTATAACAATCTGGAAAACATTGTTTGGTGTCTAGTGGTCATTTCCAGTATTTAGTTTCCCACCATTATGTAGCTGGATTATTTTAAAATGTGGAAGCTTATATATGTGTGTGCCCACTCTGGAGCTCAAATGAGAACTTTAATGTAAGTAATATGTCAATTTTATCTATTGCTCTACCTAACCATCCTTCCCCTTCCTGAGCATTTGTTCCTAATGTGCCTTTGCCAGGTGTGATAGGAGGCAATTTAATGAAGTGGTAAGATGGAGTGTGGGCAGGTAAAATGGGCATGATTATGAACATGTTTCTTCCAGTGACAAATCTGTTTAAGTAGTCCCTGGCCTTGGTACTTCATCCACATACTACTGCCCTGTTCTCTGTTATTTTAAGGAAAAAAACCCCCAAAACCGCAAAGGATCAGTTTTCTAGCCTGATTCATCACGTGGCTAAAAAAACAGTTATAAAGGTGAAGATGTGAAGGTTTTGGAAGAAATAGGAGAGTATATAGAGCAGAAGGAGAGATGAGAGCTTGCACCAGAACCATGACTGAAGAACCCCAAAAATATATGTAACCGTGCTTCAAGAGTTAGTAGTATTGGCAGAGAAATTGCTTTTTAGTCAGAAGAGGGTGGCAAAAAGAAGAGGACTTAAGATTCAGAATCATCTTTACAGTGTGATGAAAGGGCAAATTGCATACCAGTGCTATGTGCTGGAGAGCTAGATGCCACAATTCTGGAGATCGTCTGACGGAAGGGTGAAGTCTATAAAAGAAATACCCTTGGCAAGGACATTATGAATCAGCTCCTGACAAAGAAACAATGCTGCATGCTATGCCTGAGACTCACAGGCACTCTAATCAAGGCTACTCTGGGTAGGGCGAGTTAAGAGATGCAGTTGGAAATTGTTAAATGAGGCTTGCAATATTATTGTCAAACTATTGATCGTCTAGGGTTTGGCAGGAGGGAGAGGCGCTCTCCTGCTAAAAGTTGAGCGAACTCGGCAGGAACACAAGTAAAACAGTTTCCAGTGCGGGCACCGAGAGCCATAACCTCTCCGAGGAGAGGAGGCCGGGCGCTGGCTACCGGCTCCTCTCCGAGGAGAGGAGGCCGGGCGGTGGCCACCGGCTCCTGTCCGAGGAGGCGGCCGGCCCCGGCGGGCGGTGGCCACCGGCTCCTGTCCGAGGAGGCGGCCGGCCCCGGCGGGCGGTGGCCACCGGCTCCTGTCCGAGGAGGCGGCCGGCCCCGGCGGGCGGTGGCCACCGGCTCCTGTCCGAGGAGGCGGCCGGCCCCGGCGGGCGGTGGCCACCGGCTCCTGTCCGAGGAGGCGGCCGGCCCCGGCGGGCGGTGGCCACCGGCTCCTGTCCGAGGAGGCGGCCGGCCCCGGCGGGCGGTGGCCACCGGCTCCTGTCCGAGGAGGCGGCCGGCCCCGGCGGGCGGTGGCCACCGGCTCCTGTCCGAGGAGGCGGCCGGCCCCGGCGGGCGGTGGCCACCGGCTCCTGTCCGAGGAGGCGGCCGGCCCCGGCGGGCGGTGGCCACCGGCTCCTGTCCGAGGAGGCGGCCGGCCCCGGCGGGCGGTGGCCACCGGCTCCTGTCCGAGGAGGCGGCCGGCCCCGGCGGGCGGTGGCCACCGGCTCCTGTCCGAGGAGGCGGCCGGCCCCGGCGGGCGGTGGCCACCGGCTCCTGTCCGAGGAGGCGGCCGGCCCCGGCGGGCGGTGGCTAGCGGCGAGCAGCGGCGCGGCCGGCCGGGGCCCGATGGCGGTCCTGCCGCCCCCCCTGCCGGTCAAAGCCCGCGCTCGGTGCCTGCCTTGCACCGGCGTAAACGCCGCGCCCATTTCACACTCCTTGTAGCATTCCATGTGAATTTAATTACCGGTTGTTTGGGCTTCGCTAGTTACGAAGCAAACCCGGTTTATCACAGATGTTCGCCTTGTTAGTTTATTTCTTCTTTTTTTTTTTTTTCCCCCCCATTATTGTTGGCGCGATTCGGCAAAGGCTTCAGCGCGTAACGTGCTTCAAACCATCGGGCCTCGGTCTTCCTGCTCAGCTTTTTGATGAGAAAGGGAAATAAATTAAAACTCCACTTTTATTGAAGAGTGAGGGAAAAAAAAAATTAAAAATTGGGTTTCTTATGGTAGAGACTACAGGTAGGAACTAAGCATTTGTGACTGCCAGCAATATCTTCGTTGTCAAATTAACACGAGGGGAAGTTTGATAACCTCCAGGTAAAAGCCCTTGATTTTTATTTTAAATTGCAATAAAATTTTAGAGGTCTTGTTTGAGACAGGATTGTTTGTGGAATATGACATCTCTGTCTCTACTTTCTGTCTTAATGCCTTGTCATAGTTCTTGATGTCTGCCTGTCAGCACAGCAAGAGGGATTTTTTCATGTCTGAATAGTCACCTTAATGATAGCAGATGGAAACACCACAGGGGGTCCAAGCCCATCACACTGTCATTGTCACAGGCTGCCCTGACCTGTTTCCACTCCTCTATTTTTTTTGTCCCTTTTTAAAGGAGAAATGGATGGTAATTGAAAAGGATCTTAAGCAAGACTTACGAAGCTGCAGACAACATGATTCCCCGCTATCTCTCTCTGTTTTCACAAATAAAGTCTTAACCTCTTAAGCACCAATAAGTGTAGAAAGAAAGCTAAATTGGTAAAGCTTTATGAAGATTGGCCTACCAAAGCTTTTTCTTTTCCCTCCTCAGGATGCACCCAAGCTGTGTGACATCCTCATCGTGGTTGGCGGGTGTTTAATTCCTCAGATACAACCTTTTTTGCATAGAATTATTGATTTCCGAATGAAAACTGTATATGCACTGTCAATTCATTGCTGTGTTACCTGCTTTGATCATGTTGAAGTATCATGAAGTTATGCATGTTGACAGGAAACTTCTAGACTCGTGTCTAAAACTAGTTGTGAAGACTTACAAATTCATTGTTGTTTGTGCTGGCGTTTTAGGATTATTTTTCATTCAGATTAGGTAATCTGCTTTACAAAAATTGTGTTAAATTACAATTAGTTAGAATCTAGGTTTTGGCTTTGTAATAATTCTTGATTAAAAAAAAAATCTGAAAATCATTACAACTTTAGGAAAGTGGTATGTCAATGGAATAGTGAAAGAGAATTTTAGTTAAATATAGGCTTTTGTTTAATATCACATAATACTTAAATACTCTTTGTATCCCTAGAGGAAAAATCAAAACTATCAGTATTACCAGATCATAAGTAGATTCAGGAAGTTAGGACTGTGATGTTTTACAGTGAAAGTAGGAATTCTGAAGGGTCAAGAAAGCTTTGTACGTGGATTTGAATGTCCTTTCTGTCATACAGAAATAACATTCTCTTTTCAGGTTTAAATGTTAGAATAGGTTTAAACTATTTTTTTTTTTTAGCCCAAATACTTTTCATAATTCTAGTTTCTCAAATGTATGTTTTATCAGCCTCGAAATTATTTAACCACACTTTGGCTGGAATATATAAAATGCATTCTTAAGTTAGAATAGCATCATGTACTAATTATCATCTCCATCATTACTCAGAAGCTAAATAAAAATGAAGACTTGTATCAAAGCTAGGTTAATTTCTTAAAATCTTGGACAAAAACAAGTTCAGGATGCAGAACAAGTAGTGCAGTAAATTAAATAATTTTGTAGAGTATTCCATTTAAATGAAAATGGCACATTATGAGAATTAAAGGGTTTTAGGTACTAAAAGGTGAGATCAGACACTTGCTGTTTTTTTTCAGAATCACCTTGAAATGCCTACATCTGATTAAATTAAATACATTAAGTGACTGTGCACTTTTGAAAAAGCTACTAGGCACCTGTCTAAATCCTTAGGCAATGAGTTACCTTTAAAAGTTTGGCTGTGATCTGGATGTTTCCACCAGTGACCAAGCTAATCGATTTTTTAAAAATGCTTGTACTAAATCTGTTCAGTAATACGCTAGGTAAATTCAGAATCAAATAAAATTGAAAAGTAAGCTGAAAAATACTCAGTGGCAAATCTTCCAGTCATTGTTCAGAAAAAATTCTAACTGAAACATATTATTCCTTTAACTTTACTTTCTTACTTTACATAAGCCAATTTGACTGTATTTCATATATCAGAAAACGATTGCTTTGGCTATTCCTATATCCATATGCAAATGACCAGCTTTAAATCAATAAAACATACCAGTTCATAATTTCATGGAAAATGAAATGTGACTGTTACATGATTATTAATAATGAATAGTTATAGTAGTCTGATTTCAAAAGCGGTTTTACACTTTTTTCCTCCTCCCCACCCCAATCAATTTGTGGTAGATTTCCTTAGAAAGACAGTAATATATTGTGCAAATAACATGTTTTATTTTATACATCCTATAGATTTTTATTTTGCATACTGTGTTGTGTTTCTTTTACTGTGTTATGAAGTTGTATTTCAGTCTGTTAAATTATTCTTATTAAAAAGTCGAACTGACAAGTAATACTGGCTAATTTCACCAGAGTTAATGATTTTTTTTGTTGTTCGTGTGTTGTTGTTTTTTTTTTTTTTTTAAGTTGAGCTGCCTTCTCAATACCCCTGCAGTAAAAACTAAACACACTAAATAAACCCAAGGGGGAAAAAAGGATTTAAAAACAAACAAAAAGCCCCCTCCCCAAAAAAACCAAGAAGCCCCCAAACCATTAACCTTGATTTCTGATTATCTGCCTGAAATACCTAAATCGACAACAGGAGAATAAATGCCTGTGTAGTGGAAACCATTTATGCGCAAAATACTATAAAATGTACACAGTGGAAAATGTTGAAGGAAAAGACATAAAAAATTATTTTTTTCTAATTTATCTGAATAATACTCATCCTAGCTGTGACTTGTATCTGAAAATAATCAATGAATTCTTAAGTCTCTTACAATATCCTTTATTAAAAAGAGACTACTTTGTTCCTACTTTTATTTTCTAACAGATTGAATGCTTTCAGATATAAAACTGTATAATAGATCGTTGTAGTTCAGGTCAATGATATTAAAATATGCATAATTTCCTAATACGTTATCTGAAGACCCTTATAATGCTTATAAATGGTGAACAGTAACCAGCCACCACCTTTATCATCAGTGTAAAGGCAATCATATAGTTCAAATATCTTTCCTTCCAAACAGTTCTTATTTGTGCCAGTATAAAAGCCAGTACTAAGATATCAGTCATGTTGAATTATTCCCTATAATCGATGGGTTAAAAGAGACAAAAAGCTGGCTGCTGAGAGAGTTAGTATCTGAGGTGGAAGTACCTGAACTAATACCAGCAAGCAGCTGTTAGGTTGTTAGTTTTCTGTCCAGCATATAAAAATGCAATATGGGTGTTAGTATTTCCTTTCTGAATTTACCCTGCAGAACATTCATTGCTATGTTTACTGCCTATATGTATATATAATCTCATTACTGGCTTTGCAGCTGTTTAATCTCACTCAAAGATCAGCTTTGATGTTATTCCTATTTCCAGGTCTCCCTTAAATCGTGTGCTGAGGTTGCCCTTTGACAGAGGGACTGCAGCTGAAAACAGTGGTATTACAGTTTGTTTATAAAACTTTTCTGGATCCTAATGTTTATCTGCTGATTGGATGTGACAAGTGCATTAATTCACTTTGTTAAAGTTCTCCAAAATAATAAAATAATTGGGGTTAGAGAAAGAGTGGGGGAAAGATACTTTAAAAAAAATTAAAACATTGAAAAGCTAGCCTTGTGAATCTCCCTAGAAATGTGCTGCTTGATAACAACGTAGCACAGCATTACTTTATCACCAGTTCTTCGTGGTTTCAATAGGTGTAAAAATTAGCTAATTGATTATATCCTTCTTATAACAGGATGTGCCCTACAATAAATAGGAATACCATCTCCATTCTTGTCTGCAAAAGTTGAATAGGTTATTTCAATTCAGTGCTTGCTGGAAATTGAAAGAAAAACGAAGGAGCCTTGTTTTGACATTTGCTAAAATGTATCTTAAGTAAAAATTGCCAATACGCTAAAACAAAGCTACTTCAGTTTCTTAATGCCTTATGTGCACTTTTGTCCTTTGTGTAATCTTGATCCTGTAAGTGCTTGCACGTCCAAGTTCCAAGTAGTCAACGTTCAGCATACAAGTAGCTTCATTCAATTTAAGGAGAATGCTTACATGGTCGGAACAGGCAGGCATAAATATATGTGTTTTGCAGAATTAGGATCTACATTTCCATTATTACACGTACATATTGATTTTTAAGTACTAGCCAAGAAAGTCAGTTATCTACAACAATAATAGCCTAAATTTATCTTGCTCAGGTCTTTCATTGCTATTGCTTACTGGCTGGCTTTTAGAAGGATAGTTGAGACTTGCACAAGCAAGTTCTGGTTTTATACAATTGTTTAACATAATGCTTGTGTGCATGTATAACAAGTAGTCACAATGTTTGCTTAGTTGTAGTCTGCCTTTTCTGCCTTCTCTCCCATGTCCAGTTTTGTGGGGGTGCCATAAGTAAGGGTTGTGGTACTTCACTGTCGATGCACGGCTTTTCCTGCAGGATGGCTTGCATGTGTGAGTACAGAGTCCAAGTTGATTCTATAGTGATGAAAACCTCAGGAATATATCCATCAGGACAAACTTTATTTCTGTTTCTATATTGGTATGGGATAACATTAACTCTTCACAGGGGAAAAGTAGAAACTTCAGGAAATGGAATGTATACCACCTGATGTTGGTTACAGATACTGGGGGCAAACCTGCCTCTTGGTGCAGTTCATGGCAAAATTCCAAGCCTGCAGGAAACCTTGTATTCCCCTGGATACGTGATGCCAGAAAACTGTTTCACCATCATTATCTTCCTCTCTAGCATTTGCAATTTGGAGGACATGTTAGAAGCTGAGTGAGAAAATATGTCTGGAACATCACTGTACTCATAAACCCTGGAGTCGGTATCACTGCGATTGTTCGGAATAGTTTGAGGATGGTTTTATGCTACATCTGGGGTCAGAGCAAAAACAGAATTAGATGATAATTTCTTTCTTCTTTGTTCCAGTTTAACTGGAAGGTTGTCATGGAACTTATGTCCATTTTTTTATGGCTTCAGTTTACTGCAGCTTTATGCTGATTGTTATTAGTTATGCTATCATAAAGCACTTATAATTATGTCTTATTTGTACATTTCATCTGTTTTCTAAACAGTAAAATGAGGCCAAAATGGAATTCTTATATGAGAAAACACTAGTTAAGGAAAGACATCCTTGCCAAAGCTCTAACAATCAATCTCTTTGCCTTTGCTTACCCTTAGTTGAGAAGCTTGTTCAGGACTCCCAGAAAATTTCTAGTGTACAGACTGATATGCACTTCACAGCTTCACCAGGATCGACATGAAAAGCTGTTATATACAGTAGAAGGTCAGTATATTCGCTCTTGTTGCAACATAATAAAACTAATGTTACTTAAGAGTTATTTCATGTATCTCATTTTCCCTTCCTGTTGGTTTTTTTTTTTTTTTCAATTTAAGATATGAAATTTTCATTGTATGGCCCGTGGATCAGCAGGATCCTGTTACAGTTACATTAATTTTTACAGATGTACCATGAATTCACATCCTCCAAGGATTAAAGACTTTTACAATATTTGTTTTTATGTAAGATTTGGAAGTGAATGCATGTCAAAGGCATCTATAGGAAAAGATACAGGAAGCATATCTTTGTATTGTATTTATATAAAATAAGATTTTAGAATATTATTCTGATACCATAATTTTTTTACATAAAGGGTCTCAATGCAGAAATAATTAGCTTATGAAATCAAGTGTATTAATAACTGAATGCTTAGGTATTTAGGTACAAATTAAACTTTTTACTCATGTAAAATAAAGAGGCAATTTAATCCCTAAGAAGCAGATACCGAACTAGGGTTGATAACCCATAAGGTATAAAGTAGTTATCTACTGAGTTATCTAGACTACCTTTGTAGTTAATTGAGGTGAATACTCATTTGTAAAGAGCTATTAATTTCATCCTAAAGTAAATTTCTAGGCAGGTTTCCTGTATTGCACTCCATTGGTGCTTATTTGTCATCATGGACTATGGAGCTGGATTGGCTCAGATGCAGATATCTAAAGTGAACTGAGATGAACCTCACTTCTATGGCTATTCCTGACTCAGCAGTGGACAAGCCAGTTGACTTGTCTAGAAGAATTTAAATAATTGTGGTTAGAGGGTCTTTACACAGGAGTTTGTCACTCTGATCACTGCAACACAATCAGTTTTGGGTAAATTCCTGATCTGGCTCCATTACTGCATACAGCTCAGTAGACGGGACTGGAACTGTTAGAAACAAGAAGTGATTAGTAGTTCTCTGACTTGAAGACTTGAGTTTCACCCAACTTCATTTTGGCAACAGAATAGTAATATGCTTAGCAACTTTTTTCAAAATAGTCAACTTAAAAAGTGTTTATTCATTACGTGGTGGCTTTATATTTTGTAAGCTTACAGTGATCTGATGTCTCTCAAAGCCATTTTATGCTCAGGAACATGTGAATATTCCTAGTGCAGATACATTCTAAAAATGAAAGGAATAGCTAGTACAAACCAGAAATAGTGCTTATATCTTGTGGCTTTGATATTAGAAAACAGGTTGAAAGAATCCCACAGTTATGCATCTGAACACTAAATTATAAATTGTAATGTGGTATCTTCAAGAGGGACTCTTTAAAGCTAAATTCAGGGTAAAGGTGCCAGATACAGTATTTTTGTTTTCAGAATCAGTTCAGTGAGGTACAGAAAGCACTAAGAGGATTACACTAAGAAGGAAAAGACTCAGATGCATGTTCTGGATGTATATGCCTTAAAATGTTTTCAGGTTTAGGTATTAAAGCTTAGCCCCTGGCTGTTACTTTTAATCTTTTATTGCCAAGTAAAACCTTTCCAGCAGAGGAGAATTCAGGATGTATAATCCTTGTGCATAAGCCTGGGATTGTAGCTAACCCTGACAATTACAACCTGTTGTTCTTTTATCACTGTTGAGAAAGATCATCTATAAACCAGCAAGTTGGGATAGAAAACCATCAACTGATATAATCTCTTAGCATTTCATCAGCTGGTTTGGGTTTTTTTGGGAGGGCTGGGGGGAGAGTTGTTGGGTTTTTCTGACAAATAAGTATTGCCCTTGTAGAATTCAGGTCTATTTCTGCTAAGAGTTTTAGAAGAGTTATTCTGTACCCTTCTGTGTTCTTGATCTTTTGTAGAATGTGGAACAATTTAAATTTCTCTGCAAAGGTTACTATTTTCTTTCATTCATAGTGGGAAATTTTCAGTGTTTCATGGATAATTCAAGTCTGACTTTCCATCATGCTGTTGCATGTTGTGTATAACCATTCAGTCAAGGTATTTTGAATAGAAGAAAGCATAATAGATGAAAATAATTGAGACCCATTGGTGAATTAAACACCTTAAGTAGAGCATTAGCCCTTTACTATGAGTATTTTGTCAAACTATAGTTATAAGAATGAATTTTTTCCTCTTATAATTTTTTATATTGACAAACACTTATACTACCTACAATTTTGATTTGACTGCATTGGCATTCTTTATTGAAGTTGTTTTCCCCCCTAATGTTTTTTTAATATTACAAACTTTCACTTAGCTAACTAATGAACAAACCTTTTTTTTATTCGCTAATTTACTTTTTTTGTTGTTTTATTCTGTAGGCTTTTATTACATGCATTATACTCTTGTCTGCATTTCTAAGTTTTTTATAATTTTATTAAAGAAGAATTTGGTGTTTTGTCTTCTGAATGTTTAAAGAAAACTTTCATAAGTGTGATAAAGGCACCCTATCTCTAATGTGTGATATCATAGGTTTTTGTGGCACAATAAAACAGTGCAATCTTTCTACTGCTGTTTGCAACTTTGACTGCTCAGCTAATTCTTCTCTGACTCTCATGGGCTGGTGGTCTTGAACAAACTGTAAAATAAATTGAAAAAGTTTAAGTCCCCAAAAGAAAGTTAATGGCCAGTCATTTCTATAGATGCTATTTCTTCTGGTTCTGCATTTTTAAACATTTCAAGTGGGATAAGATGAGCATGATGTTGACTCTTTATGTACTGTCTCAGCCATGATGCCTCCTTGTATTCCTGGGAGTTGGTCTGTGATCAACCACTAAATGAAATATTGAAAGGTTAAAACCTTTAACCTAAAAGTAATTCATTAATATTACTATGCTTCACAGACTTTTCTTCATCCTTTGTGCAAAATAGGCCAATTTAGTAACTCTTGTATAAAAAAAATATCATATACACCAACAGATAGCTTTGCATTGTAAGTCCAAAGTTCATTTTGTATTAATAGATATACTTTGATTTTGTTAACAGAGTCAAATTGTAAGTATAATAACATTAATATATTTTGATAGGCTTAGACAGATCCCAAGGTGTTTTGTGCCTTTGCCACTGAGAAAATGGTGATGGCATTTCCCAGAGAAACCGCCCTTGGAAGCTATTGGTGCCATTGATGTTCTAGCCTCTGGCTAATGTATGGCTGATCACTAGATATTGGACCCATAGGCTGTGATACTTTCTTTTGTGACAGTGTGAAAAATCAGCCATGAACATAAACTATATGGGTATCTGAACTGGGCTTTGCAGTCTGACTTGTTTGTGTGAATGTACAATATTCATAATTTGTAGGATGATGCTATAAAAGCTTAAAGTTCAGCAAAGCTTCATAAGAATTGTATTAGATATTTTTGGTTTGGTTTCCTCAAAGAACAAAGTGTATCTGTCTCCATATTATTGTGTTGGGTTTTTTCCTTAAGATCATGAGGTAATTTCAGCAAGAAATCTAATAGGTAAGATTTAAAAAAAAAAAAAAAATCATTCAAGTATCATGAAAATATACTGGTTTGTAGAAAGAGCAAGTCTAATTAGGTACCAAGGAAGCCACAAAAGAATGACTTCTGCCTCACAGCTGAGCTGTTGAACTGCAGTTTTTCACCTTGCCTACTTGTACACTGAGAATCCAACTCAAGGTCATAAATCCATAGAAAACTAAGCTTCACTAATTCTGTTTTCCTGTAACTAGTTGTTCTTTCCTTTTGAAGACTGAATGTCCTCCATACAATGCAAATTGCTCCAACTTGTGCTGACCAGCAGAGATTCTGCTAGGTTTTGGGAGAGCGAACAGGAAATTAACCTGAACAGAAGTATTGTGCCTTCCATCAGTCTGACAAACACTGATTAATTCCACAAGAAGATACAATGAAACATCTGTTGCAATTACATCTTTGTGCAAGTGTGTTACTTCTATCGAAGGGTTGTCCTTTTTGAAAAGGACTTCCTTGCGTCACAAGGTCATGGGAGCTATACCATCTCTGCTCCCAATAAGCGTGGAGAAGGAGATGAGAGGAAGGGAAGTCCTTCTGATGTTTCTATCGGATGTGGGCTGTAGAAGGCTTGAAAGTGCCCATGGAAGGGCAATAAGGAGACCTGACACTTCTTTCGCTGTGTTTGCACTCTCACTGGATTTTAAATATTTCCCTCACAAGAAGAACAGTGGTTTTGGTACTTCTTCAAAGTTGAAAAGGCTAGATTGGTTTGAATTTCAAAAAGAATTGGATTTTATAACCTGGGAATCAATACCATGTAGGAACAATAATCTCTCAGGCTAAAACATGAATGATGTATTATAAAAAAAAAAAGATATTCCTTAGTTTAATTTTTAGGAAACAATCTCTAGTTTCTTTAATTTTGCCAGTGTAATGATTGTACAAGTCACCATGAGGAAAAAAATAATCTTAAAATGCTTCTAGTATAAATAAGCCTTTTAGGTTTTTTTTTAAGTAAAATATTGCAGGGAAGTCTGAGCCAGTATTCACAGGGGAGAGGGCAGGGGAAGTTGGCTTTTGTGTTTGGTTTTAGTTTTTTTCCCTGTACTCTGAAGTGGTAGAGAAAGCTTTCCTGTGCTTGGAAGGAATTATAATGTCTAAGCCTTGTGGTCATGGAAGCATAAGCTGATGACAAAAAGTAGTTGTAAGAAAAGTAGAGACACAGCTGAAAACTTCTAATTAATCTTTCCTTCAAAAAAGCATGGTTGAAAATAATACTAGAATTTAATGCAACTCAATGTCTTTATGAATACCCTGTATACATCCATAAGGAATAGAAAAATAACTGAATATCAGAAAATTCCTGAACAGATAAGGGATCTGTTTGCAAGTGTTACCATTCCTATCTAATTTTAAACTTATTCACCTAAAATACACCTTTCCAGCTACTCAGATGCTCTGGCAAATTACCTAGGTCAGTAAGTTTGCCTAGAGAAAGCATAAGTCAGTGCAAAGTTCACTAGATTCTAGGCTTTTACTCCAACTATCTCTTGTTCAAAATCAGGATTTGATTATTAGATTTCAATTATAAGGTTTTTTCCTCTGATTTAGCCCTATGTTCATCTCCTATTTCATTGGAAAATAAAATATAGGTTAGATTTTTTTTTTTACATTGTCACATCACTTAATAGCAGTTTCTCTTATTTCCAGTCTGGAATTTTCCTAACTAGCAAAATGATAATTTGAAACTTCGGTAACAATAACTTGTTCTCAGCAGGAAACAAGTTATCTGTATAGTTTTAATCATCCATGTTATAGTATGAAGATCAGCCAGTAATAATACAGATGTCTATGAAGTTTACAAAAGTTTTAGAAAAATACAGCAGAGGTTATGTAGTTAACGTCTGCTTTTTGCATATTGAATTGGGTTTTTCTTAATTTCATTTCTGTACTTTTTCACTGCAGGGCTGTGGGGGAGATTACTGTTTGTAGCCATTGCTATATATGCACTTCACAGAATCACAGAATCGTATAGGTTGGAAAAGACCTTTAGGATCATCAAGTCCAACCGTAAACCTAACACTACCAAGACCACCACTAGACTGTACAGCCACTTAGACTGTACAACAAAGAACGATGTAAGAGAGAAGTTGGTAAACTTGAGTGAGTCCAGTGGAGGGCCACCAAAATGGTCAAGGGGCTGGAGCAAGTGCAAAGAGGCTGTGAGAAGCGAGCTGGTTTAGCCTGGAGTAGGGGAGCTTTGGGGACCTAATAGCAGCCTTCTAATACCTATAAAGAGGTTATTAGTAAGATGAATCCAGGCTCTTCAGAGGTCCATAGTGGGAGAAAGAGAGACAATAGTCATAAATTGGAAGAGGAAGTTTAATGATATAAGATGAAAAATATTCCTTTTAAGGGATGATTAAGCATTGAAACAAGGTGACAAAATGATTATGGAATCTCCATCATTAGAGGTTTTCAAGACCTGAAAGGACTAAGCCCTGAACAACTAGGTTTGAATTCAGTGTTGACCCAGCTCTGAACAGGATTTTTGGAGTAGATGAACTCCTAAGGTCCCTTCCAACATGAATGATTCTGTAATTTATTTTTTTCCTTTGTCACCAGAGCCTTACAAAAGCATTTTCTTGATGAAACATTTTCTAGAAACAGTGCAGCTGGTGTGATCCTGTATTTCACAGTGGTCTTCCTACTCTACTCCAACAATGCAAATGGGGTAAAACAGCTCCTTGTGACATATCTTTAATAGCTGAACTGCCTTCGTAGTCACCTATTATCCCTGTTTTTCTGTTCTCTTAACTGACAGCAGAGGGAGCATATTCAAATGAGATTCATATTCAAATTCTGGAGAAAAGGGTAAAGACAGGGTCTTTGATACAGCCAAAACCAAGTTATTGGTTAGCCCAGAGTAACAATTTTATTCCTTGGCAGGGATACTGTTGGAGATGATGGAAACTATGGAGAAAACTACTATTGCTGTCCTATTCTTGACTCATTCTCACTGAACAATATAGCATAATAACAATATAGCATTTATGGTTGGACTCGATGATCTTAAAGGTCTTTTCCAACCTATATGATTCTGTGATTCTGTGATTCTGTGATAATCTAATGCCATAAATTGCAAATGCTAACACTTCTAAACTAATTCCTGAAGAAAAAGAGGGCTGCCTTTTGCCACTTGGTTGTGCACTTTAATTGAAAACAAATATATTTAACCTTTTAGAAAGCTTAGAAAAGTCTTGGAAATATGTATTTGTAAAGATCAGTACAGCTTGGATTAAATAAAAAACTAGAGTATATTTAAAAAATATTTCTACATGGAAAACAGGTGATATTACCATATAAAATTAAAATAGTTTTGTGATATGCTTTTTAACAGTGTCTTACATACCAGATATTATTAAAGCCTTGCTTAGCCCACAGTCACATGCCAAAGACCTACTATTGATATTCTGGATACTAATTGCTTCCACCACATTATCTTTGTTGTGAAGCTTCACCTCTTGACGAATGTAACCAGTTGCTGAATGTCAAATCAGCCCTATCAAGTTCAAGTCAAAGGTCTGACAACAACAGAGCCATTCCACGCTCAAGTACATTAGCATATTGCCAACTTCATTGCTGAATGTGAACTACTTGTACTGCACAGATTTATCTGAAAGGAGATGGTGATACTGTAAGTAGCCCATCCTTCAGTCAGCAGAAGGAGTATTTACCCAATTAGCGGGTTTAGCCTGGGATAGTGTTACACTAACTACTATTTGGAGTTTTGATTTCTGTCAAGAATTACAGGACAAATTATACAAATAGCTCATTCTGGGGGGTTACACTTTAAGTTATGTGTCTAAGTGATTTACAGAGTTTACTTAAACTTAGTTATTTTTGCTATTCATGCATCTCTTTTACTGATACACCTAAATGGAAACCTTCTCCTTGTTCACCCCACGTAACTGTGACCATCCAAAGTCCACTCCTGAAATCTCAGTGTATGCCTTATCTAAATTTACTGGTTTTAGTTATATTTTTCCTATGGCTTAAGGGAGAGATTCACAGTACACTTGAAACGTGTAAATGCAAACTGGATTAGTTTTTAATAATCCTATCAAATCTGGATGTTGATAGACTTGTGAAGTAACCTAAGCTCAATTTCTTTTCTTTACTGCAAAGAAATAAGCATATACTGAAGTGCCTAATTCTACTGTGTGGCAAAATGAATTGAATGCATTTTAATAGACCATTTATCATATAAATTTGTCCGAGTAATAGTTTGTCTTGTAATACAGGTCTTGTTATGGTTCCAAGATACATGATAAACAGCATAATGCCTCTATTCATTCTCCAGTTATGTTATTCTTAGTATATTTACGTAAGGACCAATGGTCTTTGTGTAATGGAAATACTAATATTTGTGATTTAAAAGCCTTTTTTGTTTCTTTTTTTAGTCTTTCAAGACACACGTCTCCTTTTGCATCTTAATATTCTGCTTAACTGAGGCTCGCCTGATTTTTTTTTTGCATGAAAACATTCATTTATTGAGTAGTGAAAAGCAACCCATATATGAAGCATATAACTAGAAGCCAAGATTGAACATAGGACCCTCAGAAGTTCAGTTAAGTAAGCACAGGGCAGTCTGAAAGCTCCTCTGAATCCACCTAAAAATGCTTTTGTGTGGAAAGCTCATGAAACTGGCATTTTTATGATTTCCAGTATTTTCTGTTGCAGTCAGGCTGGCAATTCAAGAAAAACTTATCTCACAGTGTTTCCATTTCTGGCCTCAGGTAGCAGAAGAAAATACAACACCTGTGAAAGTTCAGATACAAAGCTTTATCAGAACTTATAAAATCATTCAGTCCCATTTTTGGACATGCTGTTTAAACATTTATTATCATGCTTAATTGAACCAAATACTGTTTTGCTGACATTCTACAGTACACAGGTAAACTTTGATTATAATTTACCTCTTGCTGTTCTGTAGCATAACGTTGTCCGAAACATTTCCAGGTATTAAGCTGTATTCATACAGCAAGTTTTTCTTAGAAATGACAAACCATCTTTGCAGACTGATATTTTTGTAAAATTACTTCTTAATCAGTGGTTCAGAATGATTATTTATGGTTGTGCAGAAAGATGTACAAGCAGAAAACATTCCTGGAAATACATACAGAAAACCTATCAATATTCCCAACATAGAATAGTTGTTAGTGGCATTTTCTACCATAACTTTTTAAAAAGGAATGTATTTTGCAATGATGACAGTCATTGTAACTGACAATGTCCTTTATAGAACAATTCCCTCCATTCCTAGGGGTTTTTTTTCTGACCCTATAGCCAGTGTAGTAAAATGTTGAAACCAAAATACTTTAATGATATTATTAATATAGCCATTGCTATTTTAAAATGGAGTTTAATGAAAAAATATTTTTGAGCCGTTGATTTCTAGCAAAGCTTTAGGTGATCTGCTTCTGTAGTAAATGTGCACATTGGAAGCAAAAGCAGCTCAAACTGGACTTTAGGTATGTTTAACCAGCATTGTTTCAGACTTGGAGTAAAACTTTATATTGGCTCAAAGACTATAGATTTGTTGCAATCTTTGCAGTTCACTGAACTTTTTTCTGTGCATACATATTTCAAGTAAACTCTGTAGTTATAAGTATAACAAGTGACACGTTATGGACCCTGAATCGTTGCACTGTGAAATATGCACAGAAAAAGGACAAATTAAGATATCAAGGGTCTGTTCCATTTTGCACTGAACTGTAAAATGCCACCCTTGTTGTACAGAAGATCACTGGTTCTGAGCAGGGCTCATTGACTGCTAAGTTGTGGATAGTGTTTCACTTTCTGCAACTGTTAATATCCTGGGTTATCCAGGCATAATGACCTCTCTATTTGTGACACATTGTTGAATTTTCTGGTTCTTTTAACTTATTCAAACCTTTTTTTTTCTTTTTTTTTCCTTTTTTTTTTTCCCTTTTTCTCTATTCATTGGAAGGCTGGAAGGATTCTGAATTGAGCTGTGGTACAGAGCTGCCTCACTGTTGGTCAGCCAATTACAGTTGAAATCGGTGGTGGTGGTGGCACATCTGTAGATGAATATAATCTAAAGTATACAGGAAAGATACTCTATATCTGCACTAGCTTTTCTGTATCTAAGATAATGCATGTATTTTGGATAATATTGGAATATCTATAATATTGTTTGGTTTTGGTAGTTGTTAAATCTGGTATAGTAAGTAACCCATGCTGTAATAATCCATATTATGTTATAGCTGACATTTGATATTTAAATTCTGGCTGGAATTAAATTCCAATTTTATAACTAGTCACTAAATTACAATTGAATCCTAATACCTTACCTATTAAGTATTTTAAATGCTGATAAAGATTTATATATTTTAAGAACTTTGCCACTTCAAAATATGAAAAGTAAAAAGGGTTACATGTAGTGTACACCGTTTGCACCTGAATGCTTCCTCTGATCTTGTAGGGATCTGAAGTTAGTGGAAGGGTACCCTCTCACCTCAGATTAGGACCCATGCCTATATTCCTTTTCTTCTCCTTGTTCCCCACCAAAAGAACAGTGGTTTTATTTGCATAGTATATTCTGGATCGCTTGAAGTTTACTCTGGTCCTACAGTGAGTAAGTCGCATTTTGGAGGGCTGTCTTAGCTGCCTCCAACCGTAAGTAGAGTATGTTTATGTTATACCTGGAGTATGTAGGTGTATAAATATTTTGGTTATCTTCAACATTGCTGTCTCTCTTTTATGGTATGTTTTCTATGACTCACTCCCTCATAAGATCTGTAAATCTGCCAAACTTCACTGACATAATAGAAAAAATATTTGCTAATTTCAGAGGACTTTGAAACCCAGGCCCTGTACAGCAAATAATGTGGTGGATCTAATATTCAGTACTGAAGCCTTTTCTCCTCATATCAGTCCATGTTCTTGACTCAGCCATTGAAATGTTCTGACATTCTCTGTTGGTAAACTGAAGCCTCTATGCTGTGGTAAGATTATACCAGAAAAAGTATGTATTAGATTTAGATATTGACGAGTCTTCCATATCCTCCAAGAGCCTTGAAAGAATCCACTTACATACTCACTGTCTTTCTACTTGGCTCCTGTAAAAGCACCTGCAAATATTTACAACGTTTCCTATAACTAGGCCTAGGCCACCACTGAAGGATCAAGGGGAAAGATCTCTTCATAGATTATACCTATTAACTTGTTCAGCATGAGAGATCATTTGCCAAAATGGACCCAATGGCCAAGATGGACCCAAGATTGTTCCCAATGGCATAGCTCTGAGGGTCACTGTGCCTTTTATGCCCGGACTTCACAGAAAAGAAACGACTGCATAGGACAGGGTGGCTGTTTTACTAGACCATTGGGCACATTGATTTTTATTTTCATGGGTATGTAGATCAAATTGAAATAACCTAAAGGGGCTGATGTGATACCCTGGGGCTGTTAGAGATGTCAAGATTCATAGCAAGTTTGTATATTTCTACTTCTTGGTACTCCCTGTAGAAAAATAGCATGGGGTATCATTGAGATCTGTCACTTGCTGACACTTAGGGGAAAAATAACCCCTACCTCTGCTAGACATTCCCAAGACATGTCCCAGACAAATAAGATCGCGTACTGACCCTCGTTTTGATTTATTTACATTTAAAGTAAGTGTTACGCAAGTCAGACATGCATGATCCTGGCTGGCTGATATATCCTTAAGCAACTGTCTGTATATTGGCATGCGAAGAATTCTTTCTTGCCTGATGTAGGACACTACTTCAGAAATGTGTTTTTGTAAACACCCTGAAACTATGGAGCAGAAGCAGCTTCTATTTCAGGACTTGATAAAATTGCATCTATTTAAGGAACCTCTGTTCAACTGTCACATTAAAAATAAACTATTTAGACCACTATAAAATCTCAAAATTAATAGACAATGAAGAAATTTGGAAAACTGGAATTAAGAAAACCAAAACAACATAAACTAAAACTTATTTGACATTTGGACTTTTGAATTTGCCAGGAATATTATGCTTTCAATGAATTTAAAGATTTTTAAATTAATTTTTTTCCCTAAGGCTCGAGGAAAAACTATGTTATATGGATTATTTAAATCTCAGACAAAGTAGGAAATATAAACTGTATTTTAAGCATGGGGATCATAAATTTTTCTGTATGTGTGCAGTGCCTCATTTTTTGAAGCTGTTTTTCAGTTTCAAAAAACTGTATCAAACTTAGGTAAAGATAAATTTATCTTTATATCATACAACTTCAGCAGTTCTACTTGTGGAATATAAATTTAAGTTTTGCGACTATCTGATTTTTGTTCGGCTAGTATAGATAAGATAATTCAAAGTTTATCTAATGTTGTAGAGCTTGCAGATTGACAGGGAGATTGCAGTTCTTGTTTTAGTTACAGCAATACAAGCTTTTCCTTTCCTTCTTAGCATGTGTTGTTCCCAACTTTCATATCTGGTATAAAAATGTTTTTGTGTCTTTCTTGATATGTGAAGAAATGATGGTTGTAATGAAAAAGTGTCCGCAAGAAACTAGTCAGGGGACAGTTGATTAATTTTATATAGTTTGAATCATGAGCTGATCTTCAACTTTTTTTTTAACCTATAAATAACTAAAACTTTGGACTGGCTTCAAGAACCTTACTACAAAAGCTTTACATTCTAATATATTAGACTTTCAAAGCTCCATAATATTTTTTTGTAAACCCTCAGAAATGGAGGCAATTCTGAGGCTGAAAATCAGGTTTAGGTTATTATTCTAGGGAAATATGATACTTTCTGATGTATTTATTGAGTATTTTATTAATACAGCTAGTGAAATAAAATTTATATATCCCCAGATATATATCTTGGCATTCACAAGTAAAATAATATATATCTATGTATGTCTTGAGAAAATGAATGGTTCTGCATCTGGCTGGCAACCGGTCAGCAGCAGTGTTCCTCAGGGCTCAATCCTAGGGCCAGTTCTGTGCAATATATTTATCAACGATCTGGACGCAGGAGTTGAATGCACCATTAGCAAGTTTGCTGGTGATACCAAACTGGGAAGGTGCTGTTGACTCTCTTGAGGGACAATTTGCCTTGCAGAGGCAGATAGATTGGAGCATTGGGCAATGATTAATGGGATGAAATTTAACAAGTCAAAATGCCAGATTCTACACCTAGGACAGAGTAACACCGAGCACAAGTATAAATTGGGAGACGAGTGGCTGGAGAACAGCCCTGCATGAAAGGACCTTCGGGTGCTGGTTGACAGCAGGATCCATGTAAGTCAGCCAAGAGGGCAAACCACATCCTGGGGTGCATCAAACACAGCATAGCCAGCCAGTCAAAAGAGGTGATTATCCCACAATATTCAGTGTTGGTGCGGACTCACCTTGAGTACTGTGTGCAGTTCTGGACCCCACAATCTAAGAAGGATGTGGACGTCCTTGGATGCGTCCAGAAGAGGGCAACAAAGCTGGTGAAAGGGCTGGAAGGAATGTCCTTGAGGAGCTGCTAAGGACTTTGCACTTGTCTCATTTGGAGAAAAGGAGGCTGAGGGGAGACCTCACTGCTCTCCACAGCTTCCTGAGGAGGGGAAGTGGAGAGAGAGGTCCTGACCTCTTCTCCTTGGTATCCAGTGATAGGACACATGGGAATGGTTCAAAGCTGCACCAAAGGAGGTTTAGACCAGACATTAGGAAGCATTTCTTTACCAAGAGGGTGGTCAAAGACTGGAACAGGCTTCCTAGAGAGGTGGTTGATGCCCCAAGCCTGTCAGTGTTTGAGGCATTTGGACAATGCCCTTAATAACATGTTTTAACTTGGTCAGCCCTGAATTGGTCAGGCAGTTGGACTAGATGATTCTTCTGGGTCCCTTCCAACTGAAATATTCCATTCTAGGTAGAAAGAAAATGTATTTTCAGAAATCTCTTCTCTCTTTCTTAATGTGATTTGGGTTCAAATGCTGTTAAACATTAATGGGAAATGTAATAATTTGGAACCTGATTTAGAAATTCTAACGTCCTCGGTGTCGTATAGAGCTAGAAAACTGTTCTGGCTGAGGTAGCTTTTCTGATTTAGTTTGCCTTATTATAAAAATAAATTCATTCTTTTCACTTCAAAAAGTCTTAACGCATGACTCATTTCCCGTTCCTTTTATCCAATAGAATAAGCTGCAGAGGACTCGTTATTTCTTTTCCACATCTTTATTTACTGCATTAGATGCTTATTCATGGTGTTAGTTTCAGAAATCAAGTGGTTTTTCCTTGAGAAATCATGCTATTTGAAGTGTAAATGCCATTTTCTCTGCTAATTTATTTTTGTGTTTTGGTAAAATGAGATATAACGCTTTGAATTACTCATTTTGTAACAGGGACAAAAGCAGCGTGTATCAACAGTGGGTTTAGGAAATAATGGCTCCATCTACTGTAAAGTACGGCATTATATCTGCATTTGCTGAATGTTGGATTTTTTGGGTTTTTTTATTTGGTTTTTTTTCAGTGTGTTCCTTTTTCTATATGAACCTTTCAATGAATGATGCTTGCTGTTTTGATGCTGTGATATTACTACATCATTTCCTGTTCATGTTATTTTTATAAATATTTTCTATTCAGTGAATAAATAGAAACATACTGTATTTTATTAAAACATTTTTAAAATGAATGGAACCAGTTCATTATTTTACTTGTGAATTTCTATTTTTATTTCATTTTTAATGCTTTGTTTCTTGACTTGTAGTGCACATTTATTTCAATTATGTAGTAAAAATAGATCTTATTCTTTATTCAGTATAGTAACCTGTGATAACTAGAAGTCAGTGTTCAGAAGTGAGGCAACTCTAAAAAGTCTAAAGAACAACTGGCATTTAAATAAGCTGTATGCTTCACTGCTTTTATATAACTCTGTTAACAGAGGCTTAAAACACATTCTGGGATAGAAATTAAGACCCTGAAGTTCAAGCTTGATATGTTACTAACACAGTCTATTAATATTTAACAAGCACAAAATATAGAGAATTCGTTTATAGAACAAACATGGCAAAAACTTCAGTAAATAGTAAAATGTTCTTTGGTTAAAGAAGTTAGAGGCACCCTATTTTTATTGCAAATCACGTAACACCTTTGTGAAAATTAATGTGCTGTGGGGAGAATTTTAAAATACAGTCCTTAATGTTATAAATGAATCTCGATGAGTCTTACTAAAATCCTCTGTCAAAGCAGGTGTCTTAAAAACTAGCACTGAATAACAACAAACTTTTTTTTTTTCTTCTCTTCAGGTCTAAGCAGAAATGCCAAATTTAGAAACAACTTTCCCCTCAGTGAAGTAGAAAGAGTAATTGCAACAGAAGTTTTTTCAAAATAATATTGAATTCCTGTTTGGTTGTGCTTACTCTTGCATAGCTAAACAAAATAGCCCTTTTAAAATAGATTGTTGATTAAAACAAAATATATTTTCCTGGAAAAATATATTGCTGAGAGGTTCCTTTCTAGTAACTTTGGTCAGATCAAGTGTTTGAATGACAACAAAGATCTGGGTGGTGCAAGTGCAATGCTCTTCAGTGCGCAGTGTTGACAGAGGAGCTGTTCTTCATTTATGTTTGTTACGGCCAGGGATCTCGGTCAACAGCTTGTTTGAAGTCTGATGTTTTGCAGGTCAGCTGGTTCATACGAGTTACTATCGGGAATCCACGGACAGCAAGGGAAGGGTGGTAGAGTACTCACAGAAATGTGATTTTTATCCCCAGCAGCCTTGTTCTCTTCAAATAAATAAGAGGTGGTTTTGCATTAGCATACCAGTGGGTTATATCCAGTGATTTGTGCCTCTAAAGATTCTTTAAATTGTGCCATTTTCTGAGCATTTGAACATTTTGAAGACATTCACAGAAGCGTTGGGAACATCTGCGGCATTATACACTGTTAACCTTGGGGAAATTGCAGAGGACCACTGTCCCGTAGGAAATCAGTACCAGACGCTCCTCTCTAGCACCAAGCTTCCTTTTTCATCCTTTCATGTGGACATTAGATTAGATTCTATTACTCACACAACTCCAACAGTCTGATGAAATGGAGACTGTTCCCATTGCTTTGTCTGTTATCTGGAATTATGCTAGAATGATTCCGATCATTAAATAAAAATACAGTTGTCAGCTGTACTATTCTTTATTTCATTATGCATACTGACTATTATTTACTGGAATATAAAAATTGTTGTAGTTTGTATATTCTGAGGAGAGAGGTTTCTAAGGTTTCTGAGAGTTAACAACTATAATGCTCTTCAGTTCTATCCTGCATCTCTTCTTATCAGGAAAAAATGCTAGTGGTTAGTAGTAGATCCCTTTGAAAAATAGGAAATATATAAAGAAATATACCATCACATTCACCTTATCTGTAGTGTCATGTTATTTTAAGTTGCAGCATATGTAGGCCAACAAAACCTGACATAAAGGAAAGCAGCATAATATACAAGGTAGTGATATGTGACACACCATTCGGATTGAGAAGGAAGCTCACTTTCTTGGAATTAATACCTCCTACTTACTGCGTTTGCCATTAACATACTCTCTTCTATGCATACAGTCTCCCCTATGCAATCAAGGTATGGTTTACTTTTCTTTATTATATCAGAGAGTACTAGCTTGTTCTGAAAAAAACATGCAAATCATCAAGTATTTTTTAAGATGTTGATTCGTAATTCAATCCTGATATTGCTTTCCTGTTTCCCAAACTATTCTTGCGTGTTTCCCAAAGTATTCATGCAGAAACATCAAATTAATCCTGGTATTGTTTCCCTTACATTCTTAGTTACTAGACTAATATTTAAGGATATCCATATTTGTGAAAGGTCAAGTTATGTACTCATAGTCATGTAAACGTCATGCATAACTTAAAATAAAAGTATAAGTCAATAAAAAATATAAGTAAATAAAAAAGTATAAGTAAATAAAAGTATAAGTCAATTATCAATTCTAGAAAGTAAGCAAGATAAGCTAATAGTGCTCTTCAACATGCTCTGAGTTTTGAACATGTATTTCACAACAGATTTCAGCATGTGGTGTCCACTGAAAGCAAAATGTATCCTAGTGGGTACGTTTCGGTGGAACACACTTCAGACTAGCAATAAAACTTTCCAAAGTATTGTATTTGCTTCAGGGTAGAACTAGCTGGGAAATTATTTTTCTTGTCCTGGGAAGGCTTGAGGCTTTTGTCGCATTCTGCACCGGGAGTTTGTTTCGCTTCTTCGCTTTCCTGAAGAAGAGAGGTTCCCTAGAACACCTGCCGAAGGTGTTTAGCATAAAGGCAATGCAGACCTTATAGACCTATAGGCAGAGATGGGGACTCCCACACCAACGTCCGTGCTGCCCGGCGTTCTGGCACAAGTGTGCCGCACGGTGAACTGGATTCAAGTACACATATTGGTAATAACTATCATTTTACTGTGTTAATTTTACCTTAGGTCAGTTCTGCTTGTATTCGTTGCATGTCTGCCGAATGCTTTCTTCTGGCACAGAAGCAGCGATGGCATGGCGTCAGGCGGAAAAGGTGAAAAGCGAGAGAGAAACCAGAATATCCCTTTTCTTAGCAGCACTGGTAAGTAAAGCGAGAGTGAAGTGCTTGTACAGGAAGGCTTTGTTAGTGACAGAAATGGAATCAGCTCGTCGTTCATCCAGCCAAGTCTGAAAAATGTACTAGAAATCTAAGTTAGTGTATTACATCAGAATTAAAGCGCAGATGGAGCTATGAAGCGGGAGAGAAAAGTTTCATAATATATTGTCTATAAGAGGTGATAAACAGCAGGAGAGTTAGTATTATTGATTGGTGAAGAATTTTTTTTCCTCAAGAAATAAAAGCACCCCACTGTTTGTTGTACTCTTGCTGTTGAAGGGATTTATTTTAAAGTAAAATGTAAGTGATCCTAAATGGAAAATATCTGGACTCATGGGAAAAGTCTGATAGAAGCTAAAGAAAAAGTGATGCAACTGAAGCTAAAACCCGAGCTTTATTTTTAGGAACGTCTAGTAAAATTCAAGATCAAAACAACAAAATATTTTAATATTATAAAGTATTCTTAAGATATGAGCAAAAAAAGCCTTCTCAGAACTTGAGGGTAGGTTTCAGTTTTGGTATTCTGCTTTCCACTTGATCTTAGAAGTTTCACTGAATCTGTGCAATGTCCACGCAGAATTGGCTTTGGAAAATATGTCCAAGTGTTTAAATACTGTAGTATTACCTGCCTTATAAAATTGCTTATGTTTATTCACTAATGAGTGACAGAACAGAAAAAGGTGGCTTTTCCTGTACTTGTGAGATACTTCATTCTGTAACCATAAGGGTTTAATGGATTATTGATTTCAATTTGTTAAAATGTTAACTGTCAAAGTATTTGAATAGCTCCTTTTTTTGGCCTAATTTAGTGTAGTTAACATCTATATACTTTCTAGTAAAAATAGTTCAGGTTCTCACAGAACTTTACAATTTTCATTATAAATAGAAAATATTCCATATAGAGGAAGATTCTGCCCATTTAATCGTGAGGACAGCAGACTGACTACTTCTTGAATTGAAGTAGCACCTGAGACACTGCAATTCAGTCATTTCACAGACTGAGCTAAAGAAATAAAACTGCTCATGTTACCATGGTACAAGATCTGGGGACCATAAGGTTAAGTAGCTGAGATGTTAATGTCTCAAATTCCACAGAATGTAATTGTTAAGTTGTGATTTATTTTTTTTTTTTTTTAATTGGGGCATTTTGCCATGTAAGCAAGTATCAAAAGTATTAAGAAGGCAAGTGGCTTCATTTAATGAATTAAAGCAGTAAAATTTTTTTGGTTTCAAAACCATCAGGAAGGCTTTTTCTGTATGTGACCATGTCTTGATTTCAGAATACACTGTTTTAAATTCTTTTAATATATTACATTAAAATGCCTACCTAAATGTCACCTATACTTAATGAAATATTACCTAAAGACAAGGATAGAAAAATTTGTTTCTTCTTATTTATAAGAATTTTCATTTTGAGAGCTGTTGGTCTTTATTCTTAAACTGATATATAATGTTCAAATGTTTTATATGGTTTTCACTTTAGTGCTAAGGTCACTTAGCACTAAAAGGTCACCATCTAACACTGACTTCGAAAACTTTGTGAAACACAGAGTTATTTACATGCCGCAACTTTTGTGTCATTGTGTACATCAACAACCACTTTTCCCACCGTTCCTGGTGTTTAGACTGTTGTGATTCTGCTGATGTAGCTGATGTTTTTCTTCATTATTCCTCTGCCTTTGTCCTTTCCTACAGGCTTACCCTGAGTTTGTCCTGACCTACCTAGAGGAACTAAATGAAAGAGAGGAGGTGACCCAGACAGAAAACCGCATTCACCATGGGGCCTGGTCTGCAGCTCATCAGGAGATAGACAGCAGCTCAGCAGAAGAGGTCACAGTATTAAGCCAGAGGCAGGTCAGAGACAGTCCTTTCAAAAACACGTTTTGAAAAGAGAAATATCAGTGTGGAAGTCAACTTATTTCTGTAAATAAATAACCTCATTTGATTTCTTAATTTAATAAGATATTTATATATTAGACAAATGATAGTTGTATACAGGATTTTAATGAATAAAAATTTATATATATTTGTGTCTCGGAACAGTCCGTGTAGGACAAACTTTTGAAATTTCTCATTTCCTATGTGGAAAAACTCAAGGAAGGAAGGGAAACAAACAAAAAAATCACTAGATCTCTAGGTTTGTGCTTCTTGATGCATCTTGACATAGCTATGTGTATTTCTGACATTTTCTGCTAATCAACAGCCTTACTTGAAAAAGTAGACACACATTATTTTAATTAGCAATATATAAATTACATGGTTGTACTTCCTTCTCTTAGGTTCTGCAAAAAAATGTCAGCAACCCCAATCAGAAACAACTTTCAGGACCTTTGGACGCCCATTTAATGCCTGCAGATCCCCTAGGGGAGACTACACAGCTGACAGTGGCACTGGTGAGGAAACCAGAAGAGAAACATCCTAAGGCCTCAGCTCAAAGGTAAGCCACTGACAGAACTGATATTTATTGTTCAATGACATTAGATGTTTTCCTTCAGTTTCATGTAAGATTGATTTCCTGGATATTATTGAAATATCTCAGAAACCCTCTGGCTGATAAGCAAACGGGGATTTTGACCAAAATTAATGAAAAGGGGTGACATTTATGTACTTTTTTTTATTTTGAAGATTGATGTGGATGATGTTTGGTAGTAATTGCAAATCTACTTTTTAATTTTTATCTACAAAACTCACATCGTGCAAATTACATAAAGAAATAGGACTCGTATCAACATTGTGACACATTTTGTGCCACAAGACTTAACTTAAATGGTAAAGGTTTTGTTAGAAACCTGAAAGTCATGCTGAGCCAAAATACTAAGTGACGCAGTCACTTTCAATATAGGACTGTATTTTAATTTAAATAAAAGATAAATAGTCGTGGTGTTAACTATTTCTATTTACAGCAGACATAAGACTTTGCCTTTCTTTAGGTAATTTAAACTCTCTTTTATATGTGGCATTTGGCTAGTTATTTTTGAGCTTTTGGGTGTTTTTAGATCAAAACATTTTAAAAATGGACCTCCTATTCAGATGAAAGACCATGAGACATCACTTGCTATTAGAATGAAAGTTGAATTAGTTCCTGCTGGTAGTAACAACAGCATTAAGTCAATAACAGTAATTTACAGGTGACTGCAAGCAACAACCAGATTTGGTTTGTCTAGGTTATCGTAACTCTTCCCTTGGAAGTATTACCCTTAGAGAACCCATGGATTTGCTGCTCTGGTCCTCCTTCAAGGACTAGTATTTCTGGTGTTTCATTTATAATATTATCTTGCAAATATTTAGTCTCTGAGTATGCAAAATATTTCTCAAATGTGTCTTGAAGACTATGACATGACTGAGGTATCTGGAGGTATTGGCTATCAGTAGTTTTTGGGGAACTGTATAGGTAGAGGTAGGTTACCTGTATGTTGGGTAATTGTGGTTTTTGATGAATCAAATAACTTTAAAGCTCTGTTAAATTATTTAACTACTAGTAAACACTGTTGTATGTTTACAACATAAACTAAAGTACCAAAGTTAATGTTGACTATATTGGCTCTTTCACAAGATGCCTTCTGCAATGTCAGGTGAAGGTTTATACAAGATCATTTTTTCCACAGTGCTTTGAGAATGAATTGTTATGCTCTAAATATGCAATGTGATGTCAGGGTCACTATGAAGTATTTCACTTCATTTAAGTGCAATGGAATAAGTGAAATTTCTTCAACTAAATGTCCATGATTTTAGCCTCAGATAACAGTATATAAATATTAAGCTAAAAATATCTTCTTGCAGAACACAGACATTTGATTTAGAAAGCTACCTGCAGTCAAGATAGCCTTTAAGTGCTGAATGCTTGACTTTCTATGTCTTTATGTATCTCTTCCCACCAAAAGTGGAGTTATGCAGTCTAAAGCATTTTCCTGAACTAGAATTAAATATAGAAAAAATATATTTTAATAATAAAATAACATTATTTTACTGTCAGAAACGTATGGCATTAAATAGCAATGGTAACTAATTCAAAACTTCTGCACTTACCTCCATTATGGGAGGTACTAAGTGATTTAAATTCTCTTTTGCTGCTATTTTTCACTAGACTGTGACAAATACTGATGTATTCATAGAATGGTTTGGGTTGGAAGAGACGTTAAAGATCCTCTAGTTCGAACCCTCCTGCTACAGGCAGGGACACCTTCCACTAGGCCAGGCTGCTCAAAGCCCCATCCAACGTGGCCTTGAGCACTTCCAGGGATGGGGCATCCACAACTTCTCTGGGCAACCTGTTCCAGTGCCTCACCACCCTCATAGTGAGGAATTTCTTCCTTATATCTAATCTACATCTACCATCTTTCAGTTTAAAGCCATTACCCCTTGTCCTATCACTACATGCCCTTGTAAAAAGTCCCTTTCTAGCTTTCTTGTAGGCGCCCTTCAGGTACTGGAAGGCTGCTATGAGGTATCCCTCAGCCTCCTCTTCTCCAAGCTGAACAACCCCAACTCTCTCAGCCTGTCTTCACAGGAGAGGTGCTGCAGCCCTCTGATCATCTTCCTGGCCCTCCTCTGGACTTGCTCCAACAGGTCCATGTCCTTCTTATGTTGGTGGCCCCAGAGCTGAACCCAGTACTCCAGGTGGGGTCTCACGACAGTGGAGTAGAGGGGGAGAATTGCCTCCCTTGACCTGCTGGTCATGCTTCTTTTGATGCAGCCCAGGATATGGTTGGCTTTCTGGGCTGCAAGCGTGCATTGCCGGGTCATGTTGAGCTTCTCATCAAGGACCCCCAAGTCCTTCTCCTCAGGGCTGCTCTCAGTCCATTCTCTGCCCAGCCTGTGTTGGTGCTTGGGATTGCCCTGACCCATGTGCAGGACCACTTGGCCTTGTTGAACTTCATGAGGTTTGCACAGGCCCACCTCTCAAGCCTGTCCAGGACCCTCTGGATGGCATCCCTTCCCTCCAGCGTGTCGACCACACCACACAGCTTGGTGTTGTTGGCAAACTTGCTGAGGGTGCGCTCAATCCCACTGTCCATGTCGCCAACAAAGATGTTAAACAGCCCCGGCCTCAGTACTGACCCCTGAGGAATGCCACTCGTCACTGGTCTCCACTTGGACATTGAGCCGTTGACCACAACTCTGTGTGCAACCTTCTAGCCAATTCTTTATCCATCAAGTGGTCCATACATCAAATCCATGTGTCTCCGATTTAGAGACATGGATGTTACGTGGGACGATGTCAAATGCTTTGCACAAGCATTCTGTTAAATAGCTGCCACATTCAACTCTGTAGTTTGTAGAATGCTTTCAGTGCCTGAAAGGTGATGTAAGAAATAGGAGACAGGATTTTATTTATCCTTCATGATTTGAAAAGCTGTTCAAATTTCAAGTAGCAATAAAATTTGCCTTCCTTTACAAAATAACATGAAAAACTGTCATAAGCGCAAATGAGGTATGAATTGTGTGTCAGTAGAGGAAACTTTATCTCTGTGTCCTAAAACTTTTGTTTCAGGAGTTGGTCCAGCTATATGGGTGTATAAGGTGAAGATTATGATCGCTGTTCCTCCTAAGAAGTTCAACTGGTTTTTATAAAACTCTTTTTGGTTAGCTGCCCTGCTCAACACATTTGTAGATTTTTGTAAAACTTTGGCTTACTGAGAAGGGAAGGGAAGTGTGTCTCTAAAAGGAGATTCAGCTGCCCAGACACAGGTGGTTAGGGTAACTCTGAGCTGTTGAGGGGTGTATCACCAGGCTGCCAGCTGCTTCAGATCACTGCAAGTCTCCTGCCAGTCCCGAGTTGTACCTGTGAGACTAAACAGATCCTTTGGATACATTTGCAGTCTTAAATACTAGCAAGTGTCTATTTTTAGGCTGCTGAGTCCTGCCATAAATGTTTCTTTTCCCAGCTTAGTGTTTTGGAGGAATATGCATTTCACAGCTGTCATTTGCAGTGGTTTTCTGGTTTGGTTTCTGAGAACCAGTCACACTTGTTATAGTGAGCCATAACAGCATGAAGTCAGCCCCATGTTGAAGGAAAACTTTATTCTATAGGATGTTGTAGGAAGAGCCTTATGAAAAGGGCTAAGTTTCAAAGCATGTGGTTAATTAGATTGCAAGTTTGGCTGTTTGCAATAATTTTCATAGAATTAGACTTTCTTTCCTTATTTATTTTTGCTGGTTGAAGGCTGCAGTCAGCTCCTTTCTTACCTGCACATTGCTTAGCCGGTTGCACGTTATCCTATGATATGTGATAGTAATGATGACAAGGAAATGAGCTTGTTTCATTTTTTTTTTCTTTTTGTCCCCTATCCTAGTGGTCTCAGCAAGTCCTTAGTATCTTTGGGGACATTTTATTCAGTGTTCTTTCTAATGTTGTTTTTTTCAATGCATCTCTTTTACTAATTTACATGATGCCTATAAGATATGAAAACCTGAATCTCATCTCTGATTTACCTGACTGAATCTGTGAGTTTCTATGTGAAAGCTGAAAAACTTGTCCATTCCAGCAAATACCATTGAGGAAAAAATCCTCTCTAAATGACAAGTACTGCCCCAAACAGACCAAAATCCAATCATAAGTTAGTTACTAGACATGGAGGGTTCAAGTTGCTGAGAAGATGTGGCCTTTTAGGATAAGGATGATTAGATAGGTGAGCTGTATGACTGTGATTTATGTACTTCCCTCAGTGTACGAGAACTAATGACTTAACTAAGTACCTAATGGCCACCTGATTTCCTTCCCATCCTTATTCTCATCCTCACCGTTCATGTATGGGAAACAGCAAATCCATTGCCTCCTTTCACTCAAATTTTTTTTGAATGGATGCTTGTAGAAAGACATTACATAGTATTATCTTTGCCTGGGTCAAGATAATAACTTAATGTTTTGGGTGTTACTTTGTGAAAATGTAACCCCTGTAACTTCTGACAGCATTTTAAATGCTTCTCTCATTCTTATGATCTTACCTGTTGGGCCCAACAAGGAAAGTGAGTGCTCTTGTATCATCAACTGTAACAGATTTGTGCTGTCCTAGCAGTAGATTCAATTTATGAATTGTCCCTTTAAAAGGCACTAGTCACATTTCTAAAATTAATCACCTGTTTTAATGCAGTTTTGGTTTCAGGCCTTATTGGATCGCTTTGCTTCCATAAGTAAGCTCGATTTCACAAGTTTCTGAATATTTTGTCACCACCAGATACGCATTTAAGTATGCTCCAAGTTAAGTACGTGCTAGGTACCAAGCATTCTTGGATCTGGGTCAGAATGCTTATGACCTTGTCATATTTAATACTAGGAAAGACACATCTGGTACAGCTGGTTTCATTTTAATTTTTCTGAATCAGTTGGACAAATTCAGTTATTACATTTTTATAAGACTTATTACTGTAGGAAAAATGACTAAGAAATACCCCTAAGGAGACGGAATATTCTCCCACTTCCATCAATGACACAGCTATGAATTGGTACAATTGTTTGTAACAGCTAAGCAAATGCTTGACCTTGATTCTTTATACGCTGTTCATTCATTTTAAAGTCCAAGTGGGCAAAACATAGGTAAAAGTCATAATCTACATCTGTATTGTAAATTGATTACTCCATGAAGACAGATGAGAATGTATTAAAAAAATTAATTCATGACTGGATTATTTTAAAAATCTATTTATACATGTTCCACAAAAAAAAATCGCTTTAGACTGTATTTTCTGCATTTAAAAAGTCTGTATTCATTTTAAGTACCCCCTCAGATTTCTATTTGTGAAAACTCCTCTATGAGAAAAACATCTTTTGACTGAGTTGCAATGATTTTGCATGATATATCCGCCATGTAAGTGTTCTAAAGGTTAAAGCTTTGAATTGGTGACAAATTAGCTTTCATTATCTGCTTTAGTCACATCTTGACAAAATTATTCTAAGAGCTGTGTCTGCTACAGATACAAATCCAGTTCTCCGCTCATCACAGAGGGAATGTTATATATCCACCTGAAAATGAAAGGAAGGTATAATAAACATTACATTCCCATTTTCAGAAAGCATTTGAAGACATTTGTTTACATTAGTATACCAATTTGAACGCCTTACCTTTATTTAAATGGAATCAGAACTGGGGGTGAGGGGGGGCGGGGAAGACTGTAGCAGCCGACAAAGCATGGTGACCCAGCTTGTCACCCAGTGACCTGTGAGAAGGAAATAATGAACTGTGAGTAGCTGTCTTCTTAACTGTTTCTGACAGTTTGGCTATGGGCACATCTGTGTTAGTTGCATGGAAAGGCCTTTGTTGTTTTCCCACTAGTGACTTTGCAGACCGCTGTGGGGTTTGCTGGCTGCCCTGCTCTTACACTTCCCCTCCTTTTTTAGTAGTAAGAGCAGCTGCCACTGATAGAGCTGACATTTCTTTTAATGATTTACTTGGCATTTATACCATTAAAAATAAGAAATTAAATTTAAGTAGAACTTTTGGTTGTTATAAATGAAAATATTCTCTGTATTCATGTAAGATCTGTTGTAAGCGTGCCTATAATCATTCTGTCTTATCAACGTTGCAGCAGTGTTCAATGTCTATTGGTACCCTTGCTTCCTAATATCTCATCATACTTAACTATTTTGAGTGAGTTAGAGTCTACCGGTAATAACATTTTAAATAATCCAGGGTACAATGAAACTAGGCAGCTTTTCATGGTTAAATGATGTACTACAAACCAAACACCCACACACCCCCAATTGCTTCCTTTTCCAGATTGACCAAAGTATGCATGTCTCTTCTGGTACAGTAGTGCTAAATCTTGGATAACTTCGCTCACACTATTATTAGCATTTTCAGCTAGGAGACTGTTAAATATAGGCATGCCTGCTCTCATAATAGAGTTCTTAGTTGATTTGTGAAAGATGATTGTTAAGAAAAACTTGAAATCATGACTTATGAAAAATGAATGACTAACACAATAACTTACAAAGTGTAAAGCTATCTATTTTAACAAAGTGTAAATATTTTACACGGTTGATATACCTTATTGCTTTTATGTTATAATATGCTTGGAGTAGGTTATTACAAATTGCTTTGCAGGAGTTGAATATTAAAGACTTTACTCACTAGACTGAAAGTATAGCATGCTGAAGCTGAAAGCTTTTTTGTGCTAATTGTTTTCCTGCTGTAGGTTTTGGGGAGCTTAAATTTGTCTTCTCATATTTACGCATTTTTGCTTATTCTCTTTAGCTGTTTCATGTTCCAAGGTCAAGCTGTACTCGATACTGTTCACATGCAAGGGAAAAGAAAGAATATATATATTCTTTCTATAGAAAGAAAGAAATATAAAGAAATTTATATTTTAACACTGAGGACACAGATTTATTAATTGGTTCCTTTAAGGGCTGTACTACAGCATGCAACATGATCTAGAATACAGGTCACAGTCTCTTGCCTAATTGCGTGGTGATGGAGCCATTAGATATACGTACTAATGGGTCCCATTGCTCCATTTTTGCTATATCGCTAGTGCAATCCTCTGTCCTTACTTATTAAAAGTGGTGCAAAGACAAGTTGTGGAAAACAGGAGATGTGCAAATACAGCACAATTCTCTGTGTCATATGTAGCTCAGAGAAGCACTGTAGGTACCTTCTGAATCCATGTTTTCACATATGTGTAATGTGAAATAAGTAAAAAAAAAAAAAAACAAACCAAAAACCCCAAACCCAACATTTTCTTGAATGTTGATGCTGTTCTAATCGCAATGAGATCCCACTTTCCTGAGGATGTAGAAAAAGATTGTGTGTTCTCTGAGTAGATATGCAATGTATTTATTTATATACATAAGGCAAACAAGGGATAGATAGATGATGCCAGCATAGAGGGAGGAGGTGACCTGCCTGGGTTTGTTTAGCAGCGACTAGCGGAGTCAGGGTGTTCCGAAGGGATGCTCTAGTTCCCCGTCTGATACCTGCTGGACCAGCGCATCTCGGCTGTTAAAAATTCGCTTGTGCCTCCATGTAGTCTGTGTCTCCGGGATATGAAGAAAGAGTCAGGATGCCTTGTACGCCATCCTAGTTTTGTAACCCCCCCACCAGGGCAGCACACTTCACAAACTGGGAAGTGCAGCCACACTTGCAACTAAACTAATTATTTAACACAATTTTTTCTCATGTTTAGGTAAATATGCAGGCCAGTCCACAGAAGACTTGCAACTTATGGCATTTCTCTATATTGTATGAAGCAGTTAATCAGTTCCACAGCTCTGCATTGAGCTATTCAGCTCTAAAAATGTTTGTGAAAGGAAGGTGAATGTATTGACAAAAACCTGAAATTATACATTACTTTTCCTGGTGGAAGTAAACGAGAGCTGTGCCACTAAAAGCTTTTATCAAACTCACTGAAGTCTGTTATTTCTCTTAACAAATGTTAATGCCATACAGAAAGTTAAATATTGATTGAAGCCATGGAGTTGCACAGAAACATCCATCAGATTCTAGAACTTGCTTATTCATTGCAGAGACATTGCCCTGCTATCATATTTATACATATCTCTATGCATTTAAGACAGCTTTGCTAGGTTAAAGGCATTATTTTTCTCACTAAACTATTGTTTAAAAATAATAATTGTATATTAATATGTATTACAAAGTTGCAGATATGGTGTGCCTCAACTTCTTTTTTAAGAAAATATTACTGTTTTTATTTATGCCACTTGCAAAAGCAAAATACGTATACTGTAAGTGATATCTTCATCACTCAGTATCAAGGCAAAAAAAAGGCCTGTGGATCTTAGGACCCTAGCCTGAGACTTTCGGGGATTCAAATACCTCATTGGAGAAGTGACTGATTTGGGATTTGTAGCTGGAGAAAAGGGTTTCAAATTCATCAGTCCTCTGGGTATGTTCATCCTCCACAATGAGACTTAATGAGAGGCAGTTAAAAACAAGAATATCCCCTATGGGTTATTTGTTTCCTTTTCTAAGGTGAAATTCAGAACAATTAATTTGCTAGGTAGTTTTCAGTATCTTGGTAAGGGGGTATCTTTTTGGTTAGTACAGTCTTAGTTACTTGGTTGCAGATTTTTAGGTTTTCTCTGGTTTGGATGAATTGCTAAATTTGACTTTCGGGAGAAATTTACAGGATGAAGTACACTGTCCTGGAGGAAGGACAATGCCTGCATGCAGAATGCAGCACGGTCAGAAAGTACGGGGCCCTTCCTGGCAACTAACTGCCTTTTGCCAACTCCTGTTGGGTTTGAGCAGGCTCGCTATTTTTTCTTCCAATCTGAGAGTGAGAGGTTCCATTAAAGTTGTGATATGTCCTTGTCAAAAACTTTATTTCAGCAAGGAATTGAATAGTATTTGACATTTTATTTGTCATTATATTTTTATTTATTTATATTTTTTGATTTATTTGACATTATATTTATTTCAATGTGCAAATACTATTTGACGCTTTTACTTGGAAGCCATACCCCTTCTTTTTCAGAACTTTTAAATATTCATTTGGGCTGCCAGTTCAATAGACTTATGGAAACAAAAAAAGTATTTTAATAAGATGTCTTAATATGAGCAATAAACTGTGATCTAGATAATGAATTTGAAGGGAAAATGAATGGAACTTTTATTTGCTGGTTAGGTGGACACTCACTCGTATCACTTTTGTTGTTTACAATCATTGTCTTAACAAAACACTCATAATTAACCACCAGTTATAAAATATCAGCTATTTGAAAAGTGGTAAATTGATCTTAAATTCCCAAGTGCAACAACTACCTCCTTTGACAGAGCCTATGAACTATTTAAGCTGATGTTAGTGGAGGAAGATATATCTATCAGTCAGTCTTGAAGGCTTTAAAGAAAATGAAAGTTTTCAATGAAAAAATTATAAGGGTGCACTTATTTTTCAGAAAAATTTAAAAAATTTCTACATATATGCACATATATATTTTCATATAAAATGCTAGCTTTACATTTTTCCTGTATTTCAAAGAAAATTATGATGAAGGTACAATTTGAGGTGCTATAAAAATTTGGAGAGTGAAATCACACTAAAAAAGTTGAATATTTAACAAAATGAAATGTCACACCTAGGCAGTTTATTATATTTTTACAGGATCCAATTTACTTGTATTTGAGTAAACTCCAATTACTCAAGTAACTCCAATTACTTGATTTGTATACTTTCCTTTATCTAAATAACAGTCCGATTTTTTAACCTTCAAAATATTTTTCATCACAGTTTTGTACAGAGCTGGGTCATGTTCACAATTGCTAGTTAACAGATAATTAACTTAAATTGTATGAAGCACTCTTCTTTCAAATTAGCTTAAACTAGGCAAAGATATTCTTTAAAAAGTCAGCTTTTACAGGTAGGTTATGCTTGAAAGCATGCACCTATCTTCATCCAGTTTCATGTATTTATCAAGTACTTATTATCAACTGATAATAAAAACAAACGGAATGAGTTAATGAACCTGAATGAGCGAGACCACAGCAGGAACCGAGTCACTGGCAACATAACCATGGTTAGCAAAGGTTGTTGCTTTTTTAAAGCTTAACATATTGGAATAGGAGACAGAAGGAAAAAAAGGGTTTCCTAGAGAGCCAACATGTGTCAGGCATAAGTAGAGCCACTGTTGTGATCCTTACCGATTTGTCAAAATTGAAAGGGACGTGCTATTTTTCCTTTGGTGATTATGGAATAGAAATAAGCTCACAAAAAAGCTAACCATGGTCTGGTCTTGTCTTATGCGAGTTACAGCGTCTTAGCCCATGCCAGTCGGGTTTCATGATTTCGGTTTTCTTTCCTCTCCCTGTTCTTGGATTTGAGATACTTCATTAACCAATAACAGCAGCATCAAGTTATTTAGTTGTATTTAAAAGAATCTGGTTTTTCCAAAAAAACCTCTTCCAAGGATATAGAGAGGGCATAGAAAATACTGGAGAAATTTAATTATGAATAAAGATGGGATGTACAGAATACAAAAGAAATATTTCACCTCTTAAAGAAACTTAAGAGCAGTGCACAAACACTGTCCTGAGTTGGGTTTTTTTTCATGTCACAAATAGTAGGTTTTGAGAGGGTTTTTTTTGTTTATGGGGTTGTTTTTTGGGTTGTTTTTGCTAGTTTTGTGTGTTTTGGGGGGCTGTTTGGGGTGTTTTGTGGTTTGTTTGGGGCTTTTTTAAAGATGTAGTTTATTTCTGGGTAAAGTGGTACACAAGAGTGAAGAGAGAAAGGGAAGCATGTTTCTTCTTAGCTTATATCTTGAAATAATCATGTCTCATAATCCAAATATAATTAATGAAGGTAAAGGATGAGAATTTATCCTAAATTACAGGACAAACTAATTGATATTTAGGTTGAATGATAGTTACATAATACTTGTTTCTTGCTAAAAGTAAGTGTATCTGGAAGTCACGGTAAAACTGTTGTATCTGAGGAACTGGGCTGAATTTCTTTTGAGATCAGCTTTTAAATGCAACAGATGGGGTGGTGTGGGTTTGGGCTTTTTGGTTGTTTCTTTTCCTTTTTTTTTTTTTCTTTGGTAGTATGGGAAAATCCTGAGACTTGAGGTTAAGAAAGGTTAGAAAATGTGTCAGTGACTCTGAAAGGGAGAGAATCTGATAGATTTGTAATACAGTATGTGGCAAAAGAATTTTATAAGAAAGCTTCATGCCAGTAATCCTCATGTCAGTGAAAAGTCTTAGGATATTAAGATTGAGAAATGTTGTTTTACTTACTTATCTCATTATATTGAACATAAAACGCCTCTGACAAAGATAAAACGGCAAATGTGCAACCAATCTTCCCACTCCCAAGAAAAGACAAGAAAATTAGCTTTATGTGCTGTTGGAGTGGAACTCCAGGCTGCTGCAACAATAATAGAGATTAATTTGTAATTGTGTGTTGCCCCCTGCCCCTCTAGCCGTCTGTAGATGATGGAAATGGTTGTGAATGGCAAGAAACAGGGAGGCTAGCAGGGAGGAAAACCCATGACAGACTGAGATTTCCCTCCTTGCTATGCATGGTCGTTCATATTCATAAAATGACAGAAATTAGAGATGAGAAAGATGTAATAGGTCATATTAAAAATCTTTCAACAAAGACAAGGTTGTTTCCTACAGTATCTTTCTTCTCGTGCATTACCTAATTCATTTTTAAAGGACTGAAGGAATGAGACTTCTATCACTTCCCTTGGGGGTCTCTTTTCTACAGCATAATAGTCGTCCTCTCTGTTAGGAATATTTTTTCTGACATTCAGCCAAAAAATATCGTCTGCTCAATTTACTCCCATCACTCCCTTTGTACTACATAGGTTTGCACCTTTCCCATATTTTTGATAGGAATTTATCCCACTTGATCCAATGGTGAAGCTTAGTTAAGTCGTGCGTGGTTACTTTGCTAGCCTATTTAAATGAGAAACGCATCTTTCTAAATTTCCCACATTACTTTGACTCACCTCAGTTTTACGCGAATCTTGCACTGCATTGCAAGGGTGCTTACCAGGAAAAAGTTTGTTTTCTGAAATATTGTAACCATTTCTTTTTCTACACTCCAACTCACATGCCTGCCTTTATGCTGTTTTACACTATAAGCCCATTTGAGAGGCAATTCTGGCATTTAAGAGCCTTAATAGTAAGTGGTTTTTGCTATGAAACTTATGCTCAGGTTTCCAAACGTGCTTGGAAAATGTGGGATCCAAAATTCAGTGTTCAGAAGTGGCTTCAACGCTCTTATGCACAGCTTTAATGAGCTTTCAGTAGGGCCAATATAGGGTCTTAAATATTTATATTGTATTCGAAGAGAAAGGTAAATGGTAAACACTGGCAAATACTTGTACCACCTCAGCTTTGTGGCTGAAAGCCTTATTCAGGCTGTTGTTGCCCTTCTGATTTTGACTCTTACGCTGTAAGACCACTTTCACTCACTCAACCTGTTTAACTGCAGTGTTTTTAATAGGACTGGGCCAATATATTATTGTTCTAATGCAGTTTAATAACGTCTTTAAGTTAACAGGAAAAAAAAATCCACTTAATCTAAAGTTTGTTCTAAACACATCTTGTTTTGCTATCAATATTACTTCATATGAAAGTACTATACCTACTAGGACAGTATTCATAGTACAAACACATTTATATCAACTCATTTAAGCTTTGTGTCAATGTAGCTGTGCTTTTTTCTGTTTCCCCCCACCCTCAAGTAAAAGGTTATACTGGTGAAAGAATATTTTCTTTTTTAATTTCAATGTTGCTGTATTTATCAAAGATCCTGCCTTTTCTCATTTTTGAGTGACTGACTATGGTGGCAGAACTTTGTAGTGCAGATGTGGTCTTATAGATCCCAGGGATCCCGGTTCTTGGTACAGCGAATAGAGAGGTCTAAGTAACACTTGTCTGACGGCGACCACATACTGAGCCATGGCATTACTCATAATGTTTTTTCACACGAACCCACTCAGAAATTATAAAGTCAGTGGGTAGATTTTTTTGATAGTTTTATTTTTCAGAACTCTAAAAATTTACCTGTACTACATAGAATAAAATTGAGAATAAAATTGTGAGTTTCTCTTCCTTCTATAAAATAATATTAGATTTTCACCAATTTTCTTTAGGGATTTCAACGTTTCTTTTTTTGTTGTTGTTGAACAATGTCATTACAGATGTTTACAAATATATTAAAGGTTAAACTGTGCCTTCAGATGCACCTTTATTTGACTGTTACAATATGGAATTGTATTTGAAGTTAGTGTGGTATTTTTAGAAATAAAAAAGTCCAAAAGCCCAATACTAAAGGATTCACCCATTTACAAAGTTAGCTATTAAAATAAGTAAGTATGTACCTGTGTTGGCATGTCTGGGTGTATGGGTGAGTGTGCATACGTAAAAGTGCGATGCCTGTAAACATTTGTCACCATAGGTGGCTTGATCAGGGGGAAAAAAAAAAAAACAACCCACACAACAACAACAAAAAACCCCCAAAATCCAAAAACCTCACTGCAGGTGCTTGGAATCCTGCAGGATCTGGTCCTTCAGCTGCTTGATTCCCTGTATGTTGTCACTTTGGAGGCAACAGCATAGGGACCGGATTTTGCAAGTCTATACAAAAGGAATGTGCATCTGCAGACTCGTACATCTTTATAAGCAAGCAAGGATTTGTGAATTTCAACTATAATCTTCTAATCCAGATTTTTCAATCTGGTTATTCACTTCCAAGGTTTTCTGGGGTGTATGGGGAAGTGCACATTTCACAGGGTATAACTTCTATTGATGTCTTTGAAACTCTTTCCACTTGAAAAAAACCTAAAATGTGTCATTAAAGTCAGCCAGTAGGGCATTTTCCAAAATACCATTATGGCACCCGAAGAGGACTGTAAACTTTTCAGGAAACGTGGAAAATAAAGATTCAAATTATAGAAGACTTATCCCTTGTAAGTGGCATATGTCTCACTGTTTCTGTTTATCAGATTAATGTTTGTTCTGACTTTTTTCCTGTCAACTTTTTATCTTCTGCAACTAACTATTGAAGTTCCCCCTGAACTATCACGTGCTGCTCCTTCTGTCTGTTGCCTATCTTTCCCAAAATATATCAGCAAGAAGGATTACTGGTAATTTCCTACTTAATGTATTTCATCCAGCTTTTTTCTTCCTTCAGCTTAATATTATGGACTTCAAAATAATGTTAGTTGTTTACTTTCAGATAAGCTTTGTTCTTAATTTAGTGCTCACTGAATTAATTCATTTTCATTTAAAAAGTGTGGTGAAAGATATCTAATTTTCTTACAAACTGAAACACTTGTTCACTAATAACCCACTGCCAACATGAAGAGAGTAAGTTAAAAATGACAACTAAAAGTCCCTTCTAATCTGGTTCCAAAAAGACAAAAATAAGTGTTACTTAATTTTTACTCAGTTATAAGTGTTGATTTGTATTAAACAAAGCCACGTGGCTTTTAATAAGATACAGATTTTATATTCTAATTATTCTAATATGAATTGATAATGACACATGAAACTGGTAACAGAAATATTTTTCTTTTGCCAGACCTCCATAAATCTTCAAGACGGGTGTAAAACAAATTTTTATTAGCTAAATAACAAAACTCTAGCAGAACTTTAGCTTTCTTTCTGAACTCTATGAAAGTAATTTTTAAAATACATTTTTCACCATGGAGTTTTTATTCCTTTTTCATTTGACTTTGCCAGTAGGGACCTCTGCTCAGTGTTTCATCCCAAGAAGACACCTTTGACAGTATGGTTGCTCTTCCCCTACGAGCATTGTGCCTCTGTGTCATCGCTGAATTAGAGCCTAAGTTTTTATGTTATCCTTCAACCCCTGACCTTCTGGCCTGAAGGCAAGAATATTACTAGCATGGCTATGCTGAAACAAAACGCAGAGAGCATGCAAAGATGAAACAGTGTGGAACCAGTAAAAACTAACCATTTCTGTACATTTTCCTCTTCTCATAAAAAAAAAAAAGGCAAACCCCTCTTTCTTTTCTCTTGAAGCTTGAGTCTGACTTTAGGCAGCTTTGGCTTGTTCACTGACCCAGGAACAAGTACCATCATCCTATTAGTACCCTGAATGTGAGATAACCATACCATGACAGTCTCTTGAACTACAGTGTACACATATGTTTTGAGGCAGATGAAGATAATGTATTTGGGGTTTTGAGGGGGGGGTGGTGGTTTCTTCATGGTGACAATTATGATTATTAAAATCCATTAAATTAAATCCAGTCCATTAAAAAGAATTTTTTTTTTAAATTCTTGTGGTATACATAATGAATCCCCAGTAGCAATCATTCAAAAGAACGTTACAGTAGTATATGTTAGAACATATATCTTTCAATCTGCTTCATATTGTTGAAATGAACCATTGCAAGGATTTATCAGCATAACGAAGGTAACATGGACTTCTAAAAGCCCAAGAAAAGTTTTACTCCACGGCTTTGTTTAAAAACTGTAATCCTTTAGTAGCTACAACATTATATGTCAAGTTATTCCACGGGT
The DNA here is from genome assembly GCF_035582795.1 of Mycteria americana. NCBI lineage: Eukaryota > Metazoa > Chordata > Aves > Ciconiiformes > Ciconiidae > Mycteria > Mycteria americana. The sequence goes on along the minus strand of NC_134369.1, from coordinate 8,443,272 downwards.
TAATTAAGCATTGGTTAAGAAGTGTTCCTTTCTTTCTTTGTTCTGAAACCTGTAACAGCTTGCTCTGTCTGGTGACCTCCTACTTCTTATATTGAAATAGACAGTGAACAGTCAGGCAGTTATCCCTTAGTCCCTTCTCCATGCTCATCTGCTGGATATCCATCACACTCCCCGTCTTTTCTTTCCAAACTGAAGAATCCTGTTCTCTGTTGTTCTTTGTTTAGAAACCACTACACACCTTTGCTCGTACTTGTTGAGCCTCTTCACACTTCTTTCTAGTTTTTATATATATCCTTTTTCAGAAGGCAAGAACCAGAACTGCTTGGGTATTTTCAAGGTGCTGTTTCTTCATGGATTTAACAGTCGCATAGGGATATTTTCATTTTTGTTCAATGCACCCTTTCTAATAGTGCCTAGAATATGATCTGCTGTCCTAACACTGAACTGTGCAGATGAAACTTCCATAGGGCCTTCTGTGATTGCAGTATCTTGTTCTTTAGCAGGCAACTGGAGTTAAATAATTACAAAAGCCGTAGAAAGCACAGTAAGGTAATATTACACAGAAGCATAAGCTTCAGCAAAACCAAAAAACCTTATTTTTATTTTTTTCCCCTCTATGCATGAATATTTTGGTCTAAGAAGGATGATAAAGTTTGGTAAACACTGCAGAAGAACTATCTCCACACCGTCTAGTTAAACTAAAAAATGTGATGGCTGTGATATGCAGAAGTGTGATAATGGAAGGTAGGAGAGGGGTAATATGAGACATTGCTGTAAGTATTCCTTTCTATTTGCAGCCTCTCAAAGACACTGCTCGAGTGTGTTTTGGAAATACTTCAGTCAGATGAGCAGTAACAGATTTGCAGGACTAGCAGGGCAATCTCCTGGAATCCAAATCCTGCAGCACATCTCAAGTGCCAGAAAAATTCTAAGATATGCAAGTTAAGGAAGCAATATTTAAGTAATCAAAACATCTAGACTAAACTTATCGTTGGTGTCTTTCAACTCATTGGGAAGGATTTGTCTTACTATAAATGAATAAGGTTAAAATCAGTTATATAAAACAAAGGAGCTGAAAGTTGGCTTTCAGGTTCAGCCTTAGTTTCCGTACTGTTAGTTGTTTAATTGTGTGGTCTTATTTTCCAATATACTCATTTTTCATAGATTGTAGATGACATTTTACATCAAAACATGAACATTGCGAGAATGTAGTGTTATTTAATAAAATTAAACCCCAAGACCTCAGTCTTTTTTCTTTCTGCTCTAGCCTAGTCTGGTACCGCAAAACAGTTGTAAAGCCGGTGAATTTGGTTCCTGGGGGCTCCCAACGTTACTGGAACACTGCATGCTTGCATCAAGGCTGCTCTGGCATTTTACCTGTGTTCTGTGGTAAAGCTTGACTGAATTCAAGGGACTGGGCATAGTTCTTCATTGAAATTGAAAAGTGGCAGTGAGAGGGAGAAGGAGGAGGCCCTTTTTAATTTCCATTCTAACTCTTTGTCTTCCTTTCAGTGTGAAGCAACCATAAGTAAGCTAATAATACTAGATCCTTAAATACTCCCTAGAGTTTTAAGGCAGGGTTAAGGTAACAAGACATATTCTCTTCTTCCAATTCCTGCGGCGTTCCCTTACTTCTTCCCCGATTTTGGTATCAAGCGTACTTATTTTGGACTTTGCAATATATTTGTGATAGAACAAGTTTTTCTTAGAATGCTTATTTCATAATTTGAAAGAATTTTTACTCAGCCTCCCTCTAATCTCATCACTTTGGGGAATGGAAGGTTGGCACGAAAGAGAAGCAGGAAAAGGAAGGTGTCTGTTTCACGAGGTCTTAGTTTTCAATATAGAGAGAATTTTTCACAAGAAAAAATTGATTCCTTTCTAGATTATGTAATTTCAAAACTGACATCCATCAGTCATTTAATAAAGACATTTATCAAATATTTTATTAAGCATTATTAATTGGATGCAAAGAACATAGTAACAGGAAAACAAGAAATGTTTCTCTTCGCATACATTTGTATAGTAAAGGTCAGAACAATGTAATTATCTGAGGAAGAAAAGCAATATATTTAGCTCTCTCTGTAGTTTTGTACCTCGATACATGCTTGCAATAAATAATGGAATTTATTGTCATTCCAAATTCTTATTAATTTCTTAAACATATTTCTGAGAAGACATTCCTTTCACATTTGCTTAAATGTGTTTAAGAACCCTATTTATATGTTAAAAAAAAGTTCAAATATCTTCAAAAAAACCTCCTAAGTCTAGGGTCTGAATAGATGCAGCTCTTGTATGTGTACTTAAAATGAAACAGTTTTTAAAAACTACTTCTGAGACAATGAAAAAAAAATCTAATGCTTAATTGATTTTTTTGTTTGTTTTATATTTAAAGAACTGCTACATTTTCCACTGTAGTGCTTTCTTCATTCAGACAGATAATTTCCTGGAATGCTACAATACCTTGTACACATTCTGTCCAGTCAGTTTAAATGAAAATTCTGTGTATCATATAATCTTCTTATTTAAAATGGTGATGGAAATTGTTTGCTCAACTGTTATGACCTTTATCCTTATGAAATGTATAGTGTCTAAATGATTAATCTGAAACCACATCCATTCTGCATATTTTTTACTGTACATTGTAGCAACATAAATGCCTGAAGAGATATGAGCATTCCTCTACCAATCATCATTTTTATTGTAAAATATATTACATGCACACTGTAAGATTACTTTTTTTAATGCACCTAGTTTGTATATATGCATTTTTCTAGGAAAAAATATAGAAGAGGTTAGTTCTTTACTGCATTTTCCTTAAGAACTCAGTAACACCTTATTACTTTCAAGCTTAGTTGGAAATAATGTGTAGACAACTTATACAGACGTTATTTTTGTGCATAACAGAAAAATGAAATAGATTGGAAGGAAAATTACCTAGGAAATACTACATGTTCCTTTAGTTCCAGTGTGGTTGAATATTTACATTACAACAGTTGTTCAGGATTTAATGGCAACTGCATAAAAATAATTGTACAAATGAGTTTGATTCCAGGAAAAAAAAAAACTTCTTTTACTATGAGCAAGGCAATACCTTGCATCTGAAAAATCTTACTAACCCTACTATTGACCTGTGGGCTTTACCTTGCAAGATTCTCAGCATTTTTTTTTTCAAATAGAGTAAAACATTCATGCATCTGGTTAACTGAACAGCATTAATGTTTGATTTTTTAGGGAGACTTTTCAGATGCACACATTTGCTTCGCTTGTTGATGCCTGTTTGCTCTGTATCAAGCGCTTTGCACAGGACTACTACCTCGGATTTGTCGGAGTAGAGAACTGCAGTGTAGAAGGAGACTCAAAATACAGGGAACTTCTAAGTGCAGAAAGCAGTGCCTAGATCTGGTTCTTCTCTCCTGCCTTTGTCCATGCACCTTCATCTGCCTAATTTATAAGCCAGAGGAGCCCCATGTTACTACTTCTGTCGTATCGCTAACGTGGCTTTTCGTTATGGAACGTCAGGAGTCTTGGATCACCTTTCTGCATATTTCTGTCTTTGCTAATTAAGCAAGTTTTTATACAGTCATGTTGGATGTTTGATGGATTTAACTCTATATTCATAGCGCTGTTGGCAGAATGTCTGCTGTCGGACTGAGATTATCCTAACTTTTGATTTGTAAGAGCAAGCATAAAACCTGCCTTTTTCCTAAGTCCTGGTAGAACTGAAATAGTTTTTAATGTGTCCACAAGAGAAGCTAACTAGAGCTTTTCTGTTAACTAACACATGACAAATACGATCAGTAATCCTTTTGTAAGAGAGGCAGCGTCCCAATATTTTCCTTATTCATAACGGGCTCATTGGTACGTCAAATGAATATGGAAGGAGGAAGGAGGGAATTGCATTTTACACTTTTGATACATAATACATCATCATACTGTGTTATAGTTTTGTTTTGCTTAAGCTCATAAGAACCCAGGTAAAAATAACCGCGTTCAGAAGTAGTTTCCTCTGCTGAACAGACTCCAAGGGAGGAATCTCTAAATTAGTTTCTTCCCCCCCCCAGCAAACACACCGCCCTTTACGTTAGTCCCATTAACGTTCGGTAATAAGTTAGTCTTCAAATATCAATAGGATGATGTGGTCTTGATGGAAGTTAAATGTCCCTAAATCCTCTGAATTGATCTGCAGGAGCTGTTTTCCACATGAGCGGTGCCTTCACCCAGGCATACATCCGCAGAGCGGCGGAGGTCAGGGTGAGGAAGGAGGAGCGGGCTTGGCGGCACACATGCACTCTATTCCTGACAGTGTCTTGCTTCAGCAAAGGCAAGTGAAGCGCGTATACCATGCTCAGTGGCATTTCCAAATGCAGCTCAGCTGGGGGCCTCTGCTTATTGCATCAGTGGCACATACTGAGAAAAAAAGGAAATACATAATTTTGTCAAAGTAGTAGATCACAATCTCCCCCTCCTCCTTCAAAATAATCACCAGCACACACTAATAGCTCTAATAGATACAGATTTTATGCATATTTCAGTCACAGCAGTATTTCTAATGCATATGTGAAAGGGTCCTTAATTTATGTCTACCAACTGTGTGGTGCCCTTCTTTTGGGTAATGTCATCATCCTAATGGTCTTTCTATTATACTCAAAGGTAGCAAATGAGGCTTATTGCAGGAAGGTAATTGATTTTCACTGAGTGAAAATGTAAATAGCCATAAGAAATCCTATGAAAGACAAGCAGTTCAGAACTGCCAGAAAAAAATTATTCCTATACATTACTTATTGGTGTTAGTACCTGTAAAATGTTTCTTATTATAAGAAACCCACAATGACGGTATTTCACATTATTTTATTTCAAATTGAAGTAAAAATTGGAGAATTTAGATGATTTTGTCTTTACCAGTTTGACTGTGCATTTTAAGAAAATTGCCATCCTGTTCAGTAAGGGTGCTTCATTTTGTCAGGTTTCTCTCAAGTAGAAGTGAATAAAATTCCTGATACAGATGTGTAAAGAAAAATGGTTCTCTGGGATTTCAGTAGTAAGAGGTAGTCTTTTAATGCACCCTCTTTGTGGATTGTCAGTGTGAGCTTTCCTTTGCATCTTGAAGGGTTGTTGGGGATGGTGCGCTTTACTCAGACCTAAGGATTCCAGAAGAATGCATGAGTTAAAAAGAAAGCGTGCCCTTCATGTTCTGGCTGCATCACAGCCACCGTTTTAGGGAATTGTTTTAGGTCAGCAAAACCAGCCACCTGTGGTTACAGCCTTTCTGCGTGTTCTGCAAAGTGTGTAGGTTTATTTTTTTTTTCCACTCGGAATATTGTCTTCCCATTATTTTTGTTATCTGCAGTGTGCTCCTGATTGCCAAAGTGATACCTGCTACGAAGGGCAAAGCTGATTAGATGCACGTTTATCTCCTTTCAATATTGCACTGAGAGTTTAAAGTTCTGTGTGCTTTATGATCAAGGACTGATGGCAATAGGTTATTTTTCTCCCATGAATAAACTGATTTTCAAATCTTCCAGTGAGTAAATGATCAGGAAATCCTGCACATCTTAATCCCTGCTGGCTCTATCCATTATCTCCCAAGTCATAGTTTTGTCCCAGCATAATTGTTTGGAGGCTTTTGCCGTGTAATTATTTTCGTGACAAAAACTCACTCTACAAATAATTTATTTTGTTTAGAATTGGAACACTCTTGGCTTCCTAACTAATGTGTATTTATGCTTCCACAGTTTGCTTGGAAGAAAATAAAAAGCCCAACAGAGATTTCACTTAAACTATGGAGCTGAGAATGCTCCGAGTTTTAATATGGAATAACAATACTGGTGTTAAAGATGAATATAAAAGGTCTCATCTTCAAAAGGCCTTAGAAAGTTATAGACAAAATTGTTGTTAGTTCCTTTAGCTTTAATTGGCCTCTGCATTTAGTATTTTTCTGTACATGTCTCGTGTTCGGGCTGGCATATATGAACATAGGTCAAACTTTGGAATGCATGTAGGTGCAAAGCAAATCAGAAAGCTCTCTAATTTTACAATAACAGAAAGCAAACGTTGTGTGAGGATTTCTAATGTCGAGCACCTGCCTCCAGTTTTATGCAACCCATTGCTTGACTCTTACTAGTACCTACAGGTTTTTTAAAAATAAATCCATTATTCTTACAAACAACTCTTCACCTTCTAATCCAAAAAAATTACATCTTGACTTTCAGAAACCCTGTAGAATTAACAATATTGCAGTCTTAACTCTATACAGATGCAAACTGTAGTTTAATATCTTAGATGTACAGAGTACCTGTCCATTATTGCCAGTTTTAATTTGGCATTAATCTATGAAGTTTGAAAACAAAATAAAAATATCATCCATGAATGTTGCTTACACCTTCATCTGTGATGTTACCAAAGCAGCGGGTCTGGTGCTTTTTACAAGTATTTTTACAGTAAGCTTATTTTTTGTCTCTGAAAGAAATCTGCAGACTGTCTGATGCACTTGTGTATGGTGCACTTGATGGTCTTTTAATTTGTAGGTCTTCAGATCAAAAAGTAAAAAAGCTTTTTACAAAAATAAATAAAAGGACCCAGAGAAACAAATCTAAATTGCATGTTCTGTCTCCATAGTTTCGGTAGCGTGGCCTATTCAGGCAGGTCTCTACTAATAAAGCTCTGGAGGGATTGCATACAGGACAAAAGGAAAACTTCCGTGCAGAAATATTCCACTGTTCAGCAGAGAAAAGCAACTCAGATAAGCAAATAATTAGCAAAATGATGTATCTGTCCAGTCATTACACAAATCTATGGCTGTATTATATAGCCATAGGTTTCATTGCTCTAATTATTGCAATCTAACAATAAAGTCCAACATCCTATATATTTTTTTTTCTTAAAACAAAAAGAATAGCTGGCAGTGTGTAATTCTATTGGAGAGATTTGACTCTGAAAACTTGAATACTGGTTAATTGAGAGTATTTGAAACTTGAATCCAAATGCTTTTAAAAAATCATGCCATTTTGTTGTTTGACACTAATTTTCTACACAGCATGTATTAGCAATGACTGAAATTAGCTCCCAGTGAATTGTAGTTAAGCTATTTTATGCCATCGGCAAGGAGTTTCTGAGTAGCACTATCTGGTGGTTTGGGGGGGGGGGTTGGTGGTTTGGTTTGGTTGTTTGGGGTTTTTTGTGGTGTTTTTGTTGTTGGGTTTTTGTTTGTTTGTTTTAATTTAATTCCCTGAGAATTTAGAGCTTATGGAAGGTGAAGTTGACAGCCTTGTAGACTTCCAGCTTCGCAATACCAACACAGTATCATTAGTGGAATTTCTACCATTACAGATCTTAGCCCTGACTTAGAAATACAGATTTAGACCTAGCCTGGTACTAATTCTTACAGTTTCACTGAACTCGATTGATTCAATGAACTGGCAGTTTACACCAGGTGAGGGTTTGACTGCCACTTCAAAGTGGAAGCAGGCTTTACCGGGTCATGGGTGAGATGATAACCAGACGAAGATCAATGAGGGTTAGTTAGACTTTGACTTTTGTGGGACCAGGATTTCACCCTTCACAACCTTCCTGCTGAACTGCCAGCAGTAACAAGAATGTCAATAGTGCCAGGTCTGATGGCAGGTTTCATGATACAGGTCTTCACTAGACGTTGCACTGAATCTATTTACCTAACCAAATCCATTCTTTATGCCTAAGTGACTCCTCTCGGGTAGTATCTAAGTACTTCTCAAGTATTAAAAAGGACATTAAAAAAATAACCAGAGCTAGACGGCTGCAAGGTTGGTAGTTGTGTGCTTATCTTCTGTAAATTTTTTTTTTTTTAGCCTTAGGCTTCAGAAGTTTAACGTTTCTATAAAATCCACATGTGCTAAATTATCATACACTATATGATACTTAGTGTGTACATGTTTTGAACCATATCACATACTATGATCTAATAATTCTCTAATGGATATGAAAAATATCCATATCCCCTGGAAAAGAGGGATGAGTCTTTGAGCTTTGGACGTGCTGGGTTTTATCTCAGGAATTTGAATCTGAAACATTGCAGTATAAAATGACAAAAGTTCTATGTTTTCAGATCAGGACCTTTACCAGGCAAACGAATTTGCAGTGGTGAGATAAAGGCAGTATTTGACCTTCTCCACCATTCTCCACCCCTCATAAAGAAAATAAATTATGGTGGCTAGTTAGTATTCATAAGAAGTCACCAAAGAGATGATTTGCCTTAGAATAAATATGATTGAATTAGAAATGCACAGTACTGATACCCTGACCTCAAGTAAATGGGTTCCTTATTTATAAAAATGTACTTAGATATACTTCTCTGTTAGTCTGTTAATTGTGTTTGTCTATTAAGTAAATATGTAATTCAATTCCAAACTTAATTGAAAGGTTTTATATAGGAAGATGAAAGGAGAATGGCAGTTCATTCAGACTTTTGAAGAAACTAATCAGAATAGTCTGAAAATTGATACATATTTGCATTTTAAAATAGGAAATGTCTGCTTTTTCTAGAGTAGATCTATTATTTTTAGGATTTTAATTAAAAAATGATTACAGATTAAACTTTTGTAAGGAATTAATGTTAAGCTTTGGAGATGCTGTTTCTTTAATATTGTTCTGCAGTTAACATTTCTAAGCTCTGAACAACTGATAAAGTAGTTGAAGTAAGTAAATAAGTAATAAAAAGCACATCAAAGTAGTTATGATGAGACAGCCAGATGGCAGAGAATTGCAGTTCTTGCTGTAATTTTATCAAAATTACTATTGTCATGGCATGTTAGTTTTCATAAGAATTTGTACAGTCACTGATCTTATACAGACAAATTAATTTCAGGTTCTCTCATGTGTAGTCACATAACAGCTATACTTGAGCACGCACAAAGGAAAATTAAATAATCATAGTCACATAAACTTGAAAAGCGGCACAATTTAAGTTTACTATTCCATAACGTCTTGGGATCAGTGATCATTTTTCTTATGGTAGACTCAATTTGATCTACAGCAGTTCTGCCATTATATAGTTTCTGCTGCATTTAATCTTCATTATGAAAAGATATAGTATCATCTAATAGGGTGGAATTAGTAGTAATGCACAAGCATTGTAATAATTCCTAGGAGTTATATCATTTCATGGAGTTTCATACTTTTTCCTCTCTCATAAAGCTACTGGGATGAAAATAATTGAACCATTTAAGTTTCATAAATATGTTATCGTTACATGTTCTCTTCTTTGGTAAAGGATACCTTCTGTCCTATAAATGCTTGCAGAGGAGAAAAGATTGAGAATTGCATACAGTGAGGGCGTAATCCTATTTTGATCTGAATCCCGGGTAGGATAATGGCAGGCTGGAACCCATTTGTTTCCCCACCACCGTGCAGCCCAAAGGAGGAAGCCCCACGGCAGGCCACGAGGGGATTCCTCTCCTGAAGCTGGGCTTCTTAGGCAACCGGTTTTTCCTACTGTTTCTATTGCTACATGTTTCTGTGCGAATCCCCCTGCATCGAGAAATGATGGGTAAAATAGGTGTGTAGGCGTATAACATGTAATCTAGATTTAAAGATTCGTGTAGTCTGACTGCAGTAGATGTCTATTGTATCCTTAGTTAATTTAAGGCAATGTAACTAAAGACTACCATTTTTTTGAGTTGCTAGTCCTCAGGCTTTGGCACTAACTTTTTATACGCTTATATTTCTCTGTGTCACAACATGATCTGCTCAAAAACCTTATGGAGAAATTATCAGGCTGATGGTGATAGGCCTTTACGGTGCTGGAAGCTGGTCGGCTTTCGTAGTAATGCCAAGAAAAGCAACAGAAGTAGAGAAAACTGAAATGTCAGTTACATTTTCACTTTGCTGAAATTTTATTGACTTTAATTATTCCTGTGTTTAAACTAAATTAAAATATAGTCTTATTGTAGTGGAGTTACTAAATTAAGACTTTTTGACTGCTTCTTTAAACTTTAAACATCTGTGCCAAAGTTAGGGTTTTATGCATATACTCCTTATTTTTATCACTTTCTGACAAGTATAAAAGCATCCCAGTGCAAGAATCAGTTGTTTGATGTGACGGTTATAGCATTTGGCCCAGAAGGTAGTGCCGATGAATTAAAACTGAGGGTGTCTCAGTATAGATTATGGTATGCTGGCAGTATGAAGATTCAAATGTATCTGCCTCAGAAATCCACATGGTATTTGTGCTGGCCTTTTTAGTTGTATTTTTGGCTAACTCCTATTCCCATTGCTTCAGAGACATTCTTTAACTGCAGAGATTATTGGTGGTTTTTTGAGGCTTTACTGTACAAAGGGAAATGGTTGAGAGCATCAGCAGGTCTCTCAGAGAATGAATTTTATTTTTTAAAAAAAAGCACTCCAAGCAAGCATGAACTATTAACTAAAAACAAAAATGTGGTTATGAACAGATTATTCCTCACGGAATTAAAATTTGAAATGTACAAGAAATATCTCTCTATATATAGATGAACACACACAAATTTGAAGGCATAAGAATATATACATATGAATACATACCTTTAAAATTTTTACTCATGTATATAAATGAGAAAACGTTATGCTGTTATTCTAAGTGTAAAACCAGTGCAAGGCGCAAATTTAGTGCTGCCCTTTGGTCAGGTTTCTTTTTCCACCCCTGTGTAGCTCCCCAATTGTAAAAACTTCTATCTATGCAAACAGCCAAATTAGGTTCTGAGATTTGCGCCTGTGGTTCTCATTGATGTCAAAATACTGTAAGATGATATTTTAATCACTGAAATTTGTTAAGTTGTAGTGGCCGTTTAGTGAACCGTGTCATCACAAGAATGTGGCAAAATACAATGGAAGTATATTGGAAAATCAGGTTATTTCTACATAAACAGTTTGTTATCAAGAGAGTACAGCTGAGAGAGTACATCTGGCATGAGGAATATATTCATATAACTCTAAGAGCAATTGCAATTGGGTTGCAGGTTGTTTCAGTGTAGTCCATGAGTGACTTCACTTGTGAAACGGTCCAGGCGACAGACATTCTGCTGGACCACTGTAATACGGCAGAGCTGGACGTTATTGCTCCCTAGAGTACCAAACTGCAGGAAATCTACATACGCAGGCTTAGACTGAAGCTAAAGAATTGGCTCCTGAAGGGATTTTCCCACTGCTACAGGGTGAAATAGTGTTTACAGAAAGCAGCCTTGTTTGTCCTGTACCTTGTGCGGTTTTTATGCATTCTTTTTGTGGCGTTTACTTTACGTGAATAGGGTTTCCAGTCTGCAGGTCACCTGCAACAGACATGTGCGGGGAGAGAAAAATTATTTGCTACCATTTTTAAAGCCCACACGCAAACTCGGAATGAGAGTGAATGTTGTTGTAGTAATTCTTCTTGAATATAAATTCCAACAATATATTGATTTTGATAAGCTGATGCTATGTTTTCTTGAGATTGTAACCAATAAATAGAAAGCTGAAATTATACTGTAAAATGAAGCTGTGTTCAGCCACACATTAATCTCATGTATATTTATGCAAAAAAAAAAAAAAATCACTCTAACAGGAATGACAATGATCTGATAAGATTATTTTAATTTAAAATAGCAACAATAAATACACAAAATGTATCGACACGACGGAAAGAAATCCCTGCTTGAGAAATCTACCACAAAATAGAATAGTTGAAAACTAGCACTGAAACACCTGGAGGGAGGGAGGATCGAAAGAGAAAAGGAAAAATTAAGCAAGTAATAACATGAGCAGCTGGAGACAAAAAGAGAAACAAAATAGCGGTTGATGAGAGAAAGAAAAGAAAAAAAAAAGAAGCATTTTGTTGAAAACCTATTATTACCAAGAAACAATTTTCAATGTGGCTAAAAATCATGTTTAACAACAAAACCAAGACTTAGTTCATTAAATACCCAAAAGCCATGAACTGCTTTTCTTGGAGGTTAGTGAAAATAGTTTTAATCCTGTACATTTTTCCTGTTAAGTTGTGTAAAATTGAAATAACATTTATTTCAAACAAATGCTTACATTTATCTGTTGTTTGGAGGGTAAGATATTGGTAATCATGGAAAATAAACAACAGTGAACAAATAATCTTAGTATATGGGACAGAGCGTCCCCAACATGCTCCTGGATACTGATTCAGTAAGCTTGTGCTTGTCCAGTCAAGGCAAATATACAGCACGTTTTACTCTATTAATTTAGCTATATTTTTAACAATTAATAATTGAGCTCATAAACATGATCTGAAAAAATTAGACATAGCATCGGTAACGTGACTGACTTTTACCTTGTCCTAAAGAATCCTGAAGTCAAGGTAGATCCATGTTTGAACAGCAGTTTGCCTGCAGGACATGCGTTACAGGATTATATGGTTTACATACGCCTCCTTTATACAGGTGTATATGTTCAGTAGTTTGACTACTACTACTAAAGCCTGGTAAAATTACTCTTATATTCCACTTCTCTCTCCTGTTCTCTACATCGCCATGCTGTTGCTCCGAGACTGAGGATATGTATGGTTTTGCCTTCTTTAAGGGTAAGATTGCTGTGCATTGCCGTTCCATTTGAAATTAATTGAAACAAACTTAGCAGTAGGGTAGAGCATATCCGATGTACTTCAGGAGATGTGAAGTAGACATTTCCTGCTGTTTCCTATGGAGTAGCTCCTCATGGAGAATCCATGTCCAGTTTTGAAGACTTCTCAGGGAAGCCTCTTGGTGATTCTTCTCATTCGATCTATTAAAAAAAAAAAAAATCTGTGCTTTTCTCCCTTTAGGAGTAATTGTGAGTACTAACTATGGCTCAGGGTGAATGTATCTTGTATAATTGAAACATCTTTATGCAGCTCTATGCATTAGCTCAGTTACATTAGATTTTTGTTTCAAACAGAGTGTGTCCTGAACAAGTAAGGGGATCTGGGTTATTGTAAATACTTGACTAGGTGCTGTGTGAATAGCAGGAAAACTTGTCCTAGAAAACATGTAGTTTAAACAGGGAGAACTCTTCCAAAATGTGCATTTAAAACAAACAAACAAACAAAAAAACCCCAAACCACCACCAACAAAAAAACCATCACCACCACCCCCCAACCAAACTAAAACCAGTCACAAGGTAAATCTAATGAATTTCTAACAAAAGCAATTGAGATGCAAAATTGATGATAACAAGCACATGTTGTATTCCTCATACACAAGCTATGTAAATTCTGTAAATATTGCACTGCTCATGTGTTCCTAGAGAGGCAGGATTTGTGGCCATGCTTTATGGAAATGGCTTTGTATCTGTAAGTTGTCTGCCCCTCAGCTCTTCCTCCTGGCATTTTTGAGAGCAGCAGGGCAACTGTCAACGACGATCAAACTTTCTTCAGGAGGCCGTATAGAGAATCTCTTGTTCGTAAAAGGAACAGCTGGCCCCTGCCAATGGACGGTGCCCTGAAGGAGAACGCGGGAGAGAGCAGCAAATAATGCCAGTGATAGGGAAGCAAAGGAAACTGTGGAAAGTGTGTTTTAACAATACTGATTTTTGGTACATTCCGTGTCAGAAAAGTATACAGGCAGTTATTTTCATACACAACATACACTTCTATATGATTTTTTGTCTTTTATACACAAATATGTATTTTTCTTTAATTTACCAAGTTGAGGGCTAAAAAAGTAATTAAAAATGTTGTGGCTTGTTTTTTTTTTTTTTTTTTAAACAGAGGACCTCATTTAGGAGAAAAGCCAGGTTAAATAGCTAGATGTATACAGTAACAGTACCCAGTAATGATTATTAATTACTGGAATAACCAGTTCCCAATGTAGTAGAGCTTTAAGCAGGAGCCAGAGATCATAGCAATGGACAGTAAGATGCAGAGAGACAATCCTCACTGTCTCTGCGCATTATACTTTATTGGCCTTGTGGCCAGCTACAGAGCGCCTGCTTGCCGTTCCTGGGGGAAAAATATTTTTAGATATGTTAAATGAAGCATGCTAGTGTTGTTTATTTTTTAAAGGACCAGAAGTACACATACCGCTTTATAAATGTGTACCAAAGCAAAGTTCCTGCCCTTGTAAGTACCTGACGCACAAAACCCCCTTTAATTGTATGGACTAACTAGCAACAACTACCTGGGAACAGCAGAGCAAGAGAGAAAAAAAATTACTTCCTTTCATTTGCTACACTAAAATTAACATCTAACTAGTGTGATGAAAGACATAGCGAAACTATCTGTAGCAGGACCAAAATATTCTCTTCTGGCCCTTGTGCTGCTTTCCCGTCCCCCCACAGCCCTGCCTCAAAAAAATTTACCTCTGTAGGCTACACATGAAATTGGCCATTGAATTCCTTGCAACAAGGCTTTATCACCAAATTAAGAGACAACTCACGTATGTTTTCGTCTGCAGAAACAACACCCTAAGTGAATCATTTATAAGGAGGCACGTGCTATCCTTAAATAAGATCATAATGCACAGATATGCACTTTAGAGTACTTCTAGAGTACACTTTTAAATTTTATTTTAGATTCTCATGAGTACCTGTGCTGACCCACTTGCGTTGCTTTATGGCTTGTGTCACAACACGACTTCTGGGGCCTTAGGCAATCCAGACATAGAATTCAGACAACTGCTTATCCTTAATTCACTGACAACAGGGTCTGTTTCTAAGAAGTCCCCAATCAGTTGTTTAGGCACTGGGATTCTTAAGCTTAGTATTTCTAACTTTGAAAGTATGATGTGGGTTTTTTTGAAAGCGCCAGAGGTATGTTAACTTCTCAGTAGAACGCTTCTTGATGTGCAATGTCCACCTCATTTGGAGACGTGAGATAGCTACAACAAAGCACTCCTACTGCTGTGATGGTACGCAGTAATGGCAATTTCGAAGGAGTTCTTCAGAAATATTTAGATCATACTCCAAAATCTATACCATATATTTTTCTGCATGCTTGGAATTTTTTTCTTTAGTAGTTTATTGTTTTCATAAAGTAATCATACTTTACTAATAGAAGGTGTCTGCCACTCCTTCCAATGCTTTCTTATTGAATTTGCAGTGAACACTAATTGTTTCATCAGATGTTTTAATTAAGAAAAGAAAATATGTGACTACTTTTGGAAAATCTACAGAATTTAGTATAAACAAATTCCAAAAAGTTTCTCTTATGCCTTTTAGTGCTTTTGGGTCAACAAAATAGACAAAAGATCAAGAAAGTGGAGGAATGTTACTGTCAAAATATCCTCTAAGTATGTAGAATTTTATGCAGGCACAAAACAGATATAGTGGTGATGAGGCTACCATTTCTGAAGTGTTTTAAAAGCAGTGAAGCATCAGGAACACATGCATGTTCATCCTGTAAATGGGAAATTCCTTCCAAGCCTAACCTACTTTTTCATTTATTGGCAAAACGAAGTTGTAGACCCATTAAGTTATTTCTTTCTGTTTCTGTTTTGCAATGAGACAACCAGATGCTTTTTAAAGTACATGTATCCCTCTCTGCTGTTCCCCTTTAAATTCCGATAGCATAAATATATATCCTTTGTAGTGTATTTGTATGTTTAAAGTAGACTTTTAAAATATACTTTGAAATGAAAATTACTTTCAAGCTTCTTAACAACTTCTGTCTCTTACACATGAGAGCAGAGAAGCCTGCATGCAGAGAAGTCTGCTCGTGGAGATCAGTCTTGGATATCTTGGTTCTGATTTTGTAGTTCAGAGAACTGAATGACAGAGGAAAAACTCCGTGGATCTGATAAAACATAATCTTAATACAGAGCCTCTAGTAACCTATTGTCCTCCTTTCATTAAAAAACTGCTACGTCTATGAGGATTGTAATCAGTGAACATTAGGAAACTTGCCAGATGGATGTATGCATGCAACACTACTATTTTCTTCAGATAAATAGCAGTCTGGATTCTGGTGAGCTCCAGTGCGGACGGACTCCTACCAGGCAAAGGTCCCCTCCTTGTGGAAGTCCTGATCTGTACCTGGCTGTTTGCAGCCAAAGCAAGGAATGATCACATGGAAATATTTTTCTTCCTGCTTTCATTACAAGACCACGGCTGTCGTTAATAAACTAGTTAAGCCTTTGCCATGTTCGAAAAAGGACACTTGTCTACTTCTCTTGCCAAATGTATATCATCTCTACTCAGCTTCTACAAAATGTTCCCAAACTTGTAGAGACCCTCTCTCAAATACATAAGGAATGCGACTTGCCTGTGTACAGCTGCTCAATGCTTCTTAAAACAACTGATCCTGTGTCTAAGGAGGGATGAACTAATAGCTTTTGTTCCAAGTATCAGGATGAAAAAGTGGAAAAGGAGCTAATGCTTGAAGCAGTTTTTCATCCTACTGTATGTCTGGAATAACCTCTGAGTAACTGAGTCACTGGGCTATATTAGTCATTTTCTTTTGTAATTTCTTTGTAATTTTCACTTCTTGTAATTTTCATCCTTCTGTGAACATTGCTTTCCTGGCTAGTCACATTAATCAAGAAGAACTCATGGTGTTCAGGCACTCGTGATATAATGATTTCACAGAGACCAGGCAGCTCATTTGATTATAGAAAGAGCTTGTTATTATTATTATTTAGTAAGTCATCCAACCATTCATTTAGTCTGAAAGATCCAAAGCCTAAGTGCTCGCAAGTTCAGGGTCTGCCTGGATTAATTAAAGCGTATACCAACTTTGAGGTACCAGAGTTCTGGAATCATCAAGGTTTTGGTTAATTCTTTTTAGGTGTGATTTTTTTCTTGGTCACTTTCTCTTAATACCAAAGCTGTAAAGTTGTTGTTCTTCCCAGTCTCCCGCCTTTCAGACTGCTTGTTTCCCTCGCGGAGATCCAAAGAGTTTGTCAGAAGAAATGGGGAAATAACTTGGAGAATATATTGCTCTTGCAAATGATGCTTTTTCTGTTCTTGGTTCTTCAGACTTCCTTTAAAGAAAGAGAAGTGGGCTGTAGGTCTTCCATAACCTCAGGCAGGACACTCAGATCTACACATGATGTGCATGACTGGCCCCAAAGTCTAACTGCTTTTAAATTGGTCATAAACTGTATGACACTGCTGTTACTGTATCAGTGAGCAGAGACATTAACTTTGAAGGAGTTGACTAAAGCAGCTGCAGTATGATAAACCTCCATATAGCTTTGCTACAGTCTTGCTAACCAGACTTTTAAGGACAAATTATTACTGCTAACAAGGAATTTGATTTTCTATAAAATACTTCAGCTTAGAACAGGAAAACATTCCAACAATAAAAATTAATTTCTCTGTGTGGTATGGAGGCTAATAAACCAAATTTATTGTAGACCTATATAATTGGGGACTACTACTGGTAATATAGTTCTAATAGCTCTAATCCCTAGAAATATCTATCAGGGGCTATTCCTATTGCTATTAAGCAATTTAGAAAATGATGTAAGTTACAGCATTGTTCCGGTGTGGAAAGTACTACATCCCAAGCCACGTAAATTTAATTATGACTAAAGTCAATATCTTACACAGAAATCAGTGCACTACACAGTAGGGAATGCTATAAAATCGACCGACTCCAACAAGATGGCACTCAAATATATTTTCCATATTCCACGCACTAGTTTTCTAGCATAATCTCAAGTGAAATGTGTTGCAATAGTCATTTTGGTAATGGTAAAGATAGAGATCAGTGCTGCAAATCCACAGCATTAAACAATCATTAATGTCTTTCCCAAAAACGTTAGAGGGAGGAAAGGAAACATAAAGGAAATCTGGAGTCCAAAATAACTTTAACACAGGGTGAACATGCTCTATCTATAATGTTTGATACTTCTTTACTTGCTTCTCCTGTTTACAGTCCTCTCTTTCATCTGTAGTAATTATCAGTGTGTATATCCTATTCTGCTGAAAGGAATATTTAGAAATGAATGCCTCATTCACCTTCGGTGTCTTAATGATACCACAGGGTAAGCAAGCATGCTTCACATTCTCTGTTTAACTTTTAAGGTTGGAAAATACTGGTCTTCAGCAAAAGAAAGTGGCATTTGTAACGCTAGGCAGTAAAGCCCCAAAACTTCCCTACGGGTTTTCACGGGCCATTGGGAGCAAATGCCCAGCTTGCAGGTCAAAATCCGCAGCACTGCTAGAACCTATGTACATAAAATCTGACGTGCTCCATTGAACACTGTGTTTCTCCTGTCTTGTTCCGACATTACTCACAGTGAAACAGCCAAATCAATCTACATCAATCCAATCCTTTCTGGGTGGAAAGCAAGAAAACTGTTCAAATCTGCTATTTTGCAGAGATTTGCAACACTTAAGAATGCATATAATTAACTTGGAGATCATGGTTATTGTAGAGGAAGGGCAAAAATTCTGTTTCAAAGCTAATAACCACATTTGCTGCTAGGATTCAGCTGGTGCATTTCCTAGGAAATTTTGTTTGTCTTGCAGCGGAAAGGATATTGGCAATTTCAGCCAGGTCTTATCTTTTTGCTAACTTTCCTTTTTAGGGTGATGCGACTTCTCAGAAGCTTCCACATGGTCACGTGAAGTCTCTTTATTCCACAATTATATGTTGTGAAACTGACACTTCACATCTATGAACAAGTTGGAAGTGTTTAGGAAACAAAGAATTATTAGAAAAAAGTGCGACAATCTTCTGCTATCCCAGAGATAAGCAGTAGAGGTTTCCTAATACCTCCAAAGAGAAAACAAGCATGGAAGAACTTGCTAACCAGTGTGCATTGAGCTGTCACCTTCAATGTACCTTTGAAATACTGGCTGTTTCTTAAAGGGGAAGATGGGAAACAGAAAGTGTATAGTTTCATTCGCGTAGACTTTGTCAGAAAGTGCGGCTGTGATATGATTTCTGTCAGAAACAATCTGCTTGAAATTTTTCTGTCTTTACTTTGGAACACGGAGTTGCTTGTCTGTATTCTAACCCTAGGTGATGGGATCTGCTGCCTTGTCAGATAACATTTGAGTTCACTCACTACCTGCTTGTTGACTAGCGCACGGACTCACTGTGGTGGCAGGGAAAGCCTTAAGGCTACTCAGCATCTGTCTCTTCTTGTAATTAGTTGCAGCCTTGTGTACAGAGCAAAACAGAGATTTTTTTTATTATTTTTTCTTTCTGTGAAAGCGTAATGTGCACAGACAGGAGTTTTTAAACCACGAAAGAGTTTGCTAGTGTTTGTCATTCTTCTTTTTCAAGATGAAATAGCTTTTTACCTACTGAGAATAAAGCGTTGACATCCTTTTTACAAATTACACCAAGGACATAGATTTTGGGAAAGTTAACCCCAATTGTAAGTCTGAATAACAAATATTTCTGTTCTTACATCTGACGGAGCGCATGTTCATGGGAGAGCACTGGTGATTATGCTTTCTCAGACTCCTGCTCAAGTGATTTTGTTGCCCCATGTAAGAATATGCCTTGCTAGTAGTCTGAAGATTTGCGTATTTTGAGCAACCACCAGATGCTGTTATCACTGAATGCTACTTGAGAGGCTTTCTTGAAGCAAACTTCAAGAAAAAAACTTATTAGAGGAAAAAAAACAGTTTTGAATATTTGAATGCCTGTTTCACACATTAAGAAGGCAATTTTACAAAGTTAGCAAGTAAATACATGTGTGTATTCCTGGGATTGACTTTGATCTTCATATAGTGTCACAATTAATTCCTCACAGAGCTCTTACTTGTGGTAGGTTGGTGCGAGAGCAGGAGACATAGTCTGGATTTTTAGAAGGATTTGATCTATTGCTGTAGATTTGAAGCTCTCGCAGCATCATATTTTCTTTTTTTAATGTAAAAAAAAAATCAAGAAAAAAGCTGTGCATTGTTATAATGCTTAAAATTTATAAAATAGGTGAGCAACAGCTTGCTGTAATACACATAAATCATCATTCAAGACACATAAACCACCCCCAAGTAATAAAGATGGGAGCAAACTTTCTGGAGAGGTAAATCATTCTCTAATTGCTTGTAGATTAATTCCTTCTGCAGCAACCACCATCAGCAGTGGGACTTTATGGATCTGAGTGTTGCTATGGCAGTCTCTAAATATCAGAATTTTAAAGACCTTATTATCATCATCATTAACAGTAATGAGGTTTATGACATGAAAAAAAAAATCACATTTCTTCCATATTACACTCTTTCCCATTCTTGGGTTAATCCTACATGAGCCATAATCTGGGTACTTTCTTTCTCTTTCTGTTCTTATTTAAATCGACACAATGCCATTGGGTTTGCATAAGTAATGCCAAAGCAAGTGCATTATTTTAAAAATCTGTTCTCCAATTAAAATATGTCATAAAGATATTTCTAATTTTATTATCTAGTATTTATTTTTTATCTGAGGGCTGAGCTGAGCTGGACTTTTCACTTAGAATTTTGAGGTGAGTTAAGCTAGTTTTTTCATGTGTTGCAGTGAAGATAAACATCTTAGAACTCTGGATGGCACTAGATATCTAGATTAAATAATTAAATAATAATCTAGATATCAGATTAAATAATTAATTCTACAGGAATAATAAAATGAAGAAGTTTGATTTCCTTTTAAGATAGTAGGTGACATTTGCTAAGTTCCTTAGGACTTAATGAGTGTTTTCAAAAGGTGGCTTTCGCACATGGGAGCCAAGACTCATCTCAAGTCAGTGGGAAACTCGGGAGAGTTTTAATCTGTACCGACTTCTTACTGTGTTCTGAATTGCGGCACCAGCAGCAGACTGGTTAGACAAATGTGGCTTTGTGATTAGACAAATAAGGTTCCAAATAACGGGTTGTGATCCCTTGCCTCTCCTATACTGCTAAGCGGACAGGAGATTCACACTAGGTGTTCTGGAAAAATTGTTCCTGATGTGTGGAACCCTGAGGATTACTGAAGTACTGGCATATTTTTCTTTCTTTTGATTGTATTATTAGGTAAAGCCAAATTGAAAAAACCCAGTAATTTAATCCAGATTACTCTGGCAATGACTGAATGTTTATTCTTCTAATTCAGCTCTGTTAATTGTATGAAATTAATTTGGTGGTCTCAATATAGCTTGCACTGGACAAGTAGAAGAAACAGAGCTCTCAGCAATGTACCAGAAACAGTGCTGACTGACACGTCTGATCACTCACTTCAGAGACGGAACGGTGTTGTTTGTTCAACCTGTTCATCTCCCTGTCTAGCGTCTGTTTTCTGGTTTAGTTTCTGTGGCCTTATCCTGCGAAGCTCACACACTTTCCTTGGGAGTTTCCTACACAGACTTATTAGATTTCACTGCCAGGGCTTTTTTTTTTTTTTTTTTTAATATTTATACTGAATTTTGACATTCCTTATTTCAAGTTGTTGTTCATTATATCTCATATAGCACTCAGATAATTCTTTGTGGTTGTTATAGTCTTCAAGGATTTATAGATTTATGGCCTTTTTTGTCATCTCTGCTAAAAGTCTCTAAGGAGGATGAAAAGGATTGAATAGGCAGAGAAAGTGAATTCTGTTCTGTCTGCTGATGTGAAGAGACACATGGGCAAATGTTCTGTTATACAGAACTGCCCATCCTGTCCAGTTTCATGCAACTGCACTTCTTTTTTTATATGATATAGTATCAGGCAGAGAGCAATCCAGTGATACCCAGCATCAGAACATTGATTGTTAGCACGAGATGGGTGAGGATCTCAGCCTTTTGAAAAACAGAACATTAGGGCAATACTATCAACATTGAGAGAAATTTTGAGGAGCTGCAAGGAAGCACCCAGACTTTTCTCCCCATTCAATGGGTACATTCAGTTAAAGAATTTTCAAAGCTTCTTATTTGTAATATGCACATACATTCCTACATCTGATCACAGACATTTAAATGAATGATATAGGCTATTTTAATATTTTTAATATTTTTACATTTTTAGGCTTTTTAGTTTTAAATTGAAAACATAGCCTCCTTAGGTAACAAAATTTTTTCATAGCTTGTAACGAAGACCTCATTCTTCATTCAGGAACTCAGTATCTGTAATGTAAACATTATTCATGGTATAGGTAGCCCACGGGGCAACTACTTTATGGAAACAAGCTTTAAATGTTATATATACTAAGTAGTGGTTTATCAAGACAACTGAACCCGAATTTGGTTTTGATGTATGTGGAGTTATTAGAACTTTGTAGATGTATTACATTAACCATGATCCTAAACATCTCTTGAATCAGTGCAGATAGAAGAGATGTTACTTTATACAGGCTTTGGATTGGACAAATTGCAATAATGTTCTGTATTCTGTTGTCCAATAATTAATTGGAGATATTAGGGTATTTCCTATTCTTGGTAATACAGATTTCCAGGGGAGATGCAGCTCTGATGCCAAAACTGATCCACGTGTATTCTGAAGGGTTACAGAAACAGCATATAGGCACTGGAATGCAGAGCTTGAATGTATTGGTTTGTGTATGAATGATTTTATAATAACTAGGAACCTCCTGCTTCTGTAATAACCAGGGCCCATTTCAAAAAAAACACCACCAGTGACTGACAGGTCCAAGCAGATTTGCATTGCTGGAGTGCAGTTTTCAGGACATATTTAGTCTAGAGGCTGTAATAAGTACATTTGTTTCTATGGATCTTGCTCTTAGAATAACTTTTCCTATTACTTGTTGCTGAGAAGCTCAGCCATGATGGGTTCAGAAGTTCATCCTAAACTACGCTGTGATTTAAATTCAGTTAGCAAGAACTGAGTAAAAGAAGGGTAGAGAGAGCAGAGCTAAAAAATCAGAGAGCGAAAAAAATTCATCTAAGACCAAGCAAAGCAGAAGATGAGTACAGGGAGATGGTATTAAAAAAAAAAAAAACCCCACACAAAAAAACCCAACACACAAAAAAACTCCCCAACAACTCCCTCCCCCAAAAAACCAACCCAAACCCCACTCAATAAAAACAATCCATATATAATTCCTGCAATACTCTGTCCCATTCATCATGGCAGCCTAGCTCTTCAAGGATGCTGTGTCAGTAGTAGGGACACCCCTTTGGCTCACTAAATGGAAAAAGAGGAAATATTAAAGAGGAAATAGTAAAACTCAGAGTTGTGTGTGGTTTACTCTGGACTAGTTAAATGATTCTCCTTCTTTTTTCTTTTTTTTTAATGTGACTTTCTTTAGAGATTATCATACCAATATTTTATAGTACGTACTTTCTGGGCAAAATGATGATATGTGATTATATAGTTAGAAGTAAATATGTAGAAAATGATAAATGTCTACTTTCCCTGACATTCCTTCTCAATATCATTCCATTTTTAAATATAGCCACAGAGCTCTTTGCTATGGATTAGCATCTGTCTCCCTCATTTCAAAGAAAATATTTCTGTCATATTATGAATATTAATTTTATCTTCCTGATATTTTGACAGTAATACTTAGCTTTCAATAGAACTTTTCACTCTACAATTGCAAAAGACTTTACAAATCAAGGTAGTACTTTCTTTTTACAGAGGGGAAAACTGAAGCATAGATATATTAAATGATATGTCGAAGGCTAGCAAGAAACAGAAGCCGTGTTTCTTGGAGCCCCACAATGAGTACAGATGTCTCCATTTAAATTAGGCTGAATTTCTCTTTCTAATATAGCAAATTGTCTGTATTTTACATTTATTTTTCCAAGACTATTTTGATTATAACATGGAGTCCGAGAGTATACACTTCATCACTTCAATTGCTAAGATGGTTAAGGGACTGGAGTATCCCTTCTCTGAGGAGAGGCTAAGAGAGCTGGAGCTGTGCAGCCTGGAGAAGAGAAGGCTAAGGAGGACATCTCATTGATGTGTACAAATATTTGCAAGGAGGGTGTAAAGGAGATGGAGCCAGGCTCTTTTCAGTTGTGTCCAGTGACAGGGCAAGAGGCAACGGGCACGGACAGAAACACAGGAGGTTCCTCCTAAACAAAAGGAAACGCCCTCTTACTGTGGGGGTGACTGAGCACTGGCACAGGTTGCCCAGGGAGGTTGAGGAGTCTCCGTCCTTGGAGATATTCAAAAGCCATCTGGACAAGGTCCTGGGCAGCTGGCTCTAGGTGGCCCTGCTTGAGCAGGGGGGTTGGACAAGGTGACCTCCAGAGGTCCCTTCCAAGCTCAGACATTCTGTCATTCTGTGATTCATGGTCAATAGTAAAGAAACGAAGAATGATATATTTCTTCTCAGTTACTCAGTTATCAATAAAAGTTTTCATCAGTAAACACTTTTTTCCCTATTAACTTCCCCCTCTCTTTTTTATTCTTGGATGTATTCCCACTTGGTGGGGTAGGAATTTCTTGTCCTTTAAAATATTCCTATCAATAGTATGTAAGGAAATTGAAGAATACTGGCATATGTTATGCAATACAACTTGGAGCTTGAACTGACCGTGTGCACCTGGAGAAGCCAGAGAACTCGTCAAAACACCATCACAAAGGGGATTGTGGAAGCACTGTTACCAGGAGTACAGAGTTCAGATCAAGTGCAGTTAACTAAAGAACCTGAACTATATTTGGGTTCTAGAGATATTTAAAAACTATAGCTATTTACCTTACGGTAGGTTGTGTACTAGTCTTTGCAACTTGCCTGTTGCATCCGTTTGGATATCCTTCAATACCAGATCTCCCATAAAGTTCAGGGATCACATGATAGTAGAGGCAACATGTAAATTATCCCGTTATATAAACAGAGGCTACCAGCATAAATTTTACTTTTCAATATTCATGTTCACTTCGCTTTACTCCCTAGAAGTGTTTACACTGCTATCCTTACACAAAAGATGCAAAGTGTAAGTTAAGTAAGGAAGCGTGTTATAAAGAGGAATAGGTTTTGTACGTGTCCCTCTGTTTCAGTTTGGCACTGCAGGAACAGTAACAGTGCCCACAGGTAGGAATCCAGTGTTGTTCCAGATAGGCCTAAGGTATCCTGTGGGCTTCTGGCTGCAGCTCCAGACTGGCACTGGGTGTCTCATAGATCCTGTTACATCTTCCAACCTTGTGCAGGTGTCTTGGCACGACACACCTATGCTTATGCCCCCAAGTTACTCTTATTCCTGACCACAGTGAAACTCTAATAGCAGTATGTCTATTCATATCTTCTGCTGCAAGAATCTCTGTGTGTGTTATTACTGAAAGAACTAAACCATCTAAAGCAATCTTTGAGCTCTTTCATATTTTCCATAGACTACAACCTAACAGAGATTAGTTGAAGTTTCTAGGTGTGAAAAGTAATGCTAGTAGTTATTCTTTGAATAATCCATGAACTATGGTTTCTTAGATGGTCTGTGACAAAGCAGATGAGTCCTGAGTAATTGTCTATATGGATTAGATTTTACATACAGATCAATTATTGCCTGCAGGTCCTGGTAGTCTTAGGAAATATATTCCTGTCTAAATCAGCATTCACAGGATATTTGAGAAGAGTCTCCCTCTCAGAAACATGTAAGGCTGCCAAGCAGAGTCTGAAAGTTCTGATCATTAAGACTTACGATTTGTGACATCCAAACCAGCTGAGATTTCCTACCTCAATCTTCAAGCTTCGTTTGACTCATAGATGTTTGGAGTCTTCTTTGACTCCTACTCAGCGAGTGGATAATACTTAGGATGCTCAGGGCCGTAGTTTCTGGGTCCGATTTTGCAGTGCCAGCGTGTATCTGGTAACCAGCAGTCCTGCATGGCAGGAAGTTCTGGCCCCGTTTCGGAGTGCACGTTGGTCTTGACAGAGCACCGCAGCACAGGAGCCTTTTGTTCTGGAGAGGACGGGCAAGTGGATCAAATCAGTGTTGAATAGGGTT
Source organism: Mycteria americana (assembly GCF_035582795.1). Lineage (NCBI taxonomy): Eukaryota > Metazoa > Chordata > Aves > Ciconiiformes > Ciconiidae > Mycteria > Mycteria americana. The sequence continues at coordinate 8,417,539 of NC_134369.1, read as the reverse complement.
AAATTTGGAACATAGCTTTTTTAAACAGTTTAGAAAAAGAATTAAAAGATATATTTTGATTGAAATTGACCTGATTCTGTTTTTCAAAGGTCAAAAAGGGAGAAAAAAATTGGTCAAACTGAAAACATAATTAATCCTTTATGGTCATACAGAATGTTTCAGAGTAACATTTCCTCCATTTTATCTAATAAGTATGAATGGAAACATGATGTTTTCATAATTTTGCAATGTGGCTATCAAACAAAAGTCACTTGCACAGTAGAAAAGTACTCCGACAAGTCTGTTCTTCTAGCAACAACAGCCACCTCTCATTATTTTTGCCTCATTATCTTGGCTGAGCCCATGATAACGTCTATATATGCAAAATCTGTCAAATATTAATAACTCCACCAAAATAAACATTTAAGATTCCGGGTAACAGCAACAGTGGTTCAGGAAAATGTGTGAAAGGAGCAAAAGAGAAATAGTTTAGCCAAATATTTATCTTGGTAAGAATTATATGCAAATATATTTTTGTCCAGATTCATAAAGTTCCATTTCCAATTTCTTCCTGTTTATTTTCTCCAACAAATATCGTACCTAGTTCCGAAATCTTTCCTTTCCATGATACCCATATTTTTTTCTAAGCATAAAACCTCAGTAAAAGATATTTTTCTGAGCATCCATGCCGATAAAAGATATTTTAAGGACATTTAAGTTCGATCCTCTGCTTCTGGGTCACCACGCTCATACCCAGAAAGGAAAATCTGTTGTTGTCTTCCATGCAGTGTTTCCCTCTGAGCATTGCGCTTTCAGTACACGGGCCTAATGCCAAAGGTTGGTACCTCAGCAGCAAAAATGGAGCAACTTGCCACCTGACTTCTGGAGGGAGGGATGCGCCACAACAACAGTATTGCTTTGATCGTTTCCTTTTCTTTTGCTCTTTTTAATTACTTTTCACAATACCTCTGTCGTCTTGCACCGTTAGAAAACGTTTGTATTTTACAAAGCTTGGTCCCTGTGCTTGGAGTTCAGTTGTCCCCTGGGGCCCATTCTGCAGCTGAGAGCATCACTCTCAGAGTCAAAGGGTGCCGGTGTTCTACCGTGAGGCACATGCTAGGTCTCCTACGTTAGAGTGGCAATTGTCTTTGACTTTAAATTGCAGCTGAACCCGTTGAAAACACCTCAGCTGACAGCCCTATGGATGCCAACAGTATGCCTTAACATACCCGTTAACAGTTCCTCATCCACTGCCTAGATTGCCAAAAAAAGGGACCTTGTAATCCATATGTATGTGTATAGGAAATCTATACGCATTTCCTATATGTATTTCCATATACATATATATAATCCCTTTTATATATATTACTAGCTTGGTTTAAATTAAAGGATACTTATGGACTTCTTTTTTAGGCTGAAATTATTAGGCTGACAAGATTTTTGCTTCTTTCTGTTCTTCACATTTTATTGTAACTGGGAATACCAGTATTTGTTATATAAATGCTTATTTTTATTTGGTTCTAGTGCTGTTTTACATTCCCATGGCAAGTGAAGTACCAGCAAATGGTCTCTGAGAGGAGAGAGATGCATACGTTGTGTTTTCTAATCCTTCCACTCCTTGCCCTAAAATGTGCACACTACAGTCACCTGCTATTAAACAACTGGTATTTTCCATCCTAGAATGTGTGCCAGTGGCTGCTAAAATAATCTCTTTCTGCCTCTCTTATATCCCATAAGATTATTGTGGTATTTGGAATTAAACACCAGGATATCACTTTTAACATTTTCGGTTGATTCAGAACCCGTATTGTAAGCTGCTATATAGTACTTTTTCATATATTATTATAATAGCAGAACTATTCCAGTAGGACATAATGACTACGGTTTATAAGAAATTATATGGATATCTGTGACATAGAGTAATATATAGAAACCTGTCATATAGAGAAGGCGGACTTGATAGATCTCTTATTGTATTTATGTATTAACGCAATCATAGAGGATATTTTCTATAGAAGGTGATAAGGCTTATTGAAAGACAGCGAATGGTAACTTTTAACCTTCGTTCCATTTAGTAGGATTCTAAATAGGTCAGTTGATCTTGTAATATTTTAAACAGGTTTTGCTGTCTTTATAACTTGGTCTTCTTCAACATCTTTTTTTCAGGGAAAAGAGTTTGTTTTTTTTTTTTAAATAATTAACTGTCTTTACTCCTAATGCTTTAGGTTTCACTTTTTTTTTTTCTGAATAGCTGAATTGTATCATTTATGTAGTCAACCTGTTAGATACAATCCAAACTTACCACAGTACACTCTTTCTCAGAAGCCAAAACTGGGGGAGCCGGAGGAATGAATACCTAAACATTAAAAACGATGGGTCACATATTGTCTGAGGTATTTAAGAGCATCAGTTGTGGCGTTCTTGGCTGGAGGCTGGACGGAGGTAGGTCTGGATTTATTGAGAACAGTATCAGGACTCTTGTTGGCTTTGCTACAGTTATGATCTCACCCGTTACGTTAGTGGTTTAATAAGTGACATGGGACTTGCAGGATTTAAGGGGAGGGTCTGAGCGTAAAATTGATCGTGTCCGCATGTGTGCAAACATATATTCTCTTTGGATATGAAATAACGTACATTCAGCTGTACAGTTTAATGAAAGGGAACTCATTAAATTGTGGGTTAATCAAACCTATGAAATTACAGCTTTCACAGGTGTAATATGTAAGGAGACATCTTTTGCTCTGATGCCATAAGATTGCCTGGTGCATGGGCCTCTTTTTTTCAAACTCTAACTGATAAAGCCCGTCTTTTCTCCATTACACATCACATTTACTCCTCTGAGATTAGCTTTAGGGATATCGATTTGTGGAAAGACTTGTAAAATGAGTCTCTGAACTGACATTACATATTACAATTTTCAGAACACAGTTCTGAAGAGAAACTGCCTTTTCAAAATTCAGCTTCTTTATGAGAGAATGCTTTTCAGGAGAATGCTTTCTTACACCTGGATACAAATTTCAAGTGCAAATTAGAGGGACAAGTGTTCATATTTCCGAGTGCTACTTATCTTACAGCTATAAAAATTACAGTTGCGGCTGATAATCTTTGCCTTATTCCTTAATGCCATAAAGAAGCAGTTTTGTTGCTTTACTACAAGAAGAGAAATATAAATGTGTTTTAAAGTAAATAAGATTAGTTTTTCACACTTATACTCTTCAGTATTAGTATCAATAATTATAAAATGTTCATCGGTGTAACCTGCTAATCCTACATTACTTGTAAAAGCCTGTTGTTCAGCAAAGTCTAAATTTCCAATTTTATGATAGGATATACATGCATATAGATAGATACGTGCAATAAGGCAGAATGTATTCATTTGTAAACAGAACTTACCTATTTGGATGTCTTAACAGTTTTTACTCTAACATTATAAGATTGTTTATGTAAGGCCTTTTCCACTATAGTATATCACTGGATGATTTCTTGAATTCTATCTAAAAATGTAAATAAACTATGTACTTTAAGTATGCTAACCAATACAATTTTTTTCATCACTAAGCAATGTATTTTTTGCAAGTACATTTGTTTGTATTCTGAAATTGGAAAAATCCCCTTATGTAGCATTCCCATAGTCAAATGTTTACAAGGGCATAAGGAATATAAAACAAAGACAATTTTTAGGATTTTGTTAAGATTCATGTTTATCGCAGTGTGGACAAAAATGCAAAAAGAAGCATTTTCTTATCTATTCCTGTTACATTAGAAAAGTTCATGCCCTGCTCTTAGCATTTTCCAACACAGCTGTAGAGTAGTTTAAAGCCTATTTTTTAAATAAGTGATGCTCAATTTGTCTTTGATGATCCGCATGATTCAGGTGAGATGGGAGCACGGTCGGGCCCTTATTTGCATAAAAATTAATCACAGAAAAATGTAAATTGATAAAATTTTGCCTGGCTTTTCCCCCCTATTCGAGAACCCATGGATGGCTCCCAGAAGCAATCATCTCAGTATGGTGCCGCATTGGATGCTATACAAATGATCACATTTGTGTTGAATACTCACTCATTTAAATGTCAGCACTGATGGGGCAGTACATCACTAGAAAAAATGAAAAATAAATACACAGCAGCTGAAGACCATCAAATCTGTGGGCACTCTTTAGAGATATATGATCTAATGTGAAAAAATTGTAGATTAATTATCCTTTTTCAAAATGGTAATTGTTTTAGTATCACACCAGAAAAAAAATCTGCAATTTATTTGGAATCAAACAAAAACCAGTAATGTTAAATACGTCATTACATTATTGTGTTTATTAGAAGGCTACAATTAATTCCTGAGGCTCCTTTGGTCTCCAGAACTGCATAAAATGAAACAAAAGAACATTGCTATCAATTTTCAAACACAATCTAATCCTGCAAGTGATTTACCCAACAAAAATAAAGTAGTAACAATTCAAAAGTACCAACTTTGTAGTTTTATCTGCAATGTATTCTTATTTTTCTAAACTACGTATTTGCATGACATTGCTGTCGTATAATAGCTTCTCATAATCCTTAATGACTTTGTCATCTTTTCAAAGGAAGGAAATAATTTTCCTCATTTCCTATATGTGTAACTGGAGCATAGGTATTGTAGAAAAATTACAAAAGCTCCCAAGAGTAGGCAGCACAGAATCCAGCCCCCCTTGTAATTTTATATTAGAGAACTAAACTTGCTTCTGCTTCCTTATGGTGTAAATTTCATATGGGAGAGTAAATAAATTGGGAACCCTGCTTATGGCTCCAAATTTGTATTTCTAACTGAGCTAAATCCAGCATAGATGGAAGAAATGGTAGTTTACACTTTTTTTTTTTTTTTTCCCCACCTTCTGGCTTTAAGAAGCAATCTCTAGAAAATTATAGCAACACAAGGACTTCTCTAATTTATAATCATCTGTAATAGGTCAGCCACAGTGCATTAGATTAGTGCGTTAGATCTTCAGGGGCTGGAATGCAGTGTTTCAGCAACGCAGCCTGAGTCTGAACGGGAAGGACAAATTTTAAAAGACGTTTATTATGCCTGCGTTGGAGAGCTTTGAATATTAGTGTAATAAACATTGTAGGTTAAAAAAATATTTTTTCCTCTTTAAATTTTTTTTATTTAGAGGGATCTGGCAGTGGTTGCATGTGAGAATTATCAGGGACGTACCCCCCCTTTAATTCACATGCCTTACCTTCCGTAGCATTTACTGTGCCGGTATATTAAAAAATGTACACAGTACACATTAAAAAACCACACCCTACCATCGTTTCCCAGAACTACATCTGGCTTTTTGCAACTATATCAAATGCAGAGCAATAGTTCTACTTATACATAGGATAATATATTTTATGGGGTTTTGTCTTTTGTTGTTGAAGTCCATGATTCAAATCCTGGCTACACTGAAATCAGTGGGAGTTTTGCCAGTGGTTTCAGTTCAGCAGGAATTTCAGTAAGGGTATATATTATTTATTTTCTGAAAATGTAAGGTAGTTGTAGTTTTGCACGTGAGTAATTGTATTTATATACCGTAAACGATACTGTGTGGGGACAGAATATATGGCTCGTGAAGAAGGCTTGAAGAATATCTGATAGCATAGGTGAGAATGCTGACTTAATGCTTTTTGTTGTTGTTTGGGGGGTTTGTAGGGATTTTATGGATGGGAATTTAACCCCATATGGGAAGGCTGGGGATTTTTTGAGATTACTATCCTTTACGTTGTTCATGTATGTAGTTGCCAGTGTTGTCACTGCTGTTGTATCCTTATTTTTCATACATTTCAGTTGAGCATTTAGACTGCTTTTGTCCCCACTGGTCTATTGGGCATACAGATACTTCCCTTATACTCCACTGGGTAACAACCACTTTTCCTTTGACCTCATGCTTACGTATTGTCCGATCATGCTTCCGTCCCTTACTATATTCCTGCTACGTTTAACTCTTAAATATTGATCGATATCAACAAGTGGCTACATATGTAATCTGGAAATGCTCTGCAAGAAAAAACAGCTGAGACTATACGCAGCACGAAGGAATAAATGTGCGCAAAGGAAGCTGTGGCTGGGAGCAGGAACATGACTGTACGAGAAGGATGTGATTAGCGCATAAGTGATGCATGTATAGCCTATGTGCCACGCACAGCTTACTTGAGAGTATCTGCACCGCAGCAGATAGCTACTTGAGATTCTGCGTACTGGGTTTGTTCTCCAAACTCTGTCAGCTCTGACTGTTCGATCTCTCTTGTCAACCTTACAGAAGCCGGTATGTCATCACCTCTTTGGGTCGCCTCCCCACCCCAACCTTGTAAATGGAAAACAGAACAAAGCCACACACAAGGCTTTCCTGCCTTCCGCAGTAAACCAGGAATGCCAATCCTGTCACCCCCAGCAGGTACTTAAAGAACTGTACCATCCAGGGCAGTGTTGGAGGTGCCACGTATCACTTGCTGATCTGCAGCCTAATGCAGTGTCTCTCCCTCAGCTATACTGGACTTCTCTAGTGGAGGTTAACTCATAGCTATGGCAAGAAGTAAAGGGAAGATCTCAGAAAGCAATGGCCTTTCCTAAAGATTTTTCTTTATAGGTAAAAGGGAAAGGATTTTTTTTCCTTCCTTCTCCCTCAGCCCCTGGATGTAAAGTCCAGTATACCTTACCTAGTCAAGTATATTTGGAGAGGTATTTATAAGTGGCATAATACCAGGTATGTGAAAAATACCATGGCTTACAAGTGGAAGGGAAGTATTAGTTTCCATCACATTTCATGAAACAGCTATATTTTATAAATATTAAACATAGCATATAATTTCGATGACTGGGTTTATTTTAGCTTAGACTTCTTAAAGTCTATCTTTTCAAGCCTAATAAAAAAAGTGATCGGATTTTCCAGAGCACCTCCAGTTCCTGCTGACTTCTAGGCTCCTCACTAAAGAGTCTTTGAAAATCTGATCACTCTTCACTACAGAATCCAGAGTGCAACTTTAAATACCAAGATTTGAAAACTTTAATCTGTGTTAAACACAAAGAAACTAAAGATGGAAAAAGAAAAAAATGTGCACTGCTGTGTGCAAGCTGAATAACTGAACAAAAACATTTGTCCTTGGCAAGAACAAAGTCCTAATCTGTTAATTTTTTCATACGTGTTTATTAAAGACATGCTGATTGGGCTACTTTGGGTTCACCAAAGTAATTATTATATACAGTATCGTATTAAAATTATATACTGCACTGCAGTTTGCTTCATTGCAGTGTTAGAAAGACTATAATTGTTTCTTGATAGAAGATGGAAGGCTCCTCTTTTTATACCTTAAAAGCTTTTATTTTTAATCCTTTATTTCATGTCTGCCTTTCCACACAAGAAGAAATTCATGTTACTGTCCCCATGTAAGGGGAGCCTTCTCAGAAAATATGGGAGAGAAGTGGTTTTGGGTTTGTTTTTTGTTTTTTGGTTGTTTGGTTTTTTTTTTAAGTAGTTATTTCATAGCTGCCTTTAAAAGAGTTCATCCTACCAAACAGGCATATCTACATCTTATTCAGAGTGCTTAAGCTCAAATTACTAAGGGGAAAAATACCGCTCTGAAATTCATTCTACTGTCACCAAAATCAAGTCCAAAGCGTGTGGTTACCCTGGTACTCTTCATATCTTATCATGCGTTCTCTGATGGTCTTTTATCCCTCCTTTCCTCTGGTTGTTGTGAATATACATACCCAGCATGGCTCGTGGAAGTTTTTTATTATCAGGAAGACAGATTGCATGTAATTACCTCCTCCTCTTCGAAAAGGAAGTAAAGGAAGGTACTGTGAGCACATCAGGAGTAGCCGTAATTCAGAAACAGGCTAAGAAAAAGACAAACACAAACTATCTAGTCTAACAGGGACTCTGGCAATGCAAAATCACTGCAAATCATAAACAAACACTGTAGCTGCTTGAATATAACAGACTACTCAGTATAGGTGGGTGGCTGAATAGGTATCTACTTGTTTCCCCCAAGCTACTCAGTCTCTAACACCTCCCCCTAGAAAAGTAGAACTAGATTCAAGTTTTTTAGTAATAAGTAGTCTAATCATATGAAATACGGAATATATGAATGAGTTATTGAAAAAAATGGAACTAAGAGAAAAAGCTGGATTTTTGTTGTTGTTGTTCATTTGCTAGGCACTGAAGACTGAAATAAACTGGTGGTAAAATATTCTGGAAGGACAGCCTGGATTTTTTTTAGTATGCATTACAAACTATAAACACAAATCTCCATGCCCTGACTAGGACCTTCAGAAGCCCTCTTTGGTCCATTTCATATGATCAGGTACGCTTAGGCATTTGTTTTCAGGTTAGATGTCAGTAACGATAATATGCTTTAAAGACAACAACAACAAAAATCATTAAAACTGGTAGGAGCCTTCTCATTTTCCAAAATAGCCATAATCCTGATTAAGCTATGAGTACTTAGATGGAATCAGATGGAAGCACATATTAATGATGGAAGTTCCTTACTTCCAATAGTAAATTATATTATAGATAATTTTGGTGAATGATTACCAGGGAGGTCAATGTATATTAACTAACCTCAGCCACTGACTGACTTTCTGACCCTCAAGCAGCCTGCCCAACTCTCTTTTTCCCCTCACACTAGGCAAAAAGCTGTAGGACAGCTACAGACCACAGCATCATGTTCTCAGAGAACTATTATCTTGCTTGCTTGAAAAACAACCCTGCATTTTCTTAGTTTGGATGTACCGTCTGTCATATCAATCAGCAAATTTTAGTACGTTCACTTCTTAGAGAGAACTGGATACCACGAGGGGGTCTCAGATAGGTGAAGCCAATTCATCTTTCTTGCTGTTGAACAAAAGTCACGAACAGCTTCTACCAGCACAGTAATAATCGATACTTCTTTTTCTCTTTGAAAGATGCAATAGTGCAAACGAGCCCAAAGAAATCAGCCCAGGCTGTACTAATTCCAGCCAGTTTGTGATCAAACGTCAGCAGTCTGCTAGTGAAATCTGCCAAACGCCTACTACGGCTCTGCTAACTGGAGCAGATGTTTTCAAGAGGATCCTTTTGGATGCATTGTCCCAATGTGGCTGCATAGGCTGCAGACAGCTACAGCAAGGCTCAGCCAGATTCAAAATTTGAAGTTTGATTGCCATTAGGAAATTAGCCCGCACTCCGGTTCAGTGTGTTTAAATGATTTTTTAAGTCAAAACAACGTCACTGCCAGGAGGTCCCATCTTTCAGACAATAAATACGGAGATAGTACACCAGCACAAGAACTCCAGCTCCTTTTGTCTTAAACAGCAGCCTAAATAAAAGGACTTACTATATGCCTGGTTTTTAACTTTTTATAATTCAAACACATCAGATTTGCAGAGTGTACTGTGTAGTTACTTTCTGCTAATTACATGCTGTCTCACATTGATGCCTTATACCTTCTTAAATCACTAGCCACTTCTTAAATTTTAACCCGCAATATCTGCAAAGTGGTCTCTTGGCAGTTGTTTAGTTGCATGCAATTATCTTTCCCCGTTGGCTTTTCTCTTTTAGCATCCCTTAACTGTTCAAAACTAGTTCATATGAAGTTAAAGAAAGGGATGGGATGTGTGGTATCAATCATTGTTCCTGACTGGCGTGTGAGAACTCTCTTTAGGTGCTAATTGGGAGACCATTCTGTGGTAAGGATAATTAAATACGCCATGGTAGGCTCAACATGTTGACTTCATGTGGGGAAAGTAAACTAACGCGTATGGATTTATTTTTTGGGGTTTTTGCAGGAATTTCAAAAGAATCCTTGATTTCACGAAGGCTTGATTTAATCAAGGAGGACAATGTATTTTCTAGTTAAAAAAGTAAATTTCAAAACATGGGTAAGGATTTTTCTTATGGCTCAAATAAAAATATGATCAGAGTTACTGCTACTAAATAAATTTCACAGGTATTAAACCTGGAAATAAAACTCTGGTACTTTGTTTATCGTTTGCCTTGAGTTTTGTGATTTACATATGCATACCTGTGTGTGAAAGAGATTCAGGGAGACCTGCTAGCTACTCAAAGCGTGAGTAATTTTATTTCACTTTCTTTGAGACAACAACAACAACAAAAAAAACCCAAACAATTGTAACCCTGCAATCTGTAATAAACTGAATACAAAAAGGAAATAACCGTAGCTGGCAGTAACTGTGGTTCAGCAGCTAGAAAGGGCCTGTTAGGAAGCATTGTGTGAATCACTGCCTCCACCTAGTGCTGGCTGCAAGAAATTAGACTTCTAAACCCTCAGTGGCAGCTGGCACTACAAACATAAGATTCTGTAATGACATAAATTTTTTGGCGTGTATAGAGTTGCTATAACTGCAGTCATCAATTCCTTATAGTTTAAAACATGTTAGATTTTCATTTGTAGCACACAAGTTTATAAATTGGCTATAAAAATTCCCCAAGTGTTGAAATTTACCAGCCTCATCGGGTTTTCTGTAATGTTCATTAATATGTTCATTATTATTAATGAATATGTGCATTAATAATAACACAGAAAACTTAGCAGAAACTTCACAGAACCATGGAGTACACTCACTGCTATTGAGTGTCTGGTTCGAGAGCCTCTTTCTAGTGCCGTTAGGAGCAGAAGAAATATAAAGATCAGGACTAATTTCTAGCTGACGAAGTATGTAAATCAGTGAGTGGCTCATACATTATAGGCAGTCCTCCAAGTCAGGAGAAATGAGGGGCAGCGCAGAACTTAGTTCAAGGAATTAAAGCTGACACGATTACTTTACCACAGCTTCCTAACAGGGAATCAAATCTATTCTCTTTTTTTACAACAACTTTTACACCAATACCAGTTAAAAAATAATTGCAAATTCAGTGTTGCCTACTTCACCTCTTCTACCTGCCTAAAAAACCTTCAAACCTGAAAGAAAATTCTTGTGAAATAGCATTTCTTCCTATGAATAAAGCATCCACAAAGCATAACTTCAGCTTTCTTCTTAGCTCAAGAGATACTATTTCGCAATAATTCCAGAACCAATAGAAATATGAAGACAAACAGTGACTTCAATCTGCAACATGTTTTAGGCTTTTAAACACTTGCTATGAATTCTTACTACAAATTTCAGTCTTGGCTCCATATACTGAACCTAGCACAAGTAATTAGCTTGTCCCCTTTTGAGGAATTAGAGATAGATGTAAGTGTGACTGATGGACTCGTGTGAATTTCTGTGCACTGATACATTCCCCAACAGACTCTATTATTTAGCAAAAGAGAGGACTGGGAGCTGTTATAAAATGTTATAGTGCTTTAAAAGGCTCAAAACCAGACTAAGCTTCATGGGTTCTTTGGCAGGTATATTGTAAATTTTTTATTTATTTTTTTTTAATTCTGAAAGCTATAACAATGAGCAAAATTCATCATAACTGTAATTTTTATCTAAGCCACTTTTATCTCTTTGGATAAGTTTAAACCTATGATTTGTTCTGATTATGAACTGTAACTAATTTATCTAATCTTGCTCAGATTAGATATTGCCACTTCTCACCAGTTTTGTAGGACAGTTTATAAACTCGTGTATTAACAACTTAAATCAAGATTAAGATTACAAATCTTTGCTATGAGTTATAATATGTAAGTTATCTAAGTAAAGATAAGAATAGTAGAGAGTTGCTTTTTCTCATTTAAATCAGAGTTTGAGCATTGTTTGGATCTAGTTTTACTGGTTATTATATAAAATATGTGTATTAAGTGGAAAAGTTTTGTCCTTACTTATCCAGACATTGGAGACAAAAAATTTGGGACAACTCTGTTTTACTGAGTCTGAGCTATGACTCACCAGGAATGTGTAATGTAAGTGTCTGAGTGTTATATTAGGTACTTTCCTACATCTTCCACCCAAAGACAAGTACGTAAAAACAATTAGCTATCAAAACGAACACAAACTAAAAATTGACATAATAGCTTCAAATAATTCAAATAACTTGCAAGGTTCATTTAAATCTCTGAGTTTCACTGTACTGTCTTGTGGACCTTTGGATTTCTCCAAGACTGTCAGGTAATAATACATGGATTAGTCTTCATTTTGTCTGGGCTGAGGATGCAGCTGTTTAATCCTATTGCAATTCTTGCTGGTCTCCTGGAATGAAACAACTAGGTCAGAGACCCTTATATTCCCCTTTCTGGGATTTGAAGAAAGTGCCACTTATTTTCCACAGTATGTTTGAGATAATAACCACAGGACTGTCTTCGAACCATGTTTGTGACCGCTGCTTCTTATTGTAAACACGTACAACATCAAAGTTTGGGCAGTCTCCAGCAAATCAACTCGGCTAAAGCTTAGCTCTCTGCTTTTCTTAAATAAATTACAGAATTCTGTAAGGTATATAAATTAAAATCCCCTAACAGAAGTTAGACAAGGCCTTTCATTTCTGTTGCCCGAGTGTCAGAATTGCTTATCTACCCATCCAACTCTATCCCGTATATACATCTCCTTCCTTTACACTTTGTGACCAAAGTTCTCAAATGTTCATAAAACAAAAATAGTAGCCTGTAGCTACTGTAGTTAAGGGTGCGTAAGAGAAAAAAAGAATGAGTAACTATATGTTAACGGTTTGTCATACCAGGGACTTACTAACTCATGACAATAACATAGGCAAGAATAGTTTCTAAGAAAACTTCAATGAGTGTTTCAAACGGCTTTCCAAATTCCACCTTCAAGAACGGACTCCTCTCTAGAGAGAAAGAGAAAATGGTTTAAAACTGCAGTTGGTGATCTGGGTCTTCATCTTGGCCATCCGCACCAAAACTAGTACGCTAGGCTCCGCAGGATGCTGTGTGGACTGATTTTTGTAAGATGATATTTATATGTCCAATTCTCATTGATTGCAATGGATTAATCTTTAAAAGTAAAGCTATAAATCAATCAACTGAAGCAATAAATCCACAGGATAAGGTCAGTATGCAGTATTCATAACCTCACATAGATCAGTTTCTTGTCCATCACGCCAAAGCGGCAGTATGATAATGTGCACTGTATACATTGCTATCGAGAACCACCAGATACCTAAAATAAGCTTGAATATATCCACTGTACACAAAAAAACCCTGAAGGTCTGAATTTCAGTTGCCCTTCTGTAGACAATTTTTTTGTTGTTGCTGGAAGACTTTATTTTTAAACAGAGTCAGTTTACACTTATTTGGCTCTAACGTTAGCAACATTCAAACTGCTAAGGAGAACTGAACTACAGGCACTTGCAAACGCGTTTATTCCAAGTGAATTTTTTCTGACGGTTAAATTTTAGGTTCATTTCAATTGTTGACTTTCACCTCTTGCCAAAGTAGCAAATCTCTTCTGAATTTTGTAAAGATATTTGATCAAATTCATTAAATTCAATAAAAAATGAACAGGATAACTAAACTCACATTTTCTCAATTATTTCTTTCTGCTTCCAGAACAGATTTCTTTTAGTTCTTCTTTTCCTAGTTCCAGTTACTCTGACCTATAGCCAAGCGTGAAGATAAAAACAAACAGAAAACAAAGCAAAATGAAATCTCTTACCTGTTTTGCTAAGCCAAAACTAAAGAAATAAAATATATCCACAAAAATTCACTTCTTTTTTGTACCTAAATTGCACAAAAGCTCTAGCTGCTTCTTAGTAGAGTGCAGCACCTTTCAGCTGTTCTGTTTGATCTGCGCTGTTGCGATGTTCTTTTACAAGGGTTGGTGAACATCCCTTGACCCCTTCGTCCCATGTAAATGTCATAGCACGTGTACGGGATCTTCTTGAGCTTTTCTTTGATACTCATTAGCAGAAAGTATTTTAATTGATATTTCCTTAAGATCCTTTACTTCAGATTGTCTTTTATTTTAAACATGAGATAATGTTAAATTATCATGTTAATTTGACTATCTGTTTGTTCCTCTACATCTTTCTAATACTTCTTTAAAAAGTTTGAATGTCTGCTGTCCCAGATAAATTATATTCTGATTTGGAGATCTCATAATTTCTGAAGAATTAACTGAAAGTCTTATATATCTAAATTATATTTCAGTGAAGAAAAGTGAAACTCTTAAAGCCTATAGAATTTCACAGAAACTTATGGAAGGTAAGGAAGCCTCACTATTAATAAAAACCGTATATCTCAAAGAAAAATATGACTCATCTTCAGCTTTGATTCCAGGGATTTCAAGGTGATCCAGGATGAGTAACTGAGGTACACCTTACATTCAATGAACTTTTATGAACCTGAGATCTATACAGTAAAGACTCTGAAGCGAAAGTTTAATATGCTGAATCTGTCTGTAAGTGCTCAGTATAGTTGACATTATAAGACAACTCTGGGAGAACAATTTATTAAGTCATTTAAGTGATAAATATAAATTTAAGCACTTACATGAAATTGAGTGTACTTCCAGGAAATTTCTAAATCAATTCTCTATTTGTGTATCTAAGAAAGGGCAGCCCTCTTTTAAACAGGTACTGTAGTGGAAGCACATTATGATATTGTTAAATTGTCATTAGTGCTACTTTAAGCTGATAATACATACCAGCCGATCATTTTCTTTACTGAAAATTCAATATTTACTATTTAACACTTACTTTAACATTTGCTGTTTAACACATTGACGTTTATTTTAATACGTCATGTATTTTTGCATCTCAGTGGTCCATAATGCCAAGAAGCTATTTAAAGTGAAGCTCAAAAATCAAAGCTCGAATGGTAGACCTACATCAAAATGTGATGGGTGTTCTTGCAAGTAAGTTCAAGTGCGTGTGGCAGCTGCAGAATCAGGTTGTTGTCACAGTTCAGGTTATGTTTTTGAACTGTCTGTACTGTATCTGAACATCTCCTTCGGCACGTAATGCAGACTTCAAGCTTCACAATCCAGACTTTCAACTTGCCCACCTGTAGTTTCACAGCACATCTGATGAAGGGATGGAAGAAATTTCACTTTAACTACTTAATAATCATCTTCCGTTGTAATTTTCTAAGACTTAACTATGTTTTTAGATGGCCGTGAGGGGAGAAGCATGAAGGGACAATGAAACCTGGCCAGCAGACACGTTCCAAAGCGGAGAATTCCTCGTGGAAGAAGGTAACGTACGTGTTGCCCATCCTTCCAAACGGAGAATTTAATGTGGTAATTGCAGCACAGGAAGAAAGAGCATTTATGGTAGTTTGTTTCGTTTATGCTAAATCTAACAAAGAGGAGTAGGTTTAATTTGCTGTGCAGACGTATCATGTGAAGGTTGCCATTTGAAAAAGAATAAATGAAAATAATCTGTGGTTTTGATAAATCACAAGAAATATAATGAAGCTTTGGGATTTGTTTCATTGGCATTTAATGCTGAAACACTAAGTTTTCAGAGACTGCTATTTCCATAACAGCATGATATTGAGCGTTTAGCTTTTTAGAGAAACTTTTTTTCCATTATTTATTTCATCAATGTTCACCTGTAAATCAGATAAAGTCACCAATAAGAGGTACTTTATTAGCACAGGATCATCTTACCCCACTGATATCCTTTCATACCTCTAGTACTTATTTGCATTTAACAACTTTATATGTTTTTTTAATATAGACAGTAATCTTAAATTACAGCAACAGCAGTTTTATTGCTTGAAGAATACAGCTCCATTCTTAGTCACATTGACATACTTGTTGCAATTAGCAACCAGTAAGTACAACTTGGAGTGTTTTAGGGTGACATAAGTGGACGCTAAATGATGAAATTTTACAACTGTATTAAATCTAGACTTGATAGATTAACTTTGCTCAATAAAATAATTAATCAGGGATTGAATCAAAAGTTGTCTGCTTGAGTAGGTGACTGTTATCTGTCAGGCTGTGTAGTTTTAGTAGCTTTCACATGCCAATACATCTATTCAAATAGAGGTAAAAAAATTACGAGGGGAAGGGAAGCAAAGGAGACAGTAATAATTTATGTACACTCAACGCTCATTGAAGAAGGGGGGAAAATGCCAGTCACATCAAAACCTGTTTAAAATAGCCAGATGCATTTCTAATAGTTCTTTCCACCAGGGATGTACAGTGACCTCTGGTCATAAAATTAGAAGGCAAAGTATTCTGCAAGATAGTATAACCCTAATCCCGAAAAGACTTAGTTATGCTTGATTTCTGCAAGCCAAGGGAGCTTTTCATGGTAGTGATGTTTAAAAGGCGTTTGCTGTGTTTGCAGAATGAAGGTCATACATAAGATGTAATAGATCCTGTGGAATACTTATTTTGAAACTTCAGATGGTTTTGCATGTTCATTGCTTCCAAGGTTGAGAAGCTAGAAATATTTTCCTTTGTCTGTCAGCCTGTGCGTTCTTATATATCGGATGTCATTGCTCTGTATAAACATTTACAATATACTTGTGTGAGGTTAACTTTAAATATACAGAGTGTTCTCTGCAACGCACTAATAAGTCAAAGCAGAAATTAAGAAGGTTTGTTGAAACAAATGTATCAAACTCAAGTAATGTTTTGCTCTTTCACTGAAAGCATTTTTACTAGCCACTTGAAGTACTGTTCATGCTTAATAGCCCATTCACTACAAAAGTCCCCAGTCAAGAACTCTTACTGCTACGTGCCTGTGAAACTGCAAGTTTGATGTAATGGAGATAGAGACAAAAGCAAAGCTATCAGCTGTTATTGGATAAGATATCACAAATGTGTTAAAAAGACAATAAGGAGACAGTAATGAATTTTAATAGTTTATAAAATTAATTTATTTGAACACAGTTAACTTTAACTTGAGTACATCTTCAACTAGAAAAAAAATCAGTTTTCCATAATTTAATCAGAAACTTACCCCAAAAGCCACAGTGCAAAAGTCACCACTTTTTTGTTATGTGATGAAGTAATTTCTTAGTTCAAACAGACATTGAAAATTACCCTTTGAGCATATCTCACCTTGTCAACACTTTGCATGCGCATAGTGTCTTCCTCAAGTACCTTCTGTTCATTTCAGAAGTAACTTCTGAACTTCTCAGCTAGACTTGATGCCTTCCTTGACATAGAAAGTGCAAGCCATATAGGACTCGGGAGGATTTTACTGTTTTTTTAATATTTCTTGCTCCATTACTGTTTATACGATCCATGAGTGTGAGGCAGTGAATATGGAAAATAAATATTTCCAGTCCAAGTTTGTCAAAAAAGTGTTGCCTGTTGGCATAGCTCTGGTTCCTTTGGGCAGTGACTTACCCGGCTGGCACAGTGTGCCTTCCACGCTAACCTAACCCACTGAGGTTAAGTCTGCGGTGGCATTGAGAGACCTCTGGCTTTGTATCCACAAGATTTTAACCTATGGCACCCACTGTGAAAATGCTCTTGGAAGGTGGACGCTGTTTGGTTGGACGGGGTCTGAAATCCCGTCTGCACTTCACATGGAGCAATGCTGGACAACGGGGCTGGAACTGCTGGCTCGGAAATGAATGTTTTTCTCATTCATAGCTTTTGGACAAATAGTTTCTCATGTCTAGCTGTCTTGGTCAAAACTAAAACGACATGTTTGTCATTGTGTTGGCGGCTCTGAAAAGATTAAAAAGGATAAAACAGAGGCTCATATGATGGTTTTATTAAGATCAGCTTTGGATCTTAATAAAGAGGGGTTTGCAATATTTGCAGAAACATGTGAATTATTGAAATAACTGCCCTCGTTGGCAATTACCTTATTCTGTAATAATTAACACACTGACAAATGATTTAATGATGACCACAAGGACTGTCCTGTCAAAGGCTTTTGCAGCCAGCCATTTAAAATACACATCAACTCAAAAATTGTTATTTAAATATCTCTTAGGAAAACATTGAAAACTTATTTGATCCACACTAAATACGATATTTTTCATCAAGGGGCTAAACCCCCACATTTTACTTTGTAATTTTATGTGAAAAAGGATAATGTATATGGCATGAAAAATTTGGATGTAAAGAATAAGTTAAATACATTGTTTCTCATATAGTTACCTTTTGACCTTCCTTTTGAGATTTTTTTGAACATTTGATGCTTCTGATAATATTACTTTCTTCACATTGATTAAATACACTTCGTACATCACTGAACAATGAGTAACATTCAAATAAGGCTGTCCACTGAACTGCCTGCAAAAATGATAAAGTAAAAATTTAATCTCCAAAGTAAAGTCAAGCCTGAAATTGAAATCTTTGACGCATACATTTCATAATTAGTTCATTCTACTATATCTAAAATGCAAATACAGTGCTCTTAAAATAATTCAGATCTTCTCGCATGGAGCATTAATGAATTGTTCTAGCTTCTGCACCTCTGACTTCGACAGATTCTGAAGTCGTTTGACTTTGTTGTCGTTTTCTTTGTTAAGTTGCTGAATTTTCTTTTTTATAAGGTTACTTAAAATAGTCCTCCTTATCTCTTGTATTGCTCTAACATTTGTTTCAATCAGTGGATCCACCTACATGTCAAGGGAAAAGAATTTCACAGAATATGTGCAGAATCAAGGCATAAGGATATAGCTGAAAAAGTCCCCCCATTGCTCTGTCATCAGCCACTTGGGACCATTTTTTAATGGTCCAACTGTTTGTAGGACTATTCTCTAAACTAGAACAGTGAAATTATCCTGTCATGGGGAGGGTTGTTGGGGTTTTTTTTGCATGTGTGCATTGTTTTTGTCTTGTTTTGTATTTATGTATTTTAGCTTGGGTCATTTTCCTCAAAACAATTTACTTGGCGACCACAGCAGCATTAAGCAGGTAGAAGCAAGTGTTTGAGAATGGGCAGAAATGTTGTTGCCGCACCGTGTCTTACCAGAAATCTTCTGGCAGGTACGATGCTCTGTTTGCATTCCTGCAGCAATGATCTTGAGTGATAACGTAAGAAATAGGACATATTTGTTGTCTTTTGGCTTTTTGAGGCTTAATTTGCATGGAGGTTTTCAAGATCGAGTTTTGAACATATGTTCCTGAATCTCACTTAGATGTCTACATCAGCCTCTGGATCTGGCTGAGTTCCCGTTTGACGTGAAAGTGCTGACTAGTTATCAGGCTAAAACCTTGCAAGATGTTGGGAACTGAAGGGTTAAGTCATAAGCAGTATCTGTGTTAAAATAATAGGCAGATAGTAATATTCTTTGCGTATCACTTCTAAGACAATCAATTGTTACATTCAAGGGTGACAAAACTGCAAATAAATGATGCAACTTAACTGATGAGCTGAAGGAAAATAAATCTTACATTTTACTGCAAAGGACACGGCCTTCTTCACCATACAAAAATAAGTCTTCTGAAGAAAATGTTAAAATTCAGCTTATGAATAAGGAAAGTCTTCATTTCATAACATGTGATACAAGCAAGAAAAATAATTGCTAAAAGGAATTTTTAATGCTTATGAAACATCAACACTCTCTCATATATTGTGAGAAAAGCCATAAATAAACTGATTAAAGTGGAAAGCCAGAAGAGTGACTCCACTCAGTTATGGTACAAATGTGCTATCTTACTTTACATGTCTTTCCTCATTTACCCTGGCTGTAAAATGAGCATTTATTTCACAGATGTTCTCCTGCAACTTCCAGCATTCAAGATCATAGTGGAAAGCCATGCGCAGCAGGTGGTATAAGTGTGTTCTTCTTTCAGGTGTATGTGTAACTCTCATAACATCAGTAAGAGAACAGGTAAGGATATCAACCGAGTACAGGCTGTCGTGGTTTAGCCCCAGCCGGCAACTAAGCACCACCCAGCCGCTCGCTCGCTCCCCCCCGCTGGGATGGGGGAGAGAATCAGAAGAGTAAAAGAGAGAAAACTCGAGGGTTGAGACAAAGACAGTTTAATAGGGAAAGCAAAAGCCACGCACGCAAGCAAAGCGAAGCAAGGAATTCATTCACTCCTTCCCATGGGCAGGCAGGTGTTCAGCCATCTCCAGGAAGGCAGGGCTCCATCATGCATAATGGTTACTTGGGAAGACAAACGCCATCACTCCGAATGTCCCCCCTTCCTTCTTCTTCCCCAGCTTTATATGCTGAGCATGACGCCATATGGTATGGAATAGCCCTTTGGGCAGTTTGGATCAACTGTCCTGGCTGTGTCCCCTCCCAACTTCTTCTGCACCTGGCAGAGCATGGGAAGCTGAAAAGTCCTTGACCACTAAACTAAAGCAGCAACAACTAAAACATCTCTGTATTATCAACACTGTCTTCAGCACAAATCCAAAACATAGCCCCATACCAGCCACTATAAAGAAAATTAACTCTCTCTCTGCTGAAACCAGGACAAGGCACAGCAGAAAATTAGAATGAAAATATTTAACAGAGATGGATAAAATAGATTCAGATCTCACTTATGATGTTCACCTAGAATAATCCTATAATTTTGCTAATGTCTCTGTCTCAGAATTAGTCTTAAGGTCTGGGGTTTAGGATATAGACAGAGGGAAAAAGGTACAATCCTAACTACATCTTAAGAGTTCAGAAAGCATTCTGGAGAATGTAAAGTTGGGATAAACGTTCAAAATTATCAGGCTACCATCAAAAAGTAAGATTCAAACCGATTTTTATACAATAATACAAGTTCTTTTTTGTCAATACTCTGGCAATGTTTTGTAGCTAACCCTTTACGATGGTAGCAAAATAGTCTCTAGTAACAACTGTATGTATCGTTGTATTCATAGCTAGTTATAGAAGTACAAGGCAAGTGCAGCTGGAGCCAGACTTTCTGTGGACAGATGTTCTAGTACTTTTGAAGAAGAAAAAATTAAATAAGGAGCTGGAGGAAGAAACAGAAGAAAAAAGTGACAATATGGAAAACTATTTAGATCATCATTTGTAAGTAGTCTGGAACTGGCATATTAGCAGCTGTGATCTGTAAATTTTAGCATAACGAAGAAAGAGATATAAAATACTTTAAAGGCAGATACATATAGATTACATACTATCGTGGCATTTCTACAGTGACGATCCACAAAAACTAGCTTTAATCTAATGAGGCTGATCTTCCTAGACTGCCTCTGTGGTTAATACAGTAATTCAGTGCCCAATGGACAAATCGTTATAGGAAGCTCGGTTTTGCTGTTTTGCTGGTTTTGTTGTGCGGTTTTGCTGTATCCATAAACTTAGCCTTTGTGAATAAACACCTTGTGAACACCCTGATGAGATTGTGCTGCCCACACTTGTAAACAGGCATTTTGCTTATACCTATTGGAAATAAGGCATTATTAACAAAAAATAACAAGACCAAGCTGGCATCAGCATTGAACTATTTGTAGCTCTTCTATCGGTTGCACATGCCGAGTCGAATTTTCAAATTTGTCAAATTTTCAAGAAGTTATAGATCAAAACTAGAGGGGATGAAACAAGGGAATGAAACATTTGGAATCAGGAACTAGCAGAAGACTGAGAAAGAATAGGAAGGAGGAGGATGGGGAAATTAAAGCGGGAGACGTTTAATCAGTAAGTGAGAACTGGAGTAAGATTAAAAAGTGCTTTTGAGAGAATGGATTAAACTTGCACTAATCACAGATTTTTGCTTTCCTCTTGCGAAATCTAGTTTGCGCCATCACCTGTGCCATCAGATGCACGTCTGTGAGAATTCAAAAGCAAAGTTTTAAATGCAGATGGTTGAGTTTGAAAGACCCACAGTCCTCCTAAATGCAACCAAATTTCTCTAGCCTTCTATACCTTCATATACTACTTGTGTGTGACTTTTACTGGTAAAACAAGAATACAGTACAACTGGACCAGAGAAATTAGAAGCGTACAAGCTGATTGGAATAAACTGTGAATAAAGCAGAAGACTGTAGACACCATACCTCTTATTTGGAGTTGCAGGATTTTTGGTTTGCATGGAATTTTTTGTTTTGTTTATTTTCTTGGCCATTAAAAGATTAAATGGTGACCCTAAGTATCTGAGGGAAAAAAAGAAACAGGAAAATTTTAATACATAAAAATATAAAAGCCTTTCTTAGATATTACGTATTAGAAAATCAGAAAGAGCACATGTTAGAATAAGATTATCATTCTTTCCAGGTTCTTCTGTATTGCAAATTCTAAACTGTTTCCACACCAGTCACCTCAGGCTCTTTGTTTCATTATAGCATCAAGGTAAGAGCCAAGGATTTTTAAGTAACAGTGGCAGCACTAAATGCACTGTTTTTTCTCAGCAGCCCGGTGGTTAGCCACCCCAACAGTTAATCTCTAACAATTAAAGAAATCACCTTTTGCTCAATGACATAATTCCCATAAATCCTTAACAAACCCCATTATTGAAAAATAAAAGTGATGTGCTCGTTTCAACATTTTACCATGTAAGTTCATTGAAATTCATTAAGCTGCTCTAGTGTGAAGCAGGAATAGCCCAGCTTTTTCTGAAAACACCTGAATTCTTGTAACAGCAGAGGTACGCAGGGGGCAATGAAAATTGGTTGAACAAACAGCAGCTGTAGAAAGCAGCTGCACTTACTGCAAGGAGCAACAGATGGCGATATTTTCTTATATGTTAGGAGAGTTAAATACGGTATCTCGCTCTCAAAACAATTCTAAATCATATATTGACAGTTATTGAAATCCAGCATAAAAATAGTTTTTCAGAAACTCAGTGCATATGTCACTTATGGATAAATGTTAACTTTAGAAGCAGATTACACTGTAAAAAACCCTCTTTTACATATCCAGAATTTAAATATAAAAACATCCTAAAGTCTTTCCCTGCTGAGGTCCCTCTCTGAGTTTAATTACTGCATGGCCTTTGAGCCCAGAAGATGATATGATGTGAAAGAGTACCAGGAAAAAGGTGCTCCCCAAGGACCGTTGTTAATACAAGGGATTTTACCTGTTTAAAAAAGATGCAGCACACAGGTCTGCGAAAGGTGAAGAGGCTAATTTTGCTACTTGCTGAAAAAGACTCCATAAATTTCCTGTGCAGCAACTGCACATGTACTCGGCCTTTGAATGTGAATGCGAGGAGGTAGCTCTGAGCAAAATGAAAGACCTCACGCTGACTGCCAAGTCCTTGGAGTGCCCATGGAAACACATGGCGAGCTACGAGACCGTGCCTTCCTCGAATATTCACTGGTAGGTGCCCGTGTGAATTGCCATAATTTCTTTTGGCTTGTCCATAAAGCAGACCAACGGGGAGATCAATATTTTAGTCAGTTTTTCTCCAGTATTTAAAATTAACAAAAAGTGAGCTTCTCCTGTCTCTAACATAGAGAGGATAGTAAATCATACATGGGACTACTACTGCTCCACAGCCAACGTCCTGCCGCATCAGAAACTATACTGGGTTCTAGTTCCTAGAAAGGAGTATTCATGCATTAACATACTACTACTGGAGAAAAAAGAATATATAGATATACACACACACATATATAAAAATTAATCCTCAGATGAAATCCTGTGTACTATAGAGAACGAAAACCCTGCTACTCACTGTCGAATACATATTTCACCACTTTGCATAAGATATAGATATATTTTTTCATTGTCTTTTTTTTTTTTTTTAAGCAATTCACATACAAAGTGAAACCATAAAGCAGGTTCTTGCTTTTTAAAATACAAATACTCCTGGCAAGAAAGTGTTGGTAAATTTGATCATAAAGATGGATCCTCAAAAGACAAGAATGAAGAATCATTTGAAGATGAAGAACTGCTAAAAATCACAAGACAATGACATCTTTATACTTTCTTTGGAATATTTTCTCATCCAGTTCCCCTTCCTCTGCTTTTTCTGTTTTTCTTTTTAAATCCAACCTTCCTATTCTATCTCCTTCTCCACAAGCATTATACTTACTTTTCTAATTTAGTTCTCATAAGGAAGTTAGAAACCTGGGCCATAAAAAGTAGAAAAGCTGAAGACTAATGGTTGTATATA
This sequence comes from Mycteria americana, assembly GCF_035582795.1. Taxonomy (NCBI): domain Eukaryota; kingdom Metazoa; phylum Chordata; class Aves; order Ciconiiformes; family Ciconiidae; genus Mycteria; species Mycteria americana. The sequence goes on along the minus strand of NC_134369.1, from coordinate 8,393,713 downwards.
ACACTCAATACTTTAAGTTCACAGAGCATTTTATCAACCTGAAATTAATCTGTTTATTCAGACCTCAACCAAAGCTCTCTGCAGGATTTAAGAAAGTGCAACCCAGCAGGTTGAGTTCAGAGACCAGCGCATTATAAATCAAGCCTTCCCAGGCCCTGTTTTGGGGAGTGTGGGATTCTGACCTGGATGTTAGGACCGAGGTTACATTAGTTGCAAAGTCACCGGATGATAGCAGGCCACACTGGCTATGGAAAAAGAATGACAATTGAAAGTGTTAGGTTGGTTCGTATTTTAAGACTCAGTGTTATGAACACAAACTCTTTTTATTATTTCTTAGAAAATAAATGCCACTTTATAGACAGTTGTCCAGCTGTCCTTTACTGTGTTTGAGAAAGAATTGGGTTAATGCTTTAATAGGGCCTCAATATTCTTCTGTCATTTCCTTACTTTATTAGCCACTATTTCCTGCAAAGGATCTCGCAAATGAATTTGAAGAAAGCTAATGTGCTAGTCTAATGACAGATTGCTTTCAAGACTGATCTCAAGGAACTTTCTTCCCATCCAGTGAATGAATCATGGTCATTCAATAGTGGACTGTTCGACAGGTAGGTGAAGTGCTCTTTGCTTTAAAGCTCTCCCAATGTGAGGAATGATCTTAGGACCACAATATCATCAAATAAAAATACTATACTGTTATAGAGGCTCAGGTTAGCATTAATATAATAAACCCAGACACTGTGTCCTTCAAAAACAGAGAGAAAACATCAGCATGTATGCACCATTTGCCTTTAGTCACAGAGACATACTGAACATGCTCGAAATGCCAATAGTTTTATAGAGTGCTGTGCAGTTTACTACTCTTTTTCTCTACTTCTTTCCCTTAAGAGATGAAATCCACAGCAGCAGCATGACAGAAGATACATTAAACCAGTCACTGGACCCATGAAGAGAGAAACTCCATCTTTCTGCCGTAACAACAGAAATTCAAAGTAGATTTCTTGAACAGAGAAAAGTGTCTGACTCCAACAGCAGCATTCCCTTTGCATCTCCTGTAAATCAAAACACGTCCACAGCACTGAAGATTTATATGTCCAGAACTATATTTTCAATTTGTTCTATACTTTTCTGATAAACTAACTTTTCATTATATCTTAATTTGTGCAACCATTTTGCATGAAAACTAAAATCTAAAAAAACTCAGCAGAGTTCACCTTTTTTAATACTCATTTATTAATTTTAATAAGAAAACGTTTTCACTTTCCTGAACCCCTTTTGATTCTTACTCTCTCAAAGATAGAACCACATGCTATTTTTTTTTCTTCTTCTGTAGGATCTAACATCCTTTGCCTTCATATCAAATCTTTTGTTTTTCAGAGACAATGCTCTATGGCGGTTATTACCAAAATACTTAATTTTGAGCTGGCTGCAACTGTGTGTGTTGTATGAACTGTGCCATTGCAGAATCGCTGCTGCAATTACTCTGTAGACGCCGTTTGTGTTTAGCAAGGCAAGCTGCCCTCGTGTTACACTCCCAACCGCTCTGGTGGCCTCTTTCTGAGCAACTGAGTATGGCTGGGTTGCTCTTTACAGTTAATGTTGGTAAAACTGAATGTTACTAGAAATAGTGGAAGGTACAAATAACATTTATAAAAATTTAACAATAAAAACGTAAAAATGCTTTCTTGTTTACATCAGGCAGAAGCAGCTGTAATCTGTATGCTATTAGGATGTAAAGAATAAGAACGAACTTGGTTAAAAGTGGATTTTCTCAAGTTAATATGGGAAACAATGCCACCTTCTCAAGCTGTTGATGTTGCTTTAATGTTATTATTTATCTATGCTTGAGAAATTGTTTCTGATTAAACTATGTGCTGATGGACCCTAGAACCATTCCTGAAACTATTCGAGAAACTAATCTAGAAAATAACTAGCAGGCACCTGAAAATGTAATACAGGACTAAACTATCGCTGGCTGATTACCTAGTCAAAGGTCTTGCCTATTGTTCACGCAAGAAAGGCACACACAACTTTTCTCCTTTGGTTTTGCAACCATTTTTCAGGGGCCAAGTATGTATTATCTAGTCGCAAAGGCCGATAAGTTTTCTTAGTGAAGGGAAAGACTGTTCTGAGAGACGCTTGCTTTTCAAAAAGGTGCATAATTTGAAAGGATTGATTAATGCAAAGTGTACTAACAGAGCGTGGATTACCAGATAAATCTGAAACTCTAGATGGATCCTTGGGATAATGGAACCAAGATGTTCATGTCAACATGCAGATAACCTTTCTATTGTAGTTTAAAGTAAACTATATTAAGGCATTGCTTAAATTCTTCAGCTGTAAAAAGCAGTTGAGAAGAAAAGCATAATCCACCTTGTTACCAGAAAAAAAAAAAATATATTAACATAGAATTACTGTTATTTTTTGTTAGGTCATGTCACCAGATGAGCGACTTAGTGTCACCAATATTAATGCCTAGAAAACCAACTGTGTATGAAAGGACTAAAGCGAAAATTCAGGGGTCTCCTGTTGTCCTTCAGGTAAGATGGGTGGATTTCTTCAATCAAGGACTATAATTTATGGTATATATATTTATATATAGATACATGTCCCAGCTGTAGTCTTTGAAGTAAATATACTTCATATGAGTTTAATATCTTTCATATTCTTCGACCAATTTTTGTGCGTGTTATAGCAACACTGGAATTCCAAATGCTAGTTGTGTTGAAAAAAATTTAAATAATTACATAAAATGAGTGGTTAATGAAATTCCAGAGTTTGGAAATGATGAGCTAAGGCTTCACACGTATTAGTTTTAAAATAAGAAATGTATAAAGTCAAATGAGAAATGTGCATATGGATATCACACTTTTAGTCTCTTACCTGACTGATAAAAGCATTCTATATTTTCTAGTTCTGAGTGCGTACAGTGCAAATCACTTTTCTCTGTCTTTGTTGGACAGTAAGCAACGTGCTGTAAGGTAAAGACTGATCATACTAGAAAAGTCTTAGCTTTCCAGGTAGACGGTATGTGCTTTTGCTTTTCCATAGCTGCTTCATCTCCGTTCTTGCAGCAGCTAAACCTGCTGCTTACTGATCTGAGGAATACTTCTGTATGTGAACAGAGACTTGTTTGAACCTTCCTCCTCTTTCTTTCACATGGAGTAACTCACATGGCAAAACCATGGTAAAATTTGTTCCTCAGTTTGTGATTAAAATAGGTTTAAGAGTCATGCATTATAATGAACGCGAGTGATGTTCATCTCGCTGAGCTCCTCCCAGTTCAGACAAACTGAGGTCATTATATCCTCCAGTGGTTTTCAGGGATGCTGGCATTCATTTACTCATTAAATCAAATGGGAAGGCTCACTTATTCTCCCCTTTGCTTTCAGCCTTTCACTGAGCAGAGACATTATTAGTCACTACAGATCTTTAATAGATATCCTTTCTAAGCCTCAATATTGGGAACAGGTGAGGGTTTTTTGCTTGACTGTATATGCTTTATTATACTGCACTCAGATGATTATTTCCAGTAAACAAATACTTTGAAAATAGAACATAAAAATGGATGACTGAGAAAAAATCATGCTGAAAAACAGGAACAGAGAAAAGGATACTGGAAAGAATATAAAATTTAAGCTACCATATATTGGGCTGCCATTTGAGCCAAGCTTTCTCTTTTGGGGTTTCCATTATCCAGTATGAATAAAGAACATTCTTTCGGATGTAAATCAAGTCATTTCAAAACAATCAGGTACATTTTGCTGTAAAAATCTAAGATGGCATAAAGGAAATTACTTCCCTTTGATTTCCTGATACTGAATTAGGTTTTTTGGGCCTACATGAAGCTTGACAATGTTGCATAGATTACCCAAATGTTTTACTTTTGATGCCAATTTCCAAAAGAAATTGTGAGAAAATGAAACATAGAGTGTACCCCGCTTTAACTTCTGACTTCTCACATCTTTTTGCTATCTAGGGCCTCCAGTATCAGTCATTTTCTGTCCTTTTTGTTCTTGAAGTCCTACTAATTTGGCTTCATCTACCTTTAGATTAGTGGATTAATTTCAGAAGGTGTTTGCTGTATAACGTTAGATACGAGGGAGACGAGCAAATCTGATTCTTATGACATAAATGTGTGCTGGGTCTGGCTGGGATGGAATCAACTTTCTTTGTAGCGGCCCGTACGGTGCTGTGTGCCAGATTTGTGAGCAGAGGGAAATCCCGTGCCATAGAGCATCGCGCTCAGCAATAGAAATGGGGGGAGCTTCTCCAAAGTATTCATTGCTCAGAGACTGGGTGGGCATCGGTATGCTGGTAGGAAGCGGCGAGTGAGTGCTTTTGCATCACTTGATTTTGTGTTTGTTAGGGCTTTTTCTTCACTTAGTATAGTGTCTTTATCTCGACTCACAAGGTTTTCCTCACTTTTGCCCTTGCAATTCTCTCCCCCATCCCACTGGGTGGGTGTGAGGGAGCGAGCGGGTGGGGGCTTAGCTGCTGGCTGGGGTCAACCCACCGCAACATGTTACGGAAGTGGTACAGCAGAAGAATATAAGCCACTCCAACTTAAATTCCCTTTAGATTCCTTTGGATTTACCTCTGAATTTAACCTAGTGATTTTTATTTTATTTTATTTTTTTTAGTCCTAAATCAGTAGGTTGCATTTTGCAAAGTCCTAAATTCCATATGGTTACCTATTCATATTTCACAGAACAGGCTGCCAGGCAAGATGAAGGTGATGTTCAAATGGCTTTTCTATCCCTTGAGGGCCTGATGTAATTTTGAAATGTGAACTATATTATTTTATACACTAGTATTTTATTTAATTTCTGTTATTGTATCGTACTTAAAGAATGCTTTTCATGGTAGAAGCAGACTCTTCTACTGCAGAATAAAATATTGTGCCTTTGAAAATAACAACTGAGAATACCAAGAAAAAATAGCAAGGGGTTATGGGTTTTTTAGTAGAGTAATAGAATACAGTCCAGGGCATGGATCACATGTATCTAACACAATGATATAGGGTCCGTGATAAATATTTCCTTCTCTTCTAGTCTGGAAAGATAGCCACTACTTGGTAATTGCGAAAATCCCAGACACTGAAAATCTGTGAGCTTCTGGGGAGACTAAAACAAGAAACATTTTAGGCCAGACTGCCTTTTCATTCCATCAAGAAATTGTAACTCCGTCTAATCCCTCGACTTTATACCTTGTTGACATTTTTACATTTTCCTTTCATAAACAGATTTTTCTACTGTAGGAAATAGAAGGAATGCTCATTAGTTTGGTGATGAACTGGGAAAGCAGTATATTTAGAGATATTCCAGAACTGGATTTTAGAAACTCCCTTGTCCATTTAAAAAAAAAACAAAAAACCAGCTCCTACCATTATACAATTCAGAGTCTCCATTATACTCTTCAGAGCCTGGCGATAAAGCCAAAGACAGCAAATTCTCATCTTACACCCAGAGAACAGACTTTTACTTTCTAGATGTTGGTTCTCCCTACATTAAGTAGCCCTTCAAAGGACAAGAAGAGAGAGAGAAAAGAGCATTTGTGTGGGGACAATCCTCTGTTGCTAAAGACAGTCAAAGAATACCGGGCATGTTACCACTAATTTTTGCAACTGGGTTTGTCCTGCAGTTATGACCAAAGCCTAATGACAGAGGATTCATGAATGCAGAACTTAGAATGATTTTTCGCTTTTAAATAAATTTAGCTGATCCAATGGGAGCTTCATTAGCTGAGTCAGCGTTATTTTGTGCTACACCAAATTTGTTGTTGTTTTCCTCTGAATTGTTCTTTTCCTCTTAATATTAAAAAGGATTGATGTTAGAAGGTATACTATCCTCTTTACTGTAAACATTACATTCTTCTAGCACTACCTGTTCAATAAACTAAACAATGGTAACTTAAAATAAAGAACAATATGTTATGAAAGCTAATTCAGCTGTAACCAGATATATGCACAGGAACATTCAATGAACTTTAAAATAGGTTTCTCATTAGGAAAAAATACCAAATTTTGCAGGACGAAATCTCCTATGAAATTTTAAAAATAGCTAGCATCTGGGTTCCTAGATCACTGATGGTATCTATGTGCACAACAGACATGAATACAGCCACCATTTCAATAAATTGTAGTTTTGACTGAATTAATTTTAAATTAAATGTTGGACTTGATTTTAGAAATTTACTGTTTGTATCGTATTCAAATTACAAAATATGGAGCCTGGTGATATTTCTTTCTTTTTTTTTATTCAGTGACTTCTTCACTTTGGAAGCTAAAATACCTTCTACAAGAAGTTCTGTACTCTTTGTGGACTGAAACCTTCTCAGACTGTCTCAGAATAGACCTCTGCAGCTATGAACCAGAAAATAGTAAATATAATTGTATATAGAAATGGAATTGGCTACCAAAGCGGGCAGTTCATATTGACCGAGGCATTCCCTTTGGTAGGTAACAATCCCCAAAGTCAACTGTAATGACCAGTCACTGCTGCTACCTACTCGCTCCTTGTCTATTCTTCCACATTCTTACATATGCTCTTTAAAACTTTCTGATCAATTTAAACCTAAATACTTGCATTATTGCTAATAAGCCCACTAAGGAGAAATACACGATCAGGATTAAAGAGTTTACCAGCTCACCCCTCTCAGGATGTAAAGAAGCCCAAGCAGTGAAACATCTCAGAGAGTTCAGAGAACTGACCTCAAGGAACCATGCCTGGGGAGGGCTTACCTGCCTTTGAGGGTGTGGTGACTTGGCTTCGTCAGGAACGGAGGCCACAAATTTCCCCTGCAAACACTAGTAATTTTACGGGATTGTCCAGGAACAGATCTAGTTATTGCAAAGGTGACTCCCAGTAACTTTAAGCTGTTTCTTGCTGGCCACACGTGTCTCATCTGTAAAGTCCATCTCCTGATTCCTCATCATAAACACCAATTTCATGGATTTAAAAAGAATCTCTTAAGTGGAAACTCACTGGAGAAAAGGAGGCTGAGGGGAGACCTTATCGCTCTCTTCAACTACCTGAAAGGAGGCTGTAGCGAGGTGGGGGTCGGTCTCTTCTCCCAGGTAACAAGTGATAGGACAAGAGGAAATGGCCTCAAGTTGCGCCAGGGGAGGTTTAGATTGGATATTAGGAAATTTTTCTTCACTGAAAGGGTTATCAAGCACTGGAACAGGCTGCCCAGGGAAGTGGTTGAGTCGCCATCCCTGGAGGTATTTAAAAGACGTTTGGATGAGGTGCTTAGGGACATGGTGTAGTGGTGGTTTTGGCAGTGTTAGGTTTATGGTTGGACTCGATGATCTTAAAGGTCTTTTCCAACCTAAATGATTCTGTGATTCTGTAATTCTGTGTAAACCAACTCAGGGATGTCCATCTGAATATTAGGCAACTTATGAGAAGTATTAATTGTCCCATACTTTCCAACAGAATATTTGACTGCTAGAGAGAGTATCAGCATGTCAGCTAAAGCAGGGCTAATCACTGGAACAACCGTGTCAAGCATGTGTGCTTCTCCCTGTTTGTTAAATATCGAGACAGATATTGAGCCAAGTAGGAAAAGTGTGAGAACGTCTAGTTCTGAATGTCTACAAGGTGACAAACCCACACAATTTAACTTCTCTTCAGTGGTAGCCCACGATGGTGTCATGGGCTGTGAATGAACGAGAGAAACATTCAGGAAAGGGGTGTGAAGGAAGAGCTAAAATCCACGACACTGCTGAATGAATGACCGTAATGGACATTGCAGGTAATAAGACAATCTTAAAAAATCTCAGTTAACTCTTTTTTTGTGAAATTGCGTATAGATTGTTTTTCATGCAGCTACAGTATTTTGTTACAGAGCTAAAAGACAACCCATTCCAAATATTTCTTACAGAAAAATTCACACTATTAGAAAAAATACTAACATTGACTAAACATGCTGTTTATTTTTGTATTTTAATAGACTCTTTCTAATCTTGCCTCAAAAAATAGCTCTTTTGGACTAAGAATGAATTGTACTATGTATAGATATTACTTTTAAATGTTTGTGAAAAGTTGAAGGGAATACACCTAGAAGACCAGAATTCTATGCCATCTAGAGCAATGATGTGCCTAATTTGAGAGCATAATTAATGTCACTGTATGTACAAATTATACTAGTTGCTGCCTAACTGACCATTACTTTTACAAATTTTTAATCTATGTACACAACTGCAGTCATTGCGCAGGTTAATTAACTGCTATTGAAAATCAGACTTGGTGTAAAGGTTATATTAAATAAATATCAGACTACTGAAAAATTATTAATTGATTAGCATTGCATGCAAGATGATCTACATTTCAGAGTAGGCCTCTGAAGTATTTTTATGATATTACTGTTAATCATTTTTATTGCTTACTTGATATATCTGTGAGTACGTAAAGATTGATTGTTCTTAATACCTTTAAAATAATCGGAAGAAAAAAAAGACTATTGGGATTGTGAATCTATTTTACATACTAGGCAATTGAGAGAGTAAGAAAGAAGAAATAAAGATTTGCGACTAGTTCAAAGATATAACAAACATAAAAAATGTAAAGGAACTTCATGTTAAAACCACAATTATATTTTTTAATATCATTAGTTATTAGACGGATGTCAGTCACGTAGATTCAGACCAGTTCAGAATTACAACTGTCCCAAAATATTACTGGGTTTATTGAAAGTTTTAAAATGGAAGTCATGCAATCAGTGCCAGGAATTAGATAGCACAAACAGGTGGCTCAAAAGTCAACAACTTGCTCCCTGCTTCACGCAATGCCAATCAATTAATTAATTACGCTTAAGGCAACATGGACAGGCAGTATTGGAGAGCAGAGACCAGAAATGAAGTTTTTCCGTCTTTGCTAAAGACATAACTACTATGCAGAAGGAGAATAGTTCTTTTGAGGTTTTGTCTCTCTGTCCTCATTGGTTTTAAATGTGTAATGACCTGTTTTCACAGAGGGTGATGAGATTTCTGACCAGCTGTGTTGTAGTTTGTATTATAAAAGGCTCCTGAGAGTGGGACAACCAGAATTAGGCCCCTCACGACTTCTTCAATGACTCTTTTAACAGCTAAGCTACGACATAAAATTAGAGGATGCAAACCACCTGCCCTGGTTTTGAATAGAAGTAGCGTGGCTGACTTCTCTTGTGCTCCACTCTGCTGTCCATTTGTGAAAAGCCTGCTCAGATGCACATAACTAGGACCCGCCAGGTTTCACCTGGAGATTAGATGTTATCTCCGGACTGAAAAAACTGAAGGGGAAGGTACAGTATATTACATGTGCAGTATATTATTATGTGAAGTTACATATTGAAGCCTAATTGTAGGCACTTAGGAAAAAAAATCACTCTGAAAGATACAAACTGAATTAAATCAAGGACCTACAAACTGAAGTACCCAGTGAAAAGCATGTCACTCTCTTGGTTTATGGGTGACTTCCTTGGTTTTCAGTGCCTTCTATCTTCAATCCTTTTCTTATGCACCAAAACAAATATCTTGATATTGTCCACGATTTCTGTTGAAGTGCAGTGACAGCTGCACACCTGAATTCCTCCTGTAACTCTGAAAATCTCCACCAAAAGCTATTTTGTAACCTACCAAGCAATTTCTGCTTCACAGTGATTAGATCCATGCCTACCTCGTTGGGGTTTTTTTCCCTTTTCCTCATTTCTTCTTCCAGTTCTTAATCAATATTCATTCCCCCTTTGTCCGTCTTCAGGCAGCCTTTACCTTGCGGCAGCTGTATTCTCACCCTCAGATAATCAACACCATTTACCTCTCATAAAAATGATAAAGTTCAATGAAAGGTGATAATAAAGGGATGATTGCGTGGTAGTTATCACTCTGTAGATATAACTAGTAACAGTAGGGATTCCTGACATATCATCCTTTCTTCAAAAACTGCCAATGTAATTTCTTTTTTATGCTTTTGCTAGCAAAACTGAATCGATGGGCTAAGAAAGTATACACTTCGGCTAACTTTAATGAGCGGCATAAACGTTAGCATGCTGCTTAGAGAATTAATAGATAGGAAAGAAGATAAAACAGATACATCCCTTTTGCAAAGCTATGATGTTGGGAATTGTGATTCACTGTATCAAAAATAAATACACAAAAGAGGGAAATCTAGAAAGCCAAACAAAATTAGGAAGAAAACCACTTTAAAAAATGGGAAAAACCCCTCTTATTTAAATTTTAGAATGTTCAAAAGTTTGTCTGGCATTGATGGGCTATATAAAATGAATGTAAGCCCCATTCAGCACTACTTCAAACAAAAATGGCAGTGCAATTTCCAAATTGTGAATTTAACATCTTGTGTGCTTTGAGTGTTTTTAAGTGTTATTCTGTGTGTTAATAGGAGACAAATCCTACAGACAATAAAAACACATGTGCAGTATATTATTCCACCCTTTTGGTAGCAGGGAAAAATTTTTTGCTGGTGTTTCAAATGCAAATTTTCTCACTTCCCAAAAGAACTTTTGAGACTCCTCAATATTGTGTATTATTAAATTTTGAATTCTAGGTAATTTTAAAATGAATTGCTCAATTAGACACAAATTCCTGTATTGATGTTCTTTAAAACTTCAGATGAAATTCATTTTATTAGCATTAATAGTGTGTGACTTGGTTACTTGAAAGATTCTCTGCTCTTTGTATACCTTGTTATAGCACAAAAAAATATAAGTTTAAGATGAGGACAGGCTGGCTTATCTAAGATTTTCTCTTAAAACATCCCACCAGAGCTCCCTCAGCTATGGTTTAAGAATACAAATTCCAGAACTCACCAAATCCTGGAATTTGTGTGCTGAAGAGATGATCCAACATTTTCTTTTGACTGTATGTAATGCGAATTTGGATGATCATGGTTGTTACCTGTTTGACCTACTGGTTTGTGTAGTTAAATATTTTTTTTTCTTTGCGCTAAGCATAATCAGAGAAAAAGCAGACTTTGAACAATTAATTCCTGATCGCTCTCGTTTGCTTTATATCTTCTATTTCATTGTTCATATAACATTATCACTATATAAATTGTTAAAGTAAAAAATTGCGATTCAGAACCAAGTATCAAAAAGTTAGCTCTAGTCAAACTACAGAGAAATTACATCTTTTAATCTGCTTCTGTGATGTTAATTTTTTAAAGTTTCATTAACATAGGAAAGGATGAAATATTATGATATTTGATGCTTTTGCATTTGGACATACCATTCCAAGTCCTACAGTTTTAGCCATAACATAACCCTGAATCATAATGCCAAAAAAAATTTATAGATTTAAAAGCTGTCATCTTCATACTACAAATAACCACTGCTGTCACTGAAAAGTGGTAGATGAATAAATCTGAGCCTTTTAACCTCCCTGTTGTTAAAGCCAAAGTTTTAAAACGATGTTTACCTGGCATTATAATATCAAATGTTCTGTAAAAAAAAAAATCAATTGGGAGTTGCTGCACATTATGTTTCCATCTTTTATTTATTTAAGCGAATGGTAAGATATTAGTCTTAGTAGTTTGTTGTTACTGTTAATGCACAAAATGCCTGTATTGTGTTTGAATTAAGGTTGCTATGTACATCAGAAGTGAAATTCGATCCCATTGAAATGCACGGGATCTTCAAAACCTAAAGAACACAGAAATTAAAGGATTTGGCTACCAATAATAGTTTTCTTACACGCTATAACAGACACAAATAGCCTATATGGAACACAAACACGCTGCAGGAAATAGGCTGTATAATTCAGAGGCATGCTGTTATTCCACACCGTCTTCCCCTAATGAAATCCACAATTTTGTGCCAGCACAGACCTATTCCCAAACTACATCATCGCTCCCTTACTGAGAGGGTCCACGCTGGAGTTTGGAAAGGCACTGCTAAACCGTTATCTTTTACATGAGGTAAACAGAGAAGTATGGTACACGTGGGACTGCGGCCGTGGGTCACCAGTGACCTGTGACTTGGTAGTATAAAAGCGGATGGAAAGCTGATGTATTTCAGGCTTCATTTTCTTGCTCTTCTTGCCTTTGTACTAAGCATAGTATAACCAGAATAACTAAAATGGATGCACAATGAAGTGATTTTGGGGACATAAGTACATAGGTCCTTTTTAGAAGATACTTAACAATGGTTCAGGTTCACGTATGTCAGAGAAACCCATCATCCTTAAGCCCTCCAGACAGATGAAGAACAAAATGGCTGAATAGTTTTATGGAGAGTACGAAAGAAAAGGTAACTGGTTTTGCCTTTGTTAAAGATCCTCGCTGTTGTCCACTCTTCAGCTTTTTCCTAGGCAAGTTTAATAATTTCCAGAATTTCCTAGTCTCTCACAAAGTAATTTCTGATTCGTCAAAGACCATCTTCATCTAAAAAACTAAGATTCATGACCTAAACAAAATCCATTCTCAAGGCCCCTCAGTCGTTTCAGAAAACATTACTGAAGGCATATATCAAAAGGCAGTCATATTCTAGTCCTGGTCTTAAAAAAAAAAAGTATCTTTTTTTTTTCTACAAAGAATTACAGTAATTTTTTCCTTCCTGTAATTAACCAAACAATTATAAAACCCTAGAGAGGAAATGCGACTTTTAGTATACTGGATACAAAAATTTGCTTTTCTGTAATTTTAGTGTAGTTTAAATGGATTTCAGTAAAAACCTCACAAAGGCTGTTTGCCCAAATTTTCTTCTCTAATCCTATAAGATTTCAATGGTGCACCTCCTTTATCTTCCAGCAATAATGGTTCAGACTTGACGCTATTTGCACTTTTAGTAAAAGGACTTTTTTTTTTAAACATCCAGAGAGGGACATTTTCCACATCTTATTGTTTTTTCATTATGGACCATTCTGCAATGTTACCACCTAGCCCTGTGGTATTATTGTTTATTATTATTATCTTCTTCTGTGATGTAACTACTATAATTCAACCTTTTATTCAAATTGTGATTTATTAACATCCAGTATATGAACAAATGGATGAAATAGTGTAGGTCGTTTTAAGTAAAGTAGTAAGATCAGAAGAAATTCTTTATTCTAACATGTCGTAAACTTTGCCTTTGCTTCTCTGACAAGACAAGAAAAGCAAGAATGAAAAGAGTGAAAATAAAATCACCGTTATCCTTAATGACTCCCGGCAGTTCAAACATCATAGCTGATTCTTTGTTTGTGTACATCCTCAGAAAGCTAACAGAAGTCTGAGTTTCCTGTGGAGAACTTCTTTTTGTCCAAATGGTATCTATTTGCTGTGCGTCCTTCCTCCTCTGCACCGTACAGAAGGAAACGATGGGGTTGGAACTGCCCTTGTGCTACGTGGCTGGCCTGCGTGTACGCGGCTGCCGCTGGGAACAGAGAAGCGACGAGTCTCGCTTGCCTTTCCCCAGGGGAAAACCTCATCTGCCCTATGTCTCATCTACCCTATGTCCATTTCAATGTAATTTTTAGGAAGGTAATATACCTGCGTCCTTTATTTGTCTGTCAGGTTGGACTGAAATCAGCCATTGGATCTGAAAGATATTATGGGAAGGACCAACAGACAGAAAAACAGACAAACAGACCTGTTGCTCTTGCATAAGCCTTATTTCCATAGGTAAGGAGGCTGGTTTCCTGACAGTTTTCGTTTGTAAGAGTAAGAGCTTTAAGCAGTGGGTACAGGTTAATAAGATGGCATAATACCATCTTCACTGCTTTATCAAAGTGTGTAATACTAGAAAAAGAGATGTAATAAAAGCATTTAAAATAAACACAGATTTTTTTTTTTTTCTTCACTTTCAAAGACTTTTGAAAGTGCATTAATTCTGCATTATTTCTAGAACTTCTTTAGGACACTTACTTACAACTGTTTGTCTATAGTTGAATCTCCCTAAGTCATCACTCTTCAACTTTTTAAAAGGTATTTTCCATAATAGCTCAGATTATACTAACTAGTTACTATAAATCCATGTCAATCTATTAATGTAATCATTATAAGAAATACGAGCTGTAGTAGCTGTAGAAATAGGTATTTTGTGACACATATGGGGAAAAAGGCAGATATTTATCTAGAAAAGAATACATTTTTGACTGATCTAGATCAGCCACAAAACTCAGAAAGAGAAAGCTACAAGGTTGATATTATTAAGCATTCTGTAATGCACTGTTATTTATGTATTTAGGTATTTTTGTTACAAGGTATTATGAGGTGTAAGTATTTTTGCAATCCAAATTTGTTCATACAGTTCAGCATTTGGGCAGATACATTTTTGACCTAGAGAAGCCCTTGTGCCATATGAAACTCCACCCGTACAGATTTTGGGCAAAAGGGATCCCTTAAGAGGCATTGGAAGAATAGCACTGTCTATGTTGAGGAAATGAACTATTCGAAAGCAAGTTAAATTACATGTTTTAACAAATGAGGTATAATGCTTGGGCTTGGTAAAACCAGAAGAATAGAACTCACTGTAGTCTTCATAAATACGTTAGATAATTCAAGGCAACTGTCAAGCACTTAATATTAAAGTGTAGTAGATAAACCTCAGTGTGGAAAAACCCAGCAGTTTAAAAAATATAGTTAAATATAGCTGTGTTTAACACTACATACCAGAACGGTTGGCATGTAATAGATACTCTCCGAGGGTAATATTAGATAGAAAGCACAGGCAACATAAAGAAAGTAAACTGGGGTTATTTTCAAGCAATCTCTTATCCAAAAATATTTCTTTGAGTAGTGGGAAAAGGCTTGTTGTTGGAGAACAAGACAGAAGTTAAACACAAAATGGAAAGAAAATGGCATAGGCTGTTTTTGCTTTAACGTCTAAACAAATTTTTTGTACATATGAACCCTTGGACTAATTCAGATATAAATGAATTGAGATATATAAATGAATTCAGATATAAATGAATCTAATGAATAGATTATTTGTTCCTTTTACTTGGTCTGAAGAGAATGGTATCTCTGCATTTACTAGAGCTTCATATTCCTGAATACTTTTTAGTTTTGCCTTACAAATCACTTTTTAGTATTTTAGGCTCGATAACCTGAAAGATATAATTTCCATCTTAGGGAAATGAATAATAGCCTTTCAACCAGCTACACTGGCTCACACAAGGAGCCCTGTCCAGCCTGGGGCAGTGAAAGCCTGTGGAGGATGGACTAAAAAACTCAGGAACAAATGAAACTCATTGCAAATATACAGTATACAGAGGTATTACAATACATTTTGTGTGAATCTTCTACAATATAAAATCTTTTTGATGTTATGCAAGAACTTTATCAAAGACTTTGATTTTTAAAGACCCCGACGAGATACTGTTCAGGTAAATTCAACAGATGCTATATTACATTGTCTGTGAGGGCCTTAACAAGCTACTCGAATGTACATGCAATTTAGCCATAGATACATTTTGACTGATTAGAAGTCAAGAACTATGACCTTTACAGAGATTACAAAATAGTCATATGGACATGTGCATGAATAATTACATATAGGACAGTAAAACAGGCCTGATGGTTTCAGTGCTAATAACTCCTTAGCATAACTGTCAAAACATGAAAAGAGCAAAGAGTGAGGTACTGTTTACTTTAGAGGCATTCAGAATTTAAAAAGTAATTTTCATCCACAGGAATAAGCAGTCAATATTTTAGCACCTGCAGAGGATATGTGATCAGATCTTCAGGTAAGATATATGTAGTAGAACTGGAGAGGATTTTATTTTTTTTGCCTTTGGAAACGTTTTCATCAAAACTGTATTGAAATTACATGGATTATAAAAAACAGAACAACAAGTGGTGCTAATAACCTTAATACTATGTAGCTTGTTGATGTGTTATGTAGTTTGTTGATGGTGTTGACATCATGAAATAAGGCCCAACTGAAGATAACAAGTAATGCTTCAAGATCAGACTGGAGAGATTATCTAAGCATATGTTGTACAACATAAACTGTGCACAATACATATTTCTATTCTGAATATGGAAGACATGGGAAAGGCAGCATTTTTTTTAATTGAGCATTATGGCAGGAATAGCCGTTTTCTCCAGAATAAGGTGTGTAAAGATCTAGCCATGAAATAAAAATGAAAAATAAAATATCCTAATTATAGGTAAGCAACATTTGGACCATCTGCTGGCCATAATCAACTCCTGTATCAAGTGAATTAAATATCACTCAGGAAGATACAGTTGGTTAAGCATATGTACCTTGGGTTTTTTTAAGATACTACCGAAGTATTTAAAATGGATTGTTTTCTTTATTTACCAAACCTAAAATCCTGGGAGAAATTTGTGATTATTTCATTCCCTGAATTTTTTGCCACATAGACATATAATTCAGAGTTGCAATTCAAAAGAAATTTTTCATTATTACTTAAACTGCCATCACCTGAACAGAGATGTCTGTATGATCAACCAGCTGCAAAAAGAATTGTGCTTATCTGAACGCTTATAAACCTGACCAAGGCGTTTATGCCTCGGGAAAAATAATTGCAGAGGTAAAGGCACTAAAAAAGAGATCTGACTGTCAAAAGATGTGCCTTGTATGACAGAGCAGCTTACAAGACTCAAAGCCCATTGGAAAAACATGGAGATTCAAGGATTAATTTCTTTACTAGATTATTTCCGGAGATTCCTATAGTGCAGTCAGACTGATGAGGATTTGACTAGAGAATCAGTGTTTCTAACTTTGCTGTTTATAAAGAGCTATTCTATATATTGTCTATATATTATGTTTATGATATCTATTATATTGTATATATGTTTATCATATAATTAATGCAGAAATAGTCAAAACTGATTTTCTCATTGTTGTCTGCTTTTCTTGGGTTCACCTGGTCCTTCTTGCACGTGTACAACCTAACAGTGACCCAAAATGAAAAAGTATGTAATTACCAAAACAACAATGAAAAAAAATTAATATCTTCAGTAGTACCATGGAAAGAATTTGTGCTAAAATATATGTAGTGCTCTTCAAACAAATACAGTAACAGTGCCTACAGCTCTCCAGTTTACGGGGACTACCAAGTTCTCAGCACTCTGTTCTTGCCTGCAGCTGACCCCGGGCACATCTTGGCAACTAAAGGAAGTTCAAATAATCTGCTCCACGTACTGCAAAGAAATGACTTTTAAAAAGTCATATAAGTCTGTAAGTATTTATTAAATGACATATACGTAGGCTTATTTTGTAATAAATTTAACAGAAATATTTTTGTTTGTTAACAAAAACCATGCAGTCCTGTTCCCTTGAATCCAGGGTAAAGTGAACTATACGGACTATAAGGTATAGACTATAACGTACAGTCTGTTCGGATGTTATTCCAAAAATCTTTTGTCAGTATATTTTTTTTCAGGGTCATTCTACTAATAATATCGTTGCCTTCTTGTCAGTTTTACAGTGGTCTTACGGCTTTCTCTCCCCCCTCATCCTTTTACTAAGATATATCCAGTAAAATTTCCCCTTATAGCTGAAATGGTTCCTGTTTGCAAAGATATGTTTATTAAGTGAGAGTCTTCTATTGCTTATGACATGTGATTCTACAAAGGAGCTTAATGACTTTTGGTATTTATCTTAGATGTATACCAGGGCTTGTACCTTTTCAGCCTGCTTCAGGGAGTTTTAAGTCAAACTATAGTAGTGTATTCATACTAATTTTCTGTGTTATAAAACGCCCTATTTTATATATTTGGTTAAATATATCATATGAAAGGTTAAAGGAGACCCTTAAGTAGCAGCATCTTAATTAAAATAATTATAAAATTTTAAAATTTTGTGATTGTTTTCTATTGTGGGCACGATTCATCGACATGATCCAGAAAATAAGGCTGTGATAAATTGAAGTTGCCTGCTAGAAGAAAATGAAATAAAACAAACCACTTGCAATTCTTTTTCCACCTGGTAGATCACATCTAGTTACAGTTGTCAAGCGTTGGTGAGTTCCCATAAGGTGCGTTAGAAAGCAAGTATGACTTTGCTGGCCAAGTATACAAGATAAAACTGCCCCTGACCAGCAGATTGTGCTACGTCCGATGAAGTGGAACAAGAACAAATATTTGTAGCTCTGGGCCTCCCATGTGAATCAAGGGAATTATTCGCAAGGTCGTCATCTTTTCCAATATTTTGGCCACCTCTGTCTTTTTATGTTGCCATATCTGTGCATTTCTTATATTTATTTCTTTTGAGGATTTTTGAAGGAAAATCCTAGCTCTCTCTCTTTGTGGTGTGAGGGTTTTAAAATATAACAAAACTGCAGCAGCAAAGGTCAATTGTTTGTGTATGCATCAGAATGAAATATCATCGTTGATGTTCGTTGAGTTATTACTGTATTTAATGCATAGATCCGAGACCTGGGTCATCAGGGTCATCCGCCTTGTCCAGAGTCACGTATACCTACCCTTGAAATCACTGCTGTCTTTTCCTCCCACATAACTTACGGTCTCGCCCTGACCTGCAGCTGCCTCCATCTCCTCCCCGCACTGCCGTACGCCTTGCCTGCCAGCCAGGCTCCACTCGGTGCCTGCTGGCCCACAAAAAGGAACGCCGAACCTGACATTAAAGCCTTTTTCCTTCTGTTTGATGCCCAGGGAACCAGGAGGACAGTCTCTTCTCCTGTTCAAGCCTCCCTGGGCTGGCCCCACGCTGCCTGCCCGGGGACCGGGTTGGTGCTGGCAGGGGCTGGGCAGCAGGACCCCACGGAGGAGCGGATTCTTGCCAGGTCCAAAATAATATTTCTGCATGTTTGGCACAATCCGTTAGTTTGGCTTTATTTAACAGTTCACATCTAATGCCTGTTACTGAAAACAGTATTATAGAGCAACTTTCTCTTTTTTTTGTAAATACATACGTGTACGTGTGCTCACACGCTTACGCAGTTCAAGTGTTCTGTGCTTATCGCTTTCTTGAATACCAGTTTCATTAATTTTGGGGGGTAATAGGTGATGTTGCAAGATTGTGATGATCTATTAATGAAATTTGTCAAATAATGACCTAGGTGACCTTTCAAGCCAGAATGAACTAGGCCAAAAAGTCCAAACTGGTATAAAAGAATTCATGTTAATATGTTATTTCAAAAATATTTAGTCTTAAAAATATGTTAGATGTCTCTGTCTACAGTGGTAACTGTACTAGAATATCCTCAATGATTTCTGCTAATCCTATGTTGCATGGATCACATCCAAAATTTTTTTTTTTTTTTTTTTTTAACCCAGGCTCTCATTAACAACTGTAAAAGGTTTGTGTCAGGCTTTTAAGCGTGGACCTCGACTGAGACTCTACAGCAAGAGGTACTGTAGCATTTCTTTTACTGGAGCGTGTTCCGTTCTATCATTATACACCAGTATTTTTTAAAAAATTATGCTACTTGGAGACTTTAAGTAAAGACTCTATTTTCAGTTGCTACACCAGCACATGTAACGGTAAGTTTCACATTTCCTTTATTTTATCGACTGCACCTTCCAGCTAAATGTGCAACAGCCTGCTAAAGCTCGTTGTACACCAGACGGTGAGCTGCGCGAGCCGTGGGATGAAATAGAGCAGTATGGTTCTGTTTGTTTCTTCAGCAAAACCTTTTATGAGCGGAGGAGGTAATTAATCAGTATCCTTCTACAAAAACTGAACAAGTTGCCAAGTCTTGCCAGATGGCCAATGCCTGTTACTGAGAAAGAATGGACTATGACTTAACTGTACACTGTGGGTAAAATCCAAACCCTTTTGAAGCCAGGACTTCGTCTAAATTTAAAATATCAGTACGACCAATCCGCTTCCTGTATAAACCTCTCTTTTTTAACAAACTCAGTTTTAAATGATAATTTGGTTTAAGCCAAGGAGCTCCTTAGTATATTTGATCTTTCTGTTTTCCTTTCACGCTTATTTCTGAGATTATTGACAATTGCCTGATAAAAATATCCTTATTGCAAGCAATTTATCAGTTTGGCTGCTGGTTTCTAAACTCCTAAATTTATGTTGTCTTCAACTGGATTGAGCAACCGATAAAACAAAGATTATAGATGAAGGAAGCTGTTCACTCTATGATTCTTTAGCTTTTGAAAGGCAATACCATCATTCATCAATTTGGATGTTCTTGAATTATCCTGTAATTTGAGTTAATGGAGAAATAATGAGAAACTGAGTGGGAGCAAAGGATGCATGCTCATTCTCTGAAATAAAAAATAAACAGTATAGGAATTAAATAGTAAGGGATACAGAAATTACAACAGATTTCACTGATGTCTTATTCGCTAATAAAATGGAATATATTCCATTCAACTGATACGCCCGTGGTAAACGGCATCACCAATCGTATTTCAAAGGAGCACTGTGTATGACATTTACCAGAAACGAACAGTGAATTAAATGACTGCACGTGAGGAGCACAAACAGAATTTCCCCCTCATTTATTCAAGATTGAACATAATAACCAAGGAAAACTGATGTAGCTAACCAATTCTGACTTCTGTAAATTGGTATGGGATGGAGCTGTCATCTCTTAATCAGATTAAGTCCTTTCTTTAGGCCATTTTTAATCCAAGTTCTACCATGAGGTTTTACTTTAGGGGAAAATAAACTGCTTGGTGATCAGCTACTAAACATTACTGATTTAATAAGATGACCAAAAGATAGTATTTCACTGGTAACCAAACATTTTAGTTGCAGCATGTGCCTTCGTAAATGCCTTTTCACTTGTCCTTTACAATATTTTGGATAGTATAAGTAAAATGGGAACCAACCAACTACATTGCTTTCAACCTGAATTTAATATTGTAGCATGTTTGTTCTTTTGAATTGCTGTGATACAGGAAAACTTGGAACATAGTCATTAATATAAAAAGACACACACAAAGAGGGAAAGGTAATTTTTATTAGGTGCCTTACAAGGTAGCCTCTGCATATGCAATTGAAAGAACTCATACTAGGAAACGTAGGAAATGCAGCAGCAATACTTACAAACAATTAAGAAAGTAGACTGACCTTTACTGTGGCCAGAAACTTCACAGAGCTCCACACCGTACTCAGACCCAATTTTAAAATTTTCACTCATCCTAAATCATCAGTGATAGTTCTCAATCATCATTTCATTACTATGAATACATTTACATTCCTCATGCATTACAGATGTCAGCATTTTTCTGGGTTTACTGCTTCATACTTCAACCGGCGGCTTACAGTTTTATATCTCCTTGGTTTTTCAACCTCTATAGCTTATAATATTACAATCCCCCTTATGCTAACTTAAATCTACCTAATATCCCAATAACGCTTCAATTCTAAAACCTGATTATCCCTTCCACTTCTGCAAGGGATGCAATGATGATCCTCTTTCAAGAGGTGAGGAAGGAGCAATAGCAATAATCCTAGCTTTTTTAGGATTCCACCAGAGGTCTGTGCAGTCTGAGGTCCCCAAGATTTTGGAAAAATAGGCAAAATTAGAACAAAATATGTGAAAGTGATTTCATGTATTCTAATATGTTAGCAAGTCATGTTATTTGCTAGACAGATCTCCTATGGTGCTTCTGTTGTAGCTGTTGGGCAGAGATGATTAGTCTTTGGGAACAGCATGAATGATCTCTTAGGAAAGAGATGCTCCACTGAGTTGTTAGGGTGGGACCAAACAACACCGAATGCCTTCCTTCCCAAACTGGGACTACTTTTCCATATTTTTCCTTTCCATTTCCTTTCCTTTCTATATTCCACTCCTTTCCTTTCCTTTTCAAGCACCTTGTATGGGAGAATACAACAATCTAGAAATTCCAAAAGCCAATTCGATCTGGTTTTGTAATATTCTTTTCTCCTGTGATTTATTTCTCCTTATGTATCAGCTTCTTTCTGTTTGCATGCAGCTGTCAAAAAATACAAAATTGTTTAATACTAAAATGATCAATAAGAGACACACTACCAGGCTAAAATTCTGATTCGTTTCCTTTAAATTCTATAGCAGTTTTTAGTCTGCAATCTGTAGGCTGAAGCCAGATAGTTTATGTTAATATGTATTCTTGACATTTTGTCCTTTCATCTTGTCATATTTTTATTTATATAATTCTGCATGTTTTGGGACAGAATGCAAACTAACTGCATATAACAAATGCAACTCTCTATACATTTCTATTTAAAAATGTACAAATTTTAATTGTTATTCCAGCATCCAAAAGCAGCAAGATCCAGCTGCCACAGATACTGCTGTTTCTCATCCAGAGAAATGTAACAGCCAGGTGTTTTGATATAGGTATTTTACACAAAATCTAGAAAAGATATGTGGCTACTATTTCCTTTTTTTAATTAGAAATTATTTATTCCATCACTGTGGCACATCAGTAGTATCTTTATACAGTTCATGTGCTATACCCTCTTACTTCAGACTAATACAGAATTGATCTCCCAAAGATTTAGAAACAGTAATTTAACATGTTTGAAGTTTACCCTAGAATAAACACAATAGTACACCTGATAATCAAAGATTTTTCTTTGACTTTATTAAAAATACATTTTCCATTCTATAAAAGCAACAGATGCTTTAAAATTGTTACATGTATGATAACATCCAATCATTTTTTCAACAGACTCAAGTGAATATGAAAGAAATTTCAGTGACACTGTTTTGGAATTAAATTAATTTAGAATAAAATTAATTGTGTCCATGTCCTAGGAACCTTTGTCATCTGATCTGTGACTTCAAGGGACTGATGTTACTTACAATATTTTTCTTTTAATGCAGGTTAGGCTGCTTTGTCTTCAGTAGAAATTAAGCAATAAAACTCTCAAAACAAATACAACACAAGAGCCAAAGAAGTTCTCCAAGTAAGTGAGTAAAGGAGTCTGGTATCTAGTTTTTCAGAAGTGTATGCAAAATTTAAAATGCATGAGAAATTTACTTTTAATGCAGTAACTCATTTTAAAAACATATAAATAAGGAGTCACAGTGAGTTAGGATTAATAATCAAAACCTGGCTGTTACTAGTTCATTACTCTTCTCTTCCCTCATTTTTCCATCTCATCTGCAAGTAAATTGCAGGCCTGCTGAATGGGTCTCATTTAGCCAGAAAGCTCACTTACAAATCTCATCTGCTTTCTTTCTCTAGATAAATTTTTCCATAATGCTATTTTCCAGTGTGGTTGAACCAGGCTAACATTTTGAGTGTAAATGAAATCCTCAAATTCTCTCTCCCTCCTCATGACACGAGCAGTGGTAATTCCTACAGAATGGCAAGTAAGTATCTCTCATTTCTAAAGTCGTAAAAATCATCCCAGCTGCATGAAATAATTCTTCCCTTTCTCCCAGCATGGCAAGGAAGAAATCCAGCTTGCAAGGTGACATCTGTTGGTTCTCCTTACTGAGTTTCTCCAGTTTCATTAAATTTTCTGTTAATGCTCTGAAACAAAAAAAAGGAGTAAAAATGTTTGTTGTGTCCAGTTCTACAGTAACCCCATGGTTAAGGGAAATGTAACTGCTTAAAGCTCTAGTATATTATTGACTACATAGAAAAACAAGTGTTAGCATTGTTCAAGAATTAAGCAAAAAGGTGTTTTAAATTAAGTCTGAATAATGAGATTTCTATAATGAAATAAACACATTTGAAGGCAGGTTTGTATTCATTCTTAAGTTAATAATTGTCCAGTAAGTTACACATTTTTTCCTCATAAGTGCTTCAGTTTTGGGGTGTGGAAATATTCCCTGTGGTTAAACCTTATATGGACTCTGGTTAAACCCTGACTTGCGGTCATGATTGTCAAGTACCACAACTTTTTAACAAAGCCGGTAATTTCTGGAAGGCTTTTAAAAATTTGCATCAGCTATTTGAAAGCCACAAATCAGATTCCAGTATTTTTAGATTAATGAGAAACCATGTTGTTATTAAACTTGAAAGGTACCAACATCTCCGAGCTTGACAGCATCCCATGGAAGATATATTTCCTGCTGCTACAGAAACATTAAGGTGATCCAATGGTAAATCAGCAGTGACAGATCAGTGACCATATTGCACACTCAGCATCCTCAAGAGAACTGTGTTTGTCTGCATATCTCATGCTTTTCTCGTCTAAAGAGTTTTCTTACCCATAATTAACGTGAGGATTTGATAACCATAAAGCGTTTATTTGCAAGGCGTTTTCAAGCAAAATAAAAAATAGCTCATGCTGTGACTGCCTCCCTTTCTGTGACTGGACTACAGGTTTGGGCAGAGTGGTATATAAATTGAAGTCTCTGACACTTTAATGTTGCTGCAGCAGCTTCAAAACAAAATACATTGAAATCAATTATAGAAGAAGCCGAGATATGCATTGCAATATTGCAAAATATGCAAATACAGCTCAGGAGTTTGTTGTTTCTCTTATCTCTATAGACTTTATATGCTTATATTTCTACTGATAGAATAACTCCATATTTATACATATAAATAAGATCTAAAAATATTCATAATTTTAAAGGGAATTTATGGGTAGCCTTATGCCATGGCCTTCTTTCTTTGGATTGTTTTATAAAGAATATGTGATTACTTACGCAGGGGCAGAAGCTGTTTGGTTTCCTTAACAAATCATGAGTGTTTTGGGATGGTTTTCTAATAATAGAATGTTATCATCTACATGTATGCTGAAAGAAGTTAAGAAAACAATGTTGTTCCAAACTACTGATTTTTAATTTTATTTTAAACAATGTCTAATTTAAGAATATGAAAACTATTTATTAATGTTATGACACAATTATGATTATGGTAATTTTCTAATGCCAAAACTCCCAGTTTACTTCCAGCTCTCACTAGCAGTGCCTGTCTCCGCTTGAAGAAGTAGGTAAGCAGCAGATGTGGCTGCTGCTTTGTGACAGATTGCTCGATATGTGATTAGCTAAGCAACCGATAGCTTTCAGAGTCTGTGCAGAAAGTCTTCAGTAATTTTACCAAGCTTAGTATCAGGTTGGAAACAATATTTGTGTGTGAGAAAAGTTTGGACAGAAGCAGAAATAGAGTTGGTGGCATGATTATCACATATTTAACAGCTATGACACAGTCCACAGCATGTAAGTGATAGCAACATCAAAACTACTATATTCTCAAGGACTTGGTTTCCATAAAATTGTTAAAGTGGAGGACTTTCTCTGTAACTATCAAGCAGGTTCAAACTTCAGAAGGAGAAAGGATTTGCTCAGTCCTGAGGGCCTTATCTAGCAAAGTTATGTATCCATTGTGCACCACAATGAAATTAAGCTCACATACTTTGCTAAATTGAAGCCTAAGCCTATTACCAGCACCTCAGCAAGCAAAAAAGCATGGCAGAATGAATGGCAGCTATAATGTACTCTTTTACACCCAGGAAAAAAGGAAAATACAAAAATCAGTACTGTAAAGTACCTGTAGAAAAACAGAGGTTCATATATAGTTTACAGAACAGATCTTAGGAGAATTACTTTGCTGCCCTCAGAAGAATGGATCTCAGAACTGCACATGATACTACAGGATTTCCTCAGAGAATATTTTGCATTGAGGGACATGTGAGTCTTTAACTGTTTTTTTCAGTGTTGATGAGAAGGTGCCTCTACACTACCACAGGATGAAAAAATTGTTACAATGCAAGCAAAACTGATATGCAATGTGAATACAACATAAATGCAGAACCTCTTACAATTTCTGAGGAAATATTCTCTTTTCTAGCTAAAACAAATTTTCATACTCGGGGTCAAAACATGATGCAACCCTCAAGTCAGTCAACTTGAAATGCCAGTTGTCTTCACAGGGACTCTTTCCTCTTAAAATTAAGGAAATATTTAAGCCTTGGAGAATCAAAACCTAATCTTAGCTGCTTACGTGATTTTTCAGTACCATAATGGTTAAGCACTTCATAGTTCTTAATGTTGTTAGCAGTCTTGTCCCAAGACAGATTAGTGACTACGTGAGGCTTGAAACCCACCTCATCGCAATGAGATCCTGCCTGTCATTGGTAGACTATTATATAAAGAGTGCAGTCCCCACTGGGACATTAGCCTGGTATTTCAGGACTCTTGGAAAGCCACATTTTGAGGGATCAGCATCCCCCTCATTGTTGCATCGTTTTATGAAAGTACCTTCCCAGTAGCTACTACCTTTTCTACGAGAATACAAGAGATACAAATCAGTATGAATGACTCACCGTATACTGTGCTTTTGGGAGAGAAACTACATTGTAGGAATCTTTCCAAAGTAACGCTTGAGTTTCACCTGAAGTCAGGAGTGTGTCTGTAGTCATTCCATGCAGCTGTTCCTGAGAGCGGCCTAAAGAAATGGTTATCTGCGTGCATGGATCGTTAGAGAGGATAGTAGGCGTGCTAGAAGATGGCTAAGGCAGAGCTTTTAAGGCATTGTGGCACATGTATCTAGAGCACAAGTTAAGCCAGACAGAGCTCAATCCACATTTTCACCAGCTGCAACACTAGTGCAGAAAAATCTCTGACAGATGTTGCGCTTGATAGAGCAGTTCTGCAATGACAGGAGCTCTTCAGGTCGTGTTCTCTCCCTCCTTCCCCTCCTTCCTGGAGTCTCCAAATCCTTGTGTAACAGACCTGAGATGACACAGGGTGTATTCTAAGAAGGGTGTGGTTTGAATATGTTGAGGTGACATACTGTGAATCGGAGAAAAAGCTAAAACCTATATGCACTAACTGTGGGAATGAATATGTAAACAACATCTCTTTAAGAATTCTTGTTATTTGTAAGTAACCTCCCTTTCTGAGGGACATTGCTGTAGAAAATCAACAAAAATGCTATGTATTCTCATCCAAACATTAGTAGTAATATTACAGTGCAATTAGTTTGAGTGTCACACTTAATTAAAATTCCAAACCCTCCCAATGTATTTTCTTGTAAAGGAAACATTGATTCCAAGGTACATTCTATTTTCAAAAGACAGAAAAAAGAAAACTTGACATTATCCCCTTTAAGGATTAATCTTGCTCTTATTCATTATTATTAGATCCTGAAAAAAGTAAAGATACTACATTAGGTGACTTTAAAGGACTTAAAATATATCAGTAGTTTCTTCTTCAAAGATGAGATTGAAAAAGTTACCATGACCATACCTACAAGAAAAAACGGTCGGTATAACACTAAAAAGTTACCAGTTAGAATTTTTACTTGTCCATCTTCCTTTGATGTAAAAAAAATCTTTTGAGAGATGAATGCAGACTTAAAAACAGTGAAATTACTTAAGAAATACAGCGGAAGACTTAACCTTTTGAATTCTGCCCAATGTCCCAAAACCTACTGAAAATGTTCAAGGTGATTCAGTGAAATGAGTTCAAAGCGCTAACATCTCATCTGCAACCAAGAGTTGAAATAGTCCTTTTACTTGAAAAGCTTTCTCCTTCCATTTCCATGTGCCTCCTCTTTCTTTCTACGATGTTCCATTCTTTCTCTTAAACTCAGTCATTTCCCCCATCTTTCCCACCTTTCAATGCTGAGATTCCTGATGGCACCGCACGGTCGCTTGTTTCCTTCCGAGCGGAGTCAATCCTTTCTCAGCTGCAATTCCCAACAGTAAACAAGGAAATTCTGCTTGCAGAGGGTGAGCCTACTGCTGGAATCTTGGAAATTATGAAAAAAAAGATGAAAAGGATGAAAGCAAAACACTGTCAACACCACACACAAAAATGGGCCGTTTTTATACCAGTTGTGGCTATTGATATGCGTATTAAATATTGAAACTGGGCAAAAATGCAATATTAAGAAATTCTTTGAAGATTTTTGGAAGTGATTTTTGATTAAGAATTTGACATTTCAAAAAAAAAGTAAGCAGCTCTACTAAATATTAGACCTTACATTTGCATAACAGTAGTAAACATATTTAGGCTGTCACAATTACAAATAGTATCATAAAAATCTGCTCAAATCCTGAAATAAGTAATATAGAGGGAAATAACTGTCATATGTTTCCATTCTAATTATTGAAGTATCACAATTAGTGAACTGAAAATAGTGTCCAGTAATAATGTTTCAGCTAAAATTGGAACTCTCTGGTGTTAGTTATTATCTATTTTCAGGATTTTTTTTAAAAAAAAAAGGTCTCACCTTGTGAACTTTACAGTACAAGAGCAGAAGGGCTTTTTACACTGAATTCAGCAGCTGGAAGCTGAGAAGGAAATAGAACACAGAGAGGCAATAAAGTACTCTCATCTACATTACTATTGAACTTACGAACATCTAGTGAGGAAACCAAAGATTAATGAAGAGGTTGTTTAACAATAATCAAATACTAATAATGGTGGTGATGATATTTCTTATAAAGACTCTGTCAGCTACGACTGTATTGAATCACTTATCATAAGCTCTAAAATATACAAATAATTTCAAATATAATGGCTTGAGTTACCATTACTACGCTTTTCATTTTAACGTGCTTCAAGCTAGTCACCTCCTTGTAAAAGCTTTCTAGCATATAATCAATCCCCTCTGGCCTTTGCTTGGATGTACAGAATAGATTTTAACGCTGTCAGCAAAATAATTAGGTAAAAACATCTGAAGGGAAAATATTTTGGAGGATACAGAAAAATGAAAATCAAGACGTCTCATGAAAGAAGAATGAACCAGCTTTGTAGTTCAGGTGGACCCAGACTTCTGCATTCCCTTCTGGACATGCTACGTAGGTAACATCTGCAAAGAACACGGGCATCACTGAAAAAACAGCTACGGTTCTTTGTTGTGCACTGACTGCAAAGAGTTTCCAATTAGAATTACAGCTCATCAAGACAGTGCCAGCAGGCTTCTGGGTGGTTAAGCCTCCAATTTTAATTGAACTGCCTTTAGCTGGTGATAAAATCTGTCTTTTTAAACAGGCAAACTGCATAGTTCCTGTAGCAAGTTAAATTCAAGTTGGGTTTGCATTCAGGATAATTACATGGAGTTGGATCTAATTGATTTAGTTGAAATGTGTATTTTATTCACCAAAGCGCTATGAAATGTAATTCTTTTCTTTAGAGTATCCTGCTTTTTTCCAGTTCCTATTTCTCTCCCCCTCTATTTTTCATTTTTGTCATCATGTTGTTCCTTTCAGAATAATTAATACGTAAGGAATAAGACATGAGAAGAGTTCTCCGGTTGAAAATCGAGGTTCTTCAGAGTTTCCATACATATGGAAAAGCAGTTTAAAGCTAAACTTAATTCACGTTACCCATTTTGTACTGCCAAAACCACTCAGCACTGTGTGAAATTTAGAGAAATATATTGCACTAATTTATAAGACAGTAATACCAGAGATCACTGGAGTTTGTCCAGCTTCCTATGCAACAAAAGAAGGAACAAGGAAAGACTGTATTTTTTCAAGACAGTCACTAACTAAAGCATATTTTTAAAACAAGCCCTCTCCAAGAATAGCATGACCGTCTTTAAAGGTATGGAGTCATTCCACTATAATAAACACATCAGCCATGTATAAATAGAAGTATAAAATAATTGGGGGACGGGGGACAAAAACGGAAGCAATAGTTTCTTTAAGTCTCATCACATGAATAAAGTTATAAGTAGTAATGACAAACAATTCTTATTTTAAAAAGTAGAATAAGGATACCATTTAACTATTACAGGTTATTTTTAAAATTCACAAGGTACGATTGGGACAATATGAAACTGGCCCCAACTGTACATGGTGTAGTTAAGCTATGAGTGTTACGAAACCAGTCTATCCCTATCCAGCAAAACAGGTAAGCACAACTATTACTTTGAGCGCTCCAGTAATCTCCTCAGCTATGTTTATTATATTCATAAAGAAAAGTGGAGAAGACCAAACAAGTATGTTTTGCTTTCTGTCTGCATCGCTGTGCAGGCATGTCTGACAGCAAAATAATCTGCCTGTTATATCCTGGCTCACTTGTCCAAGGGGTGCCATTTAGCTAGAGGCCTAATTTGCAGCTGATCAAATACCTGGACATGTCATTATTTTTCAATGATGGTGAGAAAGTAATTATTGATCTTCAGTTGCAAAAGCAATATTCAGAGCGAAAAAAGGATTTTTGAGACATTCAGCAACAAAAGCTAAGAAATGCAGCAAAAATTATTCTCTAAAGTGTGCGCGTTCTTTATGAAAAACATTTTAAAAAGCAGATTTTTCTATCCAAAATAATCAGTGGTTGAAAGTATGACAAATGATCCATCTTCCAGCGATGTGTTGTAATCTTTCCAGGACAGAGGTGTTCAGGGGAGGTACCCAGAAGTCATTCCGAGTGCACACGCCTAGAATACTGCACAAGAGTTTATTTTCTTACAATCACAGCATCCTTTCCAAGTTTGTATCTCAGGTGATATCGGATCTGCCACTCAGGATCATCCCGGCATAAGGATGGTCAAACTGCTTTTATGACCCCTTCTGCGATGCTGGAGGAAGCCCAGAGTTACGTTGTCCATTGTAACGAGCAAGAAATGGGAGCAACAAAACACATTGCAAGGTTGGCACACAGTATCATCAAAGATTACTAAGTTTTGTCTTGACTATTTCTCTCTCTTCTTTTTTATGTTTGCCTTCTTTTTGCTAGCAGTTACGTTAGATGTTAATGGAAAAACCATTAAAAACCCTATTATCCTATGAAGAAAAAATGAATGCACTCAAGTGGAAAAGGAAGACTTATCGATCAATTTTCAGGTAAACCTTCTTGTCTGACGCTTAGCAACAAAGGAATGCATTTTTATTACTTGGCCAGATAGTTCAGATTTCTGTTCACTCTTAGTAAAAACCTTTTTTATAACATTTATAAAACTTTATTACAGAGTTATGAGAATAAAATTAGATTTCATAACTCACATGAGATCTTGAGGGACCTGCATCTATAAGCTTTAATATCATTATTAAGCTTAATGAATCTATTCTGATAAAATGTATGTTTTTTCTAATTTCTCTGAAAATTTTAACCATATTTTTTCTTTCCTTGGACAGGTGAGATTGTCTTTGGCAATCATTAAAAAAGTTATTTTATTTAAAAAAAATCCAATAATTAAAATTAGTCGACGTTATAAGTCAGTTGGAATTTTCAGGCGTATTCTTTTGAGGGACTTAAAAATTAAGCTAAATCACTGTATAGTTGAGGTCACCTGAACTCCCCTATGCAATGAGCATATTTTAGGAAGCTAGTTGCTGTTCTTGTAAATGTATACAGAGCAACTACGAACAAGTATTTGTACATTCTGTCTCAATAAATAGTTGTGAATTGTATATGTTCTAAATTACGTGTACTAAATTACTTCTAGAGATGTCAAAATTAAACAGTAGTAAGCGACTGGAAGATTAGGAAGGAGGTATTCCCAGTACCGAAGGATACGCGTCTGCCTGAGGTACAGTTAACAGAGGTTCCTCCAGAGGAACATTCAGAGTTTGGAGCTTGGTCTAGATTCTCCAGACTAGCGCCTGGGGGATCCTGTCTCTATTTACTGTACATACAGCTGAAGGACATCAGCCGCACAAGTTAGATTTTTCAAGTAGGTACCTAAATCTAGGTGGTATGAGTATCTCCTTACGATGACTTTTCAAAGCCTTCTTGCAAATCCTGTCTCGTGTTTTGAAGTTTAGTATAAGCATTTAAATTGTACATTCTAAAAGACGTGTCTTCTGAAAAACAGAAGATGTATTCTAGCTCTAGATCTAAAAAGTGCAAGTAAATTAGGGTGAATTATGTCATTTACCTACTAATAAAAAAGTTTACTCATTAAACTTGGCTTAAAATCTTTTGGGCCTCCTTTAGAACTACACATTGGGCTAACATTCACAGAGATAGCCTTAAGAGGAGCAGTACCATTTTTACTCCTGTTGAATAGATTAGTGTCTTCCTTGAGCTAGCTCGAGAAAGCTAAATAGACAAAGATTCAGTGACAAAAAAATGTAATCGTAGACTTCCTTGGAAAGTTAAGAAATGTTATAAAACCAGCAGCATCACATCCAAAAGTACTTTTAAATTAGAGATACTAGGCAAGATGCTCACCAGAGGTAAATTAGAAATGTTCCAATTAAGTCAACTACACTATGACTTTAAAACTTGTAGTTGAAAACAATTTTGTTTCCTTTTCAGGCTGTTTTTCTGGAATGAGGTTTCTGTATTATACAGATTCTAGGATCCATTTGCCACATTATTCTGAAAATTCCCTTCTCTTTCAGGTCATCTCTGAGTTTAAAGACTCTCTTTCAAACTCAGTTCAAACTATGACTCATCAGGTAATTTGTTCTTCTTTCAACTTTCTGCTGTTCACAATTCTAGGGGTTTTTTTTCCCCTAGAATTCCCACTTGTCGTATTTCCATGACAAAGTCTTATTTCCAAAAGCAGTAAAATCCTAAGGTTATACTAAATGGATTAAGGTGGGTTTTTTTTCTGTTGAAAATACTGGAAATCCACTAGTGTTTTAGAGAACAGATTATAGCCAAATTCCTCTTGTTCCAACTACTCATGGGTTGCTTTTTTAAATTATTCCAGATCATTTTTTAATTATTATCATAGATAGCATAATTTCTGCAGTGATATCTATGTATTTATGTTACCATAGAGTCCTAGCAACAGACGAAATCTTGGAAATAACTGTGAATTTACGAAATTAATGTTCTTGTTTTCTCTTAAGTAATTCAAAGTTTTCTGCAATCCTTAGAATTCTGTTAAGTAAGGCTGCACGAAACTTGTTATCCAGAAGGGAATATACAGATATTTATTTCCAGAATCCATAGCTGAAATAATTTGTTTCCCGAATGGGACTGCTGAACCAGAAAGTTAAAATTCAGAGTCATGGCTATGCCGGCCTCCTCCATTATAAGTTTCTTCAAGCAATACAGAGAAACAGCACAAGATTCTGGATAGGGATTATTCAGATCAAAATATAAATTAAGAAAAGAAGAATTTATAAAAGGACTCTTAAGGGATCAGGGAGAAAAT
Organism: Mycteria americana; assembly: GCF_035582795.1. Taxonomy (NCBI): domain Eukaryota; kingdom Metazoa; phylum Chordata; class Aves; order Ciconiiformes; family Ciconiidae; genus Mycteria; species Mycteria americana. The sequence goes on along the minus strand of NC_134369.1, from coordinate 8,360,888 downwards.
TCTCTAACCCTTTTCCCTACTGTCTGAAAATATATACTAAAGGAGATCATATCCAAACGTAAGACTAAACACTAGAATTTGAAAAACCAACATACACGTTCCCTGTATTTGTGGATGTTTGGATACACCTGCCTATAACTGGTTTCAGATCACAGCCTATTTTCCAGCTGCAGTTCAGTAGTCTTAATTTATTTATTTTAGCAGAATTGACTACTCTTGTATTTCCTTCTTTGATTATGAGTTTTCTCAAAATCATCTATTATCACGAGAAAACGGTTTTCAACATGTAACATGATATATCCTTACACTAAAGACTGCAGAACTAGGACTTACTAATATGGCAAGTTTCACTACTGTGGATAACATACACAGATTTTCAAAACACAACTGAATTGTGGTAAGGGAATGGCACAATTGGTTTTATGCATTAAGAATAAAATTTTCATGTAATTTAATGCAATTTTTAACATAGGCTTGATAAAGCTTTTCCACATACACAAAAGACTTGGCTGGAAGCTATGGTTCTTCAGCTTGTATTACTTAGTATGACTTAAGCAGACATAACTCAATAGTCTAGACATGTTGTGGTTTAATTTAAATAGTTTTGATCTCATTATTTTGGATTTTGGTTAAAGTTTTGAGGGTATATTAGGAAAAAAAATTAATCAAAAGAGAACAAATAAGAAGTTCTTAAAAGTCACTTTGATTCTTACTATGTTAGATCTCATTATTAAAAGTATTAAAGAGAAATCGTTTTCTACAGAAAAAAAGCTAAACTTGATGCCCACAGTGTTCTATTACGTAGATAGCAGCAAGTGGACAATGATAAGTCTCTGATCTTTACACTATTATAAGATAATTGAAGTTGATGGGGTTATTCTAATGTAACTGAGAGGAGAGTGAGGCCCAGTCTTTTGAATTGTCTATTTAAAAATCATGAATGGGAGTAGTTTTAATAAGAGGAGTTTCTGTAATGAAACATAATTTTGATTATTCCAGAAGGCTGGCATCCCTGACAGACAAGAGATTTCCTGAAATTTCCCAGGCATAAAACTGGAAACATTATACAGACGTGACAGGAGGAAGTGTGGCTTCTCATATGGAAAAATTGTAGCCTTGCAGTCTTTTTAAAACATTTGATTTCAAGGCAGTGATGATATAGAGATTTGTACTCATTACAGCATAGTTTTATTGGAAATAAACATTTATACCAGGCTGATATAATGGCATGCTACAGATTTCTCTACAGAAAATAGGAGCCACCAGTACATACCAAATAATCTCCAAGTAAAAGTATGGGTAAATTTTTAGAGTCAGTTAGCGCCTACCCTGAGGTGTGGGCAGTGAAGAGCTTGGCACACTCGTATGCACATTCAAGGGTATTCTCCAGGTATTTTATTTATATCAGTTAACTAAAAGTGGTTAAGAGAATGACTCCCACCAGAAAGAGAAGGCGAGTATATGACTTGTCGTCAATGGAGTTAAATTACGAAGCTGCTTAAAACCTTTACTGAATCATAATCTTATAACTTTAATTTTCCTGTGGTGTCTTAATTGAATAATATCATTGTTTAGTGATTTTTTCAAATAACTGTATATAACGTGCTATTTAATGAATGAAGGACAATGACATCTATCCTTTGAATTTTTTTTCACATAATTAACTTTTATTTATAGAAGCAATTGTATTTAAATCAAGAGAAGCCGCAGTGCGCTTTCTCCTATGAGCAAGGCTTTCAAGGATAAATCAAAAATTATCAATAAATGCATGCTTTTTATATTGAGGCATAACTTTAATATCTTAATATGTGTCATTTATGTATGTTTGCCATATACCACCTTGAGTTATTGCGGGATCTATAGGTAGTAATTTCTAGCTTTTTAAAAACATTATCCAAGTCAGACTAAATGTAGTTGGTTTCTTTGCCACAAAACTGAATTCTCTATTTGTTATATCTTGATTACATGATTATTAAGTCCGGTGATAACTAAATTTGGCACGCACGTAACATGTATTTCTGTGCTATTTTTGCTACACATATACTCTTTACTATTTAAACTTTTTTTCCTTTTGAGATAGAGCTTTGTAAAGCTTAGCTTAAAAAAGCATTAGAAATGCTTTATAAAGTCAACTCTGGCTCCAGATACAAAGCGTACAATATTTGCAAAGTAAAACTAGAAAGATGTGATAGAGTGTTGAAAAGCAATGGTGTCACGGACCTAGTTGCGTCACACTGATAACATCAGCCTGAGTCATGCCCAAGCAATCTTTTGTACCAGCTGTTACCTTAATGCCCTTGCATAGGAAAGTATTTTTACATAAGAAAATATTGGACTTGTTTATATACAATGAACCAGTGAGAACAGTAAGATCACACGTTTGCTGTCAAGTGTGTACCTACCTAGATCTCAACTTTTAAGTGTCTTAAAATCAAATGCAGGTTCAAACGCAGGATCAGGGCCTCTGTCAGAAAAGACTTACAGATCTGGTTAATACTGTACAGAATAGGTGTAATTTAAAGCCCTGTGAAATAAATTGGAGGGGGTTTTAATGGCTCATTGGGTTTAGATCTAGTTCCAGAAACAGTTCCACTGAAATCAGTTCATACTGTGTAAAGCATGTGCACGTGTCCTTACACGGTCAGGATCTGAGCTTGAAGCCCAAATTATGAGTTTAAAAATTTTGGGATAGTTACCAAACATTCCAAAAAATATCAGTGTACATCTCAAAATCATTTATGTACAGTGATTAATGCAGGAACAATGTTAAAATAGAGGAGGCAGTGTACCGAGAAGCAAGGTGTTTGGCAGAACCTCTGGTGGATTTTTATTTACAGTACTTGACTACTTCAGATACACTAAATTCACACAAAATCTTAAATGTAAAGAAAAGGCCCATGCCATAGGAGGCCATGGCTTCTTGTGCTTCTTTTTTCTCTAATTTAAATCATAAAAATTATTCATTTATCAGGTTCAAGCAGAAATCGAACCTTTCTTCAGAGTTCCAGCTACTCTTAGTGTCTGATTCCATACCTCTTTAAAGAAAGATGAAACCTTGACATATTGGCATGTTTAATACATCTATATGTAATAGAGGTTCTTAATGGTATTTGATTCGTACAGTAGCTTTTATTAAATTAAAGCTATTTTATTAATTTTATTAAATTAAAGCTATTGCTTTAAAGGTGCTATTAAAACTTGTTTCTGATAATAAATGTAACTCCTTCTGTAGGAAGAAGAGCGTGCTCTTGGTCCTACGTACCTACAAGAAGTCGATAAATTGTACCGATTCCTTCTGATATTTTTGTTACTTCTTTTATGGTAATGATGCCTGAATAGACAGAGGTTAGTTCCTTTAACTCCTTTCCATTTCAATCTTCAGAGGTTCTGCCATTCAGCATCTTGCAGGAGTGGGCTCAGGAGGAAGACCCCAAGATATGAAAGGTTAAAAAAAAAGGGTTTTTCTCCAAAAAAAGGACTGGTGGGATTCAAGCTGCTTTTATATTGATCATAGTACTTGTAAGATTCTCTATAGGGTATTAAAAGCTACAACTGTTATTAACACAGTTATTAAGACAGGAAACGCACTAGTGCACTTCTGAAACACATCTGTCATGTCAAGGGAGAGTACAACAGAACACAAGCATATTACATGTAGATATTTTCAAATATAAGTGTCAGGAAATAGTATTTGCTTCTCTAATATTTCATTCCTGTAACAGCACACAGAAAATGCCAAGAATGCTTAGAGCCCCTAAGCTCAATAATGTGACAGCAGTCTTTTTGTTCACAGTCCTTAAGATACAGAATAATGATCATTATAGATTTTTGCCTTATGCTGACATCTAAAACTCACATGGAAAATACACCAGAGTGGCCTATGATGATAGTACAGAGAAGGGAGACTTTTAAAACCAAAAAGAAAGTACTGTTAGGAGCCAACACCAATCTTTTTTTTTTTAATTGCCATGTGGTGAATAGGGAGGCTGTGCCATGCTATGCCTCCATCCTGCACAAGACTGATGCAGCATTTAAATAACCCTTCAGACTTCATTAGTCAGTTTTTATTATTGTAATAGGAACATGTCCCAGCCGATATCAGGGCCCAAGCGTGCTGAGCGCTGGAGTACATAAAACATACAACTCTGCAGAGCATCTCTTTGGAGTCCAGAAATTAGGCCCATGCTATAACTCTACTGAAGTAGTTGATCAAATCATTGTGGCTCTCCACCGTGTCGTTATCCTCTCTACTTCTTACGCCTCAGACCTCCCCCTCCTTTCACAGCCGGCTCCTCTGCGCACCCCATGCACGCAGCTCCTCAGGCCTTCCACGCCGGGACTGCTGGGCAGGTCAGGACTTTTTTCTCTTTAAATAATTTTTTAATTGTAATACCTCTGGTTTTTGTTGTGGATCTATAAACAGCCAGAGCAATTGGGTAGATGCGGGCCAGGGAGCAGTGTCACCGTTAGTAACATGACATTCTCTCATTCCCCAGAGTCTTCTGTTCTCGCCCAACATTTTGTTGGACCGTTCGGCTGATGGGAAGACCCAGTAATTTCAGAGAAGTGTCAAAAAAACCGCTTTTCTGAGCTGTGGCAACGCCAGGCCTCAACAGCTGGCAGGAACCTGCCATTTGCACGCCACTGCCCGGTGCTGCTGAGGCCGGGGAGGCCCCTGCTGGCCTCTTCCCTTCCCTTTAAAGAGGTGAGGAAACGCGTTTCATTCGGCTGGATCTCAATCTGCCCTAAAGATTTTTTTTTTTCTGTAATTACAGGGAAGGGGTTCCCCCCACTTAGGGCCGAGCCGCTTAAGCGAGGCCCGCCGCCCTCCCCTCCCCGCCCCGCCGCCGCCGCCAGGTGGCGTCTCAGCGCCGGCAACCGCCGCCCCCGCCCGGGCCTCCCCGCCGCCCTCGGGAGCGGCGAGGCGAGGCCGCCCCGCAGGGCTCTGGTTCGCCGGGCTGCGGCTTGGCCCGGCCCGGCCCGGCCGCTGGTGTGGGCGGGTGGGACCCCCTGATCGAAGCCCGTGCTCTGCTCCGGGGGCTCCGCCCCGCCCCGGGACGCAGGGCAGCCCGGTAAGCGTGAGGGAGGGGCTGCCTCCTGCGGGTGGGCCGGGCGGGAGTCTGGCAGGTTTTAACAGGCGGTTTCTGCGTCTTTTCAAGCAGGTGCCGGCCAAACACAGACATGCGGTTGCTGTATTAGGAGGGGAAAGAAAAAAATCTTTCGGTTTTTCTGACGGAGTTCATGAGTATCCAGCTGATGATCTCAGCTGCTCAGGGTTTTTTTGCAAACTCCTCCACGTCTTGGGTTGCTTACGGTGAGTCGTGGTAGAGGAAAGTCGAACGATGGAATAGAGATTTATTGCGTTTGTCTGAGGAAAGACTTTGCGTTCAGGTGCTTGCTAACATCCCTCCGTACTTGCTCAGAAGATTTAGTCCTTAAAGTGCACGAGTCTCCCGTTCAAGTATTTCAGTGGGCTTTTTCTGACTACTTGTGTTTTTGAAGTCTCCACCAGATTTATCCTGTTACCAAATGCATAACTATAGCTCCTCTCCTAGGTGGGATGACTTAAAATACACATATCCTTTGGCATGAGCCTAGTGCGGTGAGCTATGTAATTCCCTTGGGAGTTTAACGAGCACTTCAATGGGCTGTGGAAGTGCAGAGGGCAGAGCGGGCCATGTACGCGGGCAGGAACGCGGCAGCTCCGCTGGCCGGTTAATAAAGGTTTTATGGTTTAATGTCTCTTGCGTTGAAGTCTTCTTGGCCAGAGGACAATATACTTGTATCTTAATATATGGTTGCACTAAAGCTTCAATGACTTAGATGTATTTCAAATGGGAGTTCATTAGCCCCTTTGCATACAGTGAAAGATACAGCAATTGTATTTATTTCTCAGGTGTTGCTTTTGGAGTAGTACGTCTGGAGGGCACAGATGGGCTGGGGCATTGGTTATGGGTTGGCATATTCATACATCAGATATTACTGAAATACTACTTTTCAGAAGAAGTGGCCTACTTCCAAGTGGCTATGCCTTTTGTTGTGATGCTTTTTTTTTTCTTGGATAAAATAAACATCTGGTTGTGATGTAAGCCTTTCCTTAAAATGGTACATTTGGGGTAGGATATGGCTCCACCACAGTCAGCAAACACGGAACAAGTATATTTTTGGGCTGAAGGACTGATTAGGAGGCAGGGAGCTGAGGTGGACATTCTCCATTTATATGATACTCAGACACTCCATTTTCTTAATGTGTTTTTGCTTTTCTCTGCCTGTTATAGGAAATAGCCTGCAATTTGTATCCTATGAGTGCTCTCCATTGAGTCAAGCATGATCTGGTCTTCTATTTACAATTTCTAGAGAAGTGAACATATGTGAATATATATGGCTAAAGTGTTTTGCATTGCTAAAGTTGACAGTAGGTATCATTCTCAAATCGCTCTTTATTCCATGTGATGAGATCTTTCCTCTCTCTCTTTTCCTCTCAGGCACACCAAAGTTATTAACCGTGGGTAAATGGTTTCACCACCATGTGATGTCTTGAAAAATCATCCAGCCAAGGAGGTCACTCTTCTTATAGTAATAAGAGACAAGTATATCCCCTGATGTTCTTCTCATAAGCCTAATTTAACTGCTTGAGGGGAGGCAGGGGCAGATTTAAAAACAACTATTTTAACTAGCTTATGGCATTAAATTGTTTGCGTTTTTTAGCTTGACCATATAAATATACCTTGCATTTGTTTAAACTTTCTATTTCTCATATGTTTAGTCATTTTTCATGTAAATAAACTCTGGATCAGATCAGCTGCTGAAATGGAGCATAACTGTGCTGACATCAAAATAGCTGAGCTTATTTATACCAGCTGAACATGTATCCCTGTATGATCAAAACCTACATGTGATTTATTTTTAAGTAGAGGAGAGGACGGCTTTTTGGTCAGATACAGGATTCATTGTCAGGAAGTACAAGTTTTATTTCTGCCCTGGTCCTGAGTTCTTGTGTAACCTGGAACAAGCACATAATTCCTGTACACTTTGTCTATAAACTAAGAACAGTTCTCCCCTCTCATATGGGTATTATTAAGTTTAATTCAGCGATGCATAAAATGGGATAAATACTTAGATTAAAGTTGGTATGCAGAGTGTCAGTCAGAGTATGAAAATAAATAAATTTTAAAGCTGCGGACCATTTCCTCAGCCAGGTTAAGTTGAAATGGTTTCCTTAAACTCCTGAAGGTATATAGGTTCATACATATGGATCAGACCTTCAGCTTGTATTTCTTGAGAGGCCTTCTGTAGTTCAGCCTATACAAGAATATTGAGTTTTGCATATTGGAGATGCTGTGAAGGCTGGAAGGAATCTGTAAATGTTACTTATTAATGGTCTCTATTAATAGAAGGAAAAAAGCTTGTGTTAAATTTTTCAAATTGGCAATGCATTTAAAGCTGAAGTAAATTTGATTCTGCTGGCTGCACATAAGTGAAATAGGTCACCATCACTACTACTCTGGTGGGCTTTTTTCCTCCTTTGCTTTGACGACACTTTGCAAAGCTTGAGGAGAAAAATTATACACAGCTCCAGTATACTTACTTTATTAAAAAAAAAAAAAAATCTATGTGTGTATACTCTAAAGGAAGGGAATAATAAAGCTGAGGAAACCCCAAAGTATCTGCAGGCTACTTGGCTTTGGTAAAATGACTTTGCATTGAATTCATATATACTGTACTTGCACAATATAATGTAAAATAGCATTTATTTACTCTGTGATGCTGGGTGACCCACTTATTTCTGTCCCATATTAAATGGCGAGGGGGATGAACACTATCTCCAGGTGAATATTTCACTGTTCTCCGAGGATCTTTGTCCTTGTCAAATATTCCACAGCTTCTGTATATGGCTGAGCTATTCTCACTAGATGTGGTTGGATGAGAAAATTAGTTTTGGCCCATGCCATGTAGACCTTTAAAAGAAAAGGCCTGAGGGGGAGATTTTATTTAATAACCCTCTACACCCCTGCATAGCAATCAAGTGCTTCAGTACAGCCAGAAATGGATTTGTGCAGCTGTGAAAGGTATTGGTTGGTGTGCAAAGAACAGTCCAGCTCAGAGGTAGGCTAACAGCAGCACATCCCTCTAGTCCTGGACTGGCAGAACTGGATGGAGAGTCTATACAGTGCTTCTGGTCTGGGGCCATGCTATAATCGCACACTGCAGGTGTCTTTACAGTCCTTTGGTTTTTTGCCTGTCGCACTTTTATCCATCTCAGGGCAACTACCTGCTATTTCATAATCCGTATAAAAATGGATGGTTGTAGAGAAGGGATGCCACTCAGCAGAATGTTTCATGTTCAACTTAATGCTCTATACGTACACAGGGCACCTGTCTTCTACTTCTTTGTTTACTTATGTCATCTGCTATTTCTTTATATTTTATCTGTCCATTTCTCCTCAGTCACTGTGACCAACAAAGGGTGCCTGGGTGACAGACTAATGGAGATCATTTGCTTCACAGAAATGTGTTGCCTGTTACTAACACAGGCTACTGATACTGCGAACATCAGGATATTAAGAGTGAATAATGAAAGGGAATGAATGCACCTGTTTTCATATAGGCTGGTGAATTAGCATTAGGCACTCAGCAGTCTTTAGCTTTAGGATATCAGTGTTGGAATACACGTAGCAAGAAGATGTTGTCTCCAGACATCTTGTCTGTAGGAAGATATCCGCATCAAATGAGGAAAGAGGAGGGAGAGTAAGGTGGAAGCTGCAAGTCTATCCCAAGCAATAATAGAAAAGCATGTAAGCTATGCTGATTGATACTCTGAGAGAATCTGATTTATTTTCCCCCCCCTTGTACTGCAGGTGATGACAAACAGTGAGCCTGGTTCTATTCCCCCACGCCAAGGGTTTATATAAATATATCCACACAGCTTGACTCCGAGGGCAAGTTTACTTTCCCCCCTTCTGTTCTTTATACTTAGCCTATTTGCAACTTTCTCTGATGTTTCGCTAGGACTTCTATTACTTCTCTTTCATCAGTATATATTTTTATTTACAACATTCTCCTTCTCCTCCCCTACATCCTCCAGAAAGATTTGAATTTGTGTTTTGCTAAACCTTTTGCTATATGTTGGTTTCCTTCTCTCATAGAAGGGAAAGTTGGGTGAAAAGAAAGCTTCTACTTTGTCTTTGTGCTTTCTCCTATTTTGTGTCATTTTGTTCTGCTAGACAAACTATCTTTGATTTAGTGGGGTTGAAGTATGAGTGCATAATAGATTATCTGTCACTGGACCAAATCAATCATGGTTAACAGTGTATTGACAGAACATATAGCAAGTATCCTTGACCTGAGGTTGAAAATACCTGTTATCAACGTCACGCTGTTCTTGCTGCTGCTTGGCATGAACTTTGAGGCAGAATATTCTTTATCAGCTTTTTTGTTCTAATATATGTACTGATTTTCTTACTGAGCCTTTTTGAACTAATATAGGCCTCCTTCTTCATTTGTGGAGCACAGAAGAACCCGGCCAGGCATGTCTCGGAGTTTTAAAAGTTTTCAAGAGAGAAAAACTCTTGGGCTTTAAATAGAAGCCAGCCTTTAAATGTTGAGGTTACAGTGAGATTTTCACTACAGTTAGGCTGCCATTTGATTGCCCAGGCCAGGGTGTTTTACATATTCATTTGTGGTATTCATTTGTGGTATCTAATACTGTATGTTGTTGGAGGAGAAGTATGGAATTGTTCTTGTCCATTATGGCAGTTCCTTTGTTCCTTTATTCATTTTAAGCATTTATGCTTAAGCATTTCTTTCACACAACCCTGGGCACTTCTAATAGCATTTTTTAATGTTAAAGCAAAATGTTCCTGCTGTTTGTTGTATAGCATCAGTGTTGTAGTATTTTGTGTTGGAGAAGGAGTGTCTTTTCCCTCCTCAGTGAGGGTGTTCTGGTATTTGCCCTGTGCTTCTGCACAAACGAAGGTGCTTAGCTACTTGAAAAAGCAGTCAGGAGGTGACGGGGTCAGACTGAACCATTGTTCTCAGTTGCAATGAACAGGTAAGGTATGTGCTCAATGATATCTTGTTTCCAGTGGTGCCGCTGTTTATGTCTGAACTCAGAAATCAGAAGGGTGATTATATTTGAGCATATGAACAGCCCAGCTGAACCTACTGGTACTTAAGTTCAACATGTGCTTAAATGCTGTGCTGAAGTAGAAGCTTATTTTGGGTCTGCATGTGTTGTTACAAAGATGAAATGATGATGCGGAGTAAGTAAAGTAATTACTAACAAGTGAGAAATAAAAGACTTGAAGGAATATTATTGATGTACTTTGCTACTTCAGGAAAAATGTATTTGGTAAGCTTCCAGGCAAGCAATGTCTTTGCTCTAGTTTGGCTTGCAGTTTCTGGACAAATGAAAATATATTCTGCCTATGGACAATGTAACTAGATCTTCTTTATCTTGCTTATCAAAACATACATATATTCATGCAAGAATGACCGAACTTCTGCCAGAATGGATTTTTCTTCATTGTTACCTATTTTGTTTTATGACAATGCTTTCTTGTATTGTCTCCTAACCCTGGCATCTGAACACCTTCTGTTTGCGTAATCAATGATATGTTAATATCTTTTCTGCTTCTTATCTGCCAAACAAGGAGTATGTTTTTTGAAGGGGAAGGTGAAATGTTTTCTTCTGTGGACCAGCTTGTAAATACGTGTTGTTGGCAAGGACAAGGTTATAATTTGCTCACTATTGGGGTCAGAAGTGAGGAGGTTTATGGTGATTCTTAGCTCCTGCTCTTCTGTATTTGTTTCAGTTTCTTGTTTGATCGGCGCAACAGAGACGCTCGTGTGCAACATTTAGCATTTTACTACATAACATAGCATCTTTGGCTTCTTGACTAGTATTGGGGTCCTGGCCTCCTGGGTTTGTGACAACTGAATACCTGGGTTTGTGACAACTGAAATTCACAGATGATTAACGGGAAGCAGAAATTCCCCCATGTTGTTTTTTTTCTTAGTCTGTCATTGCAAGCTGACCTGGAGAAAATTCTGTCCCCAAATTGCTGATCAGTTCAAACCTCACCATGAAGGCACAGCCAGGCACTGGAGGGTTGATTTCCACCCATGTATCCTCCTCCTATTGGCAGTCATGTTCCTGCTCCATTCATTAACAGGGATACTGATATCATGCCCAGTTATCTGTGTGCCACGGTGGGGAAGTTAAACTGGGGGTGGTGGAATGCTTGTCTGTCGAGTAAGCAGATGATTGTCTGCATCTGGAGCCCCACGTGATGTTTCAGATGACCAGGGCCCAGGCTCCTGCTGCTGTGAAAACAGGTGGAAACCCTGAGCTTTTCTCACTGTTTGAAAATGTCGAGATGTGAAATGTGTTTTGTTCCCACAGGTATTGGTAATTGACTGATTTTTGTGAGAATTCCTGCATGCATGCAAAAGGGTAATTATGTGAACCATATTCCTAGAAAAGTTTCAGACATAATTCTTAGGTGAAACAATATCAGGCAATATCAGTTGATTTGTATGTGGACATCTAAGCAATAGATCATGCTTTAAGAGGACCATGTGTTGGAAAAATGCAGGGTTCCAGCAGATTTATTCCTTGGGACAAAGCTGTAGAATTAGGTAATTCTGTGTCCTTCTGTGTTTCTCATGATATAAATGCTGAGCTTCTGCGAGTAGACGAAACTTTAAGGAACTTTGAGCAACATCACACAAAGACTTCAGACTACTCCTTTTTGCCAAAAACTCCTAATGAATGAATGAATTCAAAACGAAATATCATTTATCATTATAACCTGTAGTCAAGCATATAGTAGTTGAACTGAAAACACAGGCAGAGAAACTGCATTTTACATACTTTAGATTCTTCTCATGGCAAGAATTTGGAGATACCCATCTATTTGGTTTTTTGTTTGGTTGTTTGGGGGGTTTTTTGTGGGTTTTTTTTTGTTTCGTTTTTTTTTTCCTTAGCTAGATTTGTAGTATCCACATATTCCTCATGTCCAGACCAGCAGAACTGAAATACGGACCTGGCTCTGTGTGAGAGCTGTGATGGATTTTATAACTCTGTTGCAAAGTTTCACATCTCTAGATGCCAGACCAGGGACCTGCATCTCCATTTCAGAAAAATGAGGCCTCAGCATGCCTACCGTGTGATTTGTGTACCAATCACACCTATCGTCAATGTGTTCAGCACACATGCAATGCACTTCTGTATTTTGCTTGGCTCAAGTCTGAGGGAAGCCAGCTTGTAAGAAAGTGTTTAAAGTTTTCGTTAATGCATTTATTATAGTGTAGTGTTGGAATATCACCTAACTGTTCCTACTAGCCCTGCAGGAGCCCAGACATGAAAACAGTTTTGTGACATCCAAATAGTACAGCACTGGTTTCACAACAAGAGATGAAGGCACTCAAGTGGAGAACCCTGATCATTGTTCATAGTAAATATGAAATAAATAAGCAGCTATTGGAGGGCAAACAGACGATATGGTAAGAAATGCCACTGACCTTTGTTTTGTTCTGAACAAAATGATGAAGCCCGTACATCTTCACATCTGTATAAAGCAAAGACAGAATTGGTGTAAAATATGCAGATCTGACTTCACTACTTATTCACAGTGACGTAACCTTATACTTTTTATCCTCTCTTTCTTTAGGTGAAATGGCTATGGTATTGATACAAGTTAGGTAGATGCTAGATGTTTTAAGTTTTCCACCTTCCCTAGACAGAAAAATACTTTTTAAGCCAACAGCTGCATCCTCTCATTGCTATAAAGGTAACTCAGAGCTTGGTGGAGGTTTCAGGAGGGAGAGAAAGAAGTGGATGTTTTGTATAAGTAATGTCATTATCTGAGGTTATGACAGAGGGGGTGTATGTGCATACAAAGTTACAGGAGGGCATAAGCTGAAGACAAAAAGAAAGTGTCTCTGGAAATCACAGCTTTCTGTTATGGGAATTTTTTTTTTGTCTGGAGCTTTGGCACCAGTTGCTGTTGTAGAGAGGATGGTATGTTAGGTCACAGATTTGACCCAGAATTTATCTATTTCTTTTCTGTTCATATTGGAGATAGCCAAGAACTGAAATGTGGGCTGTTGTTTTCAGCTGTTACTTGTTTTTCCACATTTCCTTTTCATGTGTCACTGATGACCTGTTCCACTGTTGATTCCCATGTTGCCCATTCACTAATAATCTCACAAGAGGCTTTACGAAGAACTCAACCATTTTTCTTAGTGAATTCCATGATTGCTGAACTCTGTCTATATATGAAGAACTAGTGCATCTCCTTCCCTTCATTCCATCTCTTCTGGCATCTGCTTGTTCCTCTAATGACATTCATTGTCACACCACCTCTTCCAGCCACCACTATTTCTCCTTTCAAGACTTCAGAATACTCTCAGCAGTCCATTCCTCAGGACTTGAGTGTGAGCACATGCTCCTTTCCCAGTAGCTTCCCTACAGGATTGTGTTTACATACAGCCAGTTTCTGTTATTACAAATACTTGGTAATGGTACATTTAGCATTTATGAAAGAAAATGTTTAGTAGGATCAAATTTGATCCAACCTTGGCTCAGTTGAAATGCCACTAGGAAGCAGATTGCTTGCTCCAGCGTGGAACCAGCAAAGTCGTTGTTAGAAAAAAACAAAATCAGATAATGGAAAAGCAAAAGTGAAGTGGGATAATGGTCATCCACCCTAAAACACAACACTTTAGAAAAAATAATTGTACAGTACACAGTACAGAAAGGTTTGTCTGTCATCCAGTTTCTCAGCAAGCTCACATGAGCCTGACAAAGAGTTTTCATCTGAGCCAAATATAGTTAAAGTAAAGTTTCTCTAGGTTAAAAGGGAGAAAATAACAACTCACTATATTAACTTGTAGAGCACAAAATACTAATAAAAATAACATTCCAAAGAAGTGAGATTGCCAAAGATGTGAACATATGCTAATCCTTTGCAGGCTTAACTCAAAGGGTACTACTGAGATGCTGCTCCTTTGTCATCCTTGGGAGTTGGGGGCAGGAAGGTTTGGATTTTTGGGGGATTTGTTTGTTTGTTTGGCTGGGGTTTTGGGGGTACAGTGACACTCTACTAGAACTGAAGGAGCAACCATCTGATAACATTTCCAGATTTTCTTTCTGGTTTCTGACCTAGAAAGATGGCTGCCGTATTGAGGTATTAGTTTTCTTCAGACTTAAGGATGAAGCTTAATTCTGGGTTTTCTTTTATTTTCTCTCTTCTGAACTGTTTTACGCTGTGTTCTGGTTCAGCCCTAGCTAAATTAGGGCAAGTTTTAAGTTTAAAAATCAAGCAAAACAAAGCTCTGGATACAATGCATTTTCCTTTTTCTAACTGCTTGCCTTTAAATGTCTTCGTGTGAATGTCTGGTTGATAAAGAGTATTACCAGGGAGATGTAAACTCTATTCTAATAGAGTTTAACTTCTGTGAAGTTTTACCCTGAAATCAGAACTATAAACAATGCTGAATGGAAAGTCTTCCTAGCTGTGAAGGGAACAGGGAGAACCACAATGCATCTGGTGAGCAAAAGGAACCGAAGCACAGTAAGTGAGGAGACAAGAGGAACTGGGTTGGGAGGAATTCACTGTACTTCTTTGAATGGATGACCACATTGCCTGCTAAAACATTGCCTCAAAGTCCAGAGGAGCTCATGTGAGATCGTCATTGCCATCTTCACACACCCAGCTGCTCAGCATGTCCCATTGTTTCAAGCATCTGTGGTGGGCTTGGTGGTTTTGTTTTGTGTTGTTTGATGTTACCATTCTGTTACGGTTGAATATTCTTCACGGTTAACATCTGCTGAAGTTTTCCAAGCATGGTAGTGGAAACCAACTGATCACAGAGAAGCAATCTGGGCTGCTGTGGTTCCTGGCATAAGGTCTAGTGGAGAGGAGACGCGAGAAGATGAGAGAAGGCTTTGGGGTCTTTTCTTTTCCCGTGGTGGTTAAATACCAAGGCTTTCAACAACTTCAGTTCCAGCTGGGTCATTGGGATTCTGAACTATGTACTTCAGCATAGCTTATGGATTTTAAACCTGTCACATTGTACTTTTATTATAGATATGGTCCTGCACTTGCAAGCTCTTTTCTTGATCTTTTGCCAGAAAGGCTTTTGTAGCAGTCCTTAGATATAATATCTATCATTAACACCTCTTTGGCATCTGTAAGAGTTTCTTCTTTGCTGGAGATTGGAGCAGTTGATTAAGCAGCCTTTTGCTGTCCACAGGCAATTTCTCAGGTTTCCACCTTGTTTCAAATCTACCTTTCTAGCAAAGGTCCTGGAAAAAGGTTGTGGCAGGGCAACTGCAGCCCTTACCTTCATGGTAATAATAAACTGTTTGAAAAATTTCAATCAGGCCAAAGCAGTGAGACAACTTTAATGAGGATTTGTAGTGACCTTCTGTTTTATAGTAGGTGGATTCTGGCACATTGTCAATTTTAATTCTTACTGATCTTCCTGTGGCTTTTGATACCAGAGATCATAGGTTTCTCTTAAAATACCTGTAGCCCTGTGGGCACTGATCTGACACTGCTTCATTAGTATTTGCCTCAGTGGTGCCAGTTTGTCACCGTAAATATCTCATCTTCTGATATTGCCCCTGTGAACTGCCAAGTTCCCCAGGGCTATGAATTGGGCGGGTCCCTGGGATTCCTCTATGTATATGTGAGTTGCAGCTTGCATCTTCAAAACTTATACGCATTATAATGGCATGCAGAAAGTGCTTGGACATATTTATTTCGTACACATATTTCTGTGTATATGACAGCAGTGCTTGCCTGCCAAAGTTTAGACTCTAAAATGTTGCAAAAGTAAATGCAAATAAAATGGGGTTATGACAGCCTGTTATCTCCTTTTGATTGAATCACATTGTTTTAGTCTTGATTCGGTATCTTAAATCACAGAAGTAGTCGAGGCATGGGGGTAAATTTTAGTCTGTTTCTGATTAGTCATGTAATGCTGGAGAAGTATTTCTGGATGCCAAGAGGCTGCAGAGCCTGCTGTTACTGTTTGAGGTAGTAATGATAGTAAGACTTGCTCATGGAAAAAGTCTGCTAAATCATCAACTTTTCCTATCTAGCTGAACTTTACTTATGGGACATCTATTAGAGGCTTCTGCCTAATCCTTAAAAAAAAAAAAAATCCAAGATGTGGCACCTTTATTTGATATATAGAAGGAACTTTTTTTAGAGTTAAGCTGATGTTCTTATTCTTTTTTCCTTCACTCCTAGTTATTCTTCTGGTGACTTGAGGTAGAGTTAATCTTGTATTGAAGGTATCAGTAATTAGATAAATAGCTGCCACTGGGCTAAATATCTTGACTGTGGACGTCTGTCTGTGGAAGGACAGAATAAATCTGTACCATGATTCATTTCATCCATAAGAAGGCTTGTACAGTGTAGACATTTAAATCCTTGGCCTCAGCCAAAGAACTGAACCATCACAGTTTGGAGGGTGGGTGTATGTAGAAGTTTATGGTCTGAACAGATGTAGGCTTGGAAAGCAAAAGCACAAAAAGGCAAAATGTCAAGGGACTGGCTTAATGAAGTGTTTGGGTTCCCTTCTGGGGGAATTATTTTTGGGGGTAAGGGAAGAGACGTGGGGAGAATTAGTTCCCTGAAGGGCTGCTGTGTTGCAATGCAGAGGTCAGGACAAGCGTCCAAAACATGGAAGGTGCTCGTATTGCTGCCGACTGCCATGGCTTCATTTCGCCCCTGCCACTCAGGCAGTGGTTTCAAAACACAGTGTGTCTGAGCTCCCGGTTCATCGTGGTATCTGTTCAGTTAAACTGTGTCCATCTTAGAAGAAGAGCTAGTTGATAATTTACCTTGTGATTCAGTGTATATATCCTCAAATTGTACTTGCCTATTTGGCTCATATTTCACTTAGAAATTATTTCTAAGGTCTCTTATTCACAACCTCTGTGGATTTAGCTGTGGCAGCTAAATCTGACAGGGATTATGAATTGGAGCCCTCCACCACCGCAGTTCACAGTCCAGGGTATTAAAGTGAACTGAAATCAATAGTGGTTTACATTATAATGTGGCTGGCTCTGAACTGGAAACTGAAGAATGGACACATCACCTGTTTTTGCCTCTTCAGCTTTCAGCAGAAGGTAAGGTGGCCAACACCAAGAAAGTACTTGAACTTTGCTAAATAGGACTTGGAAGAGCTCACAAGGAAATCTTCTTCTTTGATAGTTTGCTTTCTTTGTTGCTTGTTTACTTCTTCCCTCTGTGCTTTGGATTATACTTGCCACGTATTAAGTTTGCGTGTGTTTCTAATTTACCTAGTTTCTTCAAATTTTGTAATCTCGTGCATTTTTGCCATTTATCTCAAATTGCTACCAGCTGTAAATATGAGTACATTTTTTCAGTTTTCCTAATTACAAATGAAAATGCTAACTAAAACCAAATTAACAACCCGCCTATTCCACATGAGAAAATTCTATATTTAACGCCCTGTTTCAAGTCAGTTGTTACACAGTGCTAGAGCTATTATCTGTGTAATTCGCTGTTCTGTCTCCACCACTAGTCATCAGTAGAAAGGACAAGGCAGCAGCTTGCTTAAATACACATCTAGAAATTGTGTAATGATTTCAAGTTATTTTTTTACTGTTTCTAGTTTTATCTAGCTTGCTTTTAATTCCTTATTGTCTAATTAAATGTAAAAGAGATGCTAGTATTAGATGCTTCACTTAAAAAAAAAAGTTACATTCACCTAATAGAACATTATCAGATGAAAAGAATGGATTAGTAATTTAATTAGATTTGAAATAGTCTCTGTAAACCAATGGTATTCAGTAGATGCTATCCTGCTTCTTCTCCGAGTTCTTTTAAAGCTTCAAAGTCCATAAATGTTTGTTCCTACATAATGACACTTTCATAATAGAAATTATTAGGAGCATGCCTGTCTTTCTAGTTGTGCCAGAAAGTGCAAAAAACAGTGCTGTATTTTCTTTTTTCTAGTTTCTCAGTCTCTCCCAGCTGGCTACGAGTTTTCAAAAGTCCTTGTCAGTGCTGTGGTAAGTGTGGCAGTGAATTCCCTCCGAGCCCTAGGATGTAGATGCCTGAACCAACAGGTATGCTTATGCTGTTTTCAAGGGCTGCCTTACCTGTTCTTTTCTGTAGTTGTTTTTGATGAATTCAAGACACTGTGACCATCAGATAGCATTGTTGAGCAGTAATGCTAAGGTCCTCTTTATTTCCATGAAGCAGAAAGACAGCAGCAAACCTTATCACCCGAACTAAATAGTCACAGCACAGTCCCCCTCCCCCAGGGGCTGCACTGGCTTTGTGTTAAATAGCATATTGATTACAAGATTACAGCATTTTGTGTATAAAAAGTGTATGGTCATGGGCCTTTAGATTTCAATTGCCTATTTATCTCTGTGGAAAATTGTATATATTCACAGAGGAACTGCTTGGGGTGGTTCAGAACAATGTGGTGGGAAATGAGTTGGGACAAAGAAGATCCATGCTCTTCTGGGGACTCTGTTCTTCAGTAGCCCCCTGTACCTTAGCGCGTGAATGTCAGTGGCAGCAGAAAAGGTGTCAGGGCTTTGCCTGTGTTATCACTGATGCACAATGTGGTGTCTCTTCATTCCTTCCTCTCCCCACCTAGCCGCTAAGGACGATGTGTAAGACACGAAGGATTTCATTCATCCAAAACGCTATATATGCAGTTGTGAAGCATTTCTACTGTCCTAGGTAGGGAAAGTGCCATTATCTTTCCAGTGGCTACACCCACCTTCGTAGAAGGAATCAAGTGTTGGGTTAAAGTTACCTCTAACATAGTGTGTTTTATGAATGACTGAGTAAAGCAATTTCCTGTGCAGCTTGGGAATGCCCAGGATGCAGAGCGTCTTGCATGTGGGTCGGCACTGGTACAAGTAATGTATGTATGCATAATTCGCAATAGACCATGCTCCACTTCATCTTATAGTTGTAATCTAGTCCGTTTGGCTGCTCGGTTTATGGATGAGTTAAGTATGGCAGCTTCCCGGATAGTGTAATGTTTCACACTGTGGTGAATTAACTTAAAATCCCATTGCTGTTCTCCTGTAAAGTGCCTGCCTCACTTTCTTTAAAGTGTTTTGAGGTCTGTCTGGCTGCAGCAGTGTATCTACTTCCATTAAAAAAAATAATAATTTAATTCCGTATTATGTGAGCATATTTGGTCATTCAAGGCAAGTAATAATAATGTAATTTCTCACTGTAGTTCTCAGGTTTTAACTGGTTGCTTAATTTTCACTCTGATCCTCCAAATGTTCATTAAAACTTTGAAAGGCTAACCTAATATTAAGAACTGGGTGCTAGTATAAGAATTAGAAATAGTGATGAGAAACTTGAATCTGTACAGCTGTATGCAAAACTGTGTTGTTAGTGAAAAGTGGAGAATGGCAGATATTGCGAATTTCCTGATGATTTGGATGCATTTAAAGTATTCTCTTGATACTTGTACACCATCCATGTAAAGAATATTTATTTGGTCATAGGAAGGTCAAGTACAATTCAGTGGCCATGAGGAGTGCAGAATAGGCCTGTATTTGCTAGAAGAAATATATATTTTGGGACTGTTTTGCACCAGGAGATGCTGATCCATTATGATCCCAGTAGGAAAGGCACTCAGACTCTGTAAAGTGTCATTAAAATGGTACTTATTAAGCTAACACTAAAAAGAGAAAGAGAATAGTAAAATCTTACATCCCTTTAGATGCTGGGAACCCTGAGCTGTGCAGCATTGTCATGGTTTAACCCCAGCTGGCAACTAAGCATCACGCAGCCGCTCGCTCACCCTCCCCCTTCCTTGTGGAATGGGGGAGAGAATCTGAAAAGCACAAGTGAGAAAACTCGTGGGCTGAGATAAGAACAGTTTAATAATTGAAATACAATAATAATAATAATAAATTGTAATGAAAAGGAAAATAATGAGAGAGAGAGGAACAAAACCCAGGGGGAAAAAAACCCAAAACCAGTGATACAACTGCTCACCACCTGTCAACCGATGCCCAGCCAGTCCCCGAGCAGCAATTGCTGTCCCCCCGGCCAACTCCCCCCAGTTTCTATACTGAGCATGACGCCATATGGTATGGAATAGCCCTTGGGCCAGTTTGGGTCAGCTGTCCTGGCTGTGCCCCCTCCCAGCTTCTTGTGTGCCTGGCAGAGCATGGGAAGCTGAAAAGTCCTTGACCAGTGTAAACATTAGCACCAACTTAGCAGCAGCTAAAACATCAGTGTGCTATCAACATTATTCTCATACTAGATGCAAAACACAGCACTATATTAGCTACTAGGAAGAAAATTAACCCTATCCCAGCCAAAACCAGGACAAGCATCAAAATGGGCCTCTGATCCACGTACAGCACACCACGTGGACCTGTCCATGGAAAGTGTTACCCCATTTTGGTCATTCAAGCTATTATAGAAGTTTCTAACAAGAAAACAACTCTATTCATCATTCCTACTGTCAAAGAGAAAGGATGTTCACATGAGAACTTGTTGCTGCACTTGTTAGATAAAGGCAAGGCCAGGCAGGTGGCATAATCGCCGCTACCAAGTGGGAGCTGCCCACAGGCTCCTCCGTTACAATTAGTGCTAAGTTTATCCTAAGTTTATCCTGCGGCCAAGGGATATGCGTAGCCCATCACAGGCCTGAAGGCCAGGCTGTACAGGCAGCACAGCACAAGCCTGGGACTGCTCAGGTTAACTGTTAGGTGGATCACTAGCTCCTCGATGTACAGTGGTCTTCCGGTCAGGATCGCTGCAGAGACCATGTCCCTTTCGTTCACAACTCAAAACTGTAGTATCAAAATACAAAAGATAAATTACTGGTCAGATGGTATCCAGTGTTGCTCACCTTTTGAAAGCCCCAGTGTTAGTCTAGCAGAAATGCTTGCTCTATCCCTTTGAATGAAATTTGGGATCCCAACAACGTGTGTAACTAGTCCGCAAAATTGATTTCCAGTGGTTTGAAATCAACACCAGGGATTATTAAAAAACAGTTACTGCTCTTGGATACAGTTCTAGAGTTTTATATGCATTATGGCAGCAATACCTCTTTAAAGAAAGGCAAGAAAGTCACCAGCTGCTGATATACTAGAAAGAAAAGCTTCATTAATGTATTTTATGAGTAGGAGGAATTCAAAGAATGTCCCAATATGATCAATCTCAATGTTATTGCGTTGCCACAGCTTGAAATGTGGAGAATGTAGAATTAATTGAGTCTGAACTAAGTCTTTGGACAAAGTTGCAAAAATAATTGTGCACATTAAATCCTGATGCTTACCTTACTCAGGAACTCCACCTGCTCAGTCCATGCTGCCTCTTCACTGTATAACCTGAACTCCTTCATTATGCAAAATTTCCTTTAATGTATACAGAGTGAGTTTATAAAATAAAACAGTGAGAAATGCATGTCCTAGTTATGCTCAAAATACAAAAATCTGTTTAAAGTATTTGGAAATGTTTGAAATTTATAACACTACATCTTTCCAGACATCATCTGCTGACTTTACAGATCAGCTACTGAGCAGTATTAATAGCAGAATATTTTTAAATATTTCGGATTACCAATTCCAGTCAGACTAAATGTGAAATATGTGATTTACAAGAACATAACAGGAGTCAGCTGTGAAGTTAGGAAAGTAGGGAAACATGAATTTGCTTGACAGATACTGTACTAAAATCTTGATAGTGTTTGATACACCTATTACCAAAAAAGGCTGATTAAAAAAATAAATTTTAGTTGAAGATGGATAATTATTATTGTGTTTTTGCATGCATAATCCATATCATCAAGTAACTTGTGCAAAAATCAAGGCAGAGGCAAAGGAGATATTAGAAAATTTGAACCTGGGAACCATTGGAGAAGTACGACTCTTCGTTAAACTTTTGTGTAACCTGCACTGATGCTTATTATGAGCTGTTGTGGGAAAGCATTTTGTTTTGTCACTTAAAATAATCTGCAGGTTATATGTATGAAAATATAATAATTGTGACTACTGCACTGAGCATCCTTCAGCCATAAACCTTAAGTGATTGTGCATATGTATGTATAGACACATATATTTGCCATATGCAGCTGTTAGGTTTGCATTCTCAAATGGGTTTTGTAGCCGTGCTTGTTGCCAGATTTTACTTTGCCTGTGTTGCTGTTCATCATGCTCTGTTGCCCGGTGTAACATCAAACGTAGTGTGCTATCTAAACTGTAAATGCCAACGTGTAATTAGTGTTTTAAGGATCAAGTCTTTTGTGATAAGAACTACAGTGCCCTAAGCTGTGTCAGGTCTCAGAGTGCCAGGTAGAACAAATAGGCTGAACCATAAGGGAAGGAGCTGTATCCTTCTGATTACACTGAATTACCTTGATTTCGAAATGTAAAGATTTGGGGTTTTTTTTAATAATGTATGTTAAAACAGATGGAATCCTTTTTCTGCTTCAAGGTGGTTAAGGATATTTTACTTTGGAAGGACTTCACAAAGTAATTATTAGCCAGTTCTATAACTGTTACAGAATGCAGGAAACCGAGAGAAACGAATAATTAAAATCTTAAATGAGTGTGGGTTTGGGGCTAGGTTATTTTTCTTCTTCCCTCCTAGAAAATTCCATTGTTCAAATGCCTGCTAATTAGAGTAGGGATGGTCTATATTAGATTACCTTCTCTCCTCACCCTTTCTGGTATATTTGGAGAGGTATGTTTCAAATTATTTACAGTCTTGAACCGGTGAGATATTCCCAAATGTTTCACTGATTTTTTTATTTTTATTTTTATTTTTTTTTCCCCTGCTGTTGCCTTAGATTTAATGTAATTACCATAGAATCACAGAATCATAGAATGGTTTGGGTTGGAAGGGACCTTAAAGATCCTCTAGTTCCACCTAGTTCCCTGCTATGGGCAGGGACACCTTCCACTAGGGCAGGCTGCTCAAAGCCCCATCCAACCTGGCCTTGAGCACTTTCAGGGATGGGGCATCCACAACTTCTCTGGGCAACCTGTTCCAGTGCCTCACCACCCTCATAGTGAGGAATTTCTTCCTTATATCTAATCTACATCTACCCTCTTTCAGTCTAAATCCATTACCCCTTGTCCTATCACCACATGCCCTTGTAAAAAGTCCCTCTCCGGCCCCCTTCAGGCACTGGAAGGCTGCTATGAGGTATCCCCGGATCCTTCTCTTCTCCAGGCTGAACAACCCCAACTCTCTCAGCTTGTCTTCACAGGAGAGGTGCTGCAGCCCTCTGATCATCTTCCTGGCCCTCCTCTGGACTTGCTCCAACAGGTCCATGTCCTTCTTATGCTGGGGGACCCAGAGCTGAACACAGTACTCCAGGTGGGGTCTCACGACAGTGGAGTAGAGGGAGAGAATTGCCTCCCTTGACCTGCTGGTCATGCTTCTTTTGATGCAGCCCAGGATATGGTTGGCTTTCTGGGCTGCAAGCGTGCATTGCCGGGTCATGTTGAGCTTCTCATCAACCAATAACCCCAAGTCCTTCTCCTCAGGGCTGCTCTCAGTCCATTCTCTGCCCAGCCTGTATTGGTGCTTGGGATTGCCCTTACCCATGCACTTGGCCTTGTCCATGCACAGGACCTTGCACTTGGCCTTATTGAACTTCATGAGGTTCTCATGGGCCCACCTCTCAAGCCTGTCAAGGTCCTGGATGGCATCCCTTCCCTCCAGTGTGTCAACTGCACCACACAGCTTGGTGTTGTTGGCAAACTTGCTGAGGGTGCACTCAATCCCACTGTCCATGTCGCCGACAAAGATGTTAAACAGCGCCGGTCCCAATACCGACCCCTGAGGAACGCTACTTGTCACTGGTCTCCACTTGGACATCGAGCCGTTGACCACAACTCTTTGTGTGCAACCATACAGCCAATTCCTTATCCACCGAGTGGTCCATCTGTCAAATCCGTGTCTCTCCAATTTAGAGACAAGGATGTCATGGGGGACAGTGTCAAATGCTTTGCACAAGTCTAGGTAGATGGCGTCAGTTGCTCTTCCCTTATCCACCAATGCTGTAACCCCATCGTAGAAGGCCACCAAATTTCTCAGGCACGATGTGACCTTAGTGAAGCCGTGTTGGCTGTCACCAATCACCTCCTTATTTTCCATGTGCCTTAGCATAGTTTCCAGGAGGATCTGCTCCATGATCTTGCCGGGCACAGAGGTGAGACTGGCTGGCCTGTAGTTCCCCGGGTCCTCCTTTTTTCCCTTTTTAAAAATGGGGGTTATGTTTCTCCTTTTCCAGTCAGTGGGAACTTCACTGGACTGCCATGACTTCTGGAATATGATGGATAGTGGCTTAGCAACTTGATCCACCAGTTCTCTCAGGACCTGCGGATGCATCTCATCAGATCCTATGGACTTGTGCACCTTCAGGTTCCTTAGGTGGTCTCGAACCTGATCTTCTCCTACAGTGGGCGGTTCTTCATTCTCCCAGTCCCTGCCTTTGCCTTCTGTGACTTGGGCACTGTGGCTAGTGCACTTGCCAGTGAAGACTGCGGCAAAAAAGTCATGGAAAAAGGCAATTAGTTCTCCCCTTTGCATTAGGTCACTCAGGCTGATGTATATTCTGAATGAAATCTTCTTACTTTATATTTAACTGGTATTTATAACATACTTAACCCAATAGGATCTGATAGTTATCTTGCTGTTTTAAATTCCTGTCTTCTGCATTTCAAAAATGGGGGGTTAAATTCGTAATGATTCCTTATTTGTTTTGATTTTTATCAAATGTGTTGCTTTGTGACATAATACGCTATTTTAATACCCTCTTAAACTGGTTCCGTCTGGACCGTATTGTTTTAAACGTACTCTAAACATACACCCAAGCTGTGCACAGTGCCATTGAATCTGTTCTGTTTTCATGAGATGTATGAAGCTTTGATTCCTGATTGTTTGTTTGTTTTTGTGAAGATTCCCTCTCTTCCTCCCTCCTTTGTCAGTCTGGTCCCTTTCACTCCTTGTGGGGAGTAGCGAATAATCCTACTATTAAGAAGAGGATATATGATCTATTTTTTTTCCTGCCACATTCACAGCAGTCTCCCTCCAGTTGCTAAATGTTTTGTCCTGTCGGCTCTTTTTCAGACCAGGTTATTAGGAAGTAGAATATTGATTATTTAGGATGAGATTTTCAAAGCTTGCCTGGAGGGTTGGGGTGTCCAATTAGAAATCAATGACCTAGAGGCAGCTTTGAAAATCCCACCTGTAGAGTTGAAGCTTTTAAATGAGTCTGAAGTTAAGAGTGCAGCCATAATGAGTGCACAAATGGTGTGATATTTTCCTGCGATTGGAAGGAGTGTTAAATAGCAGCTCTCTATCTTCATGTCAAATAATTAAGGAAGTTACCAGAAGCAGACTTCAGATCAGTAAACATCCTCTTTTCTTTGGAACAGGCTAACAGGCAGTTATTTAAAAATACTAAGGCACAGTACAGCCCCGGTAATGACAAGTTTTGTCTAGGAAGTCATGTTGTATCTGTTTTGTGAAGATAGTTAATCAGAAACTTTGAAATAATCCTAGAGCAAGAATAAAAGCAGGAAACGTAGATGTAGGGGTTTTTTTTCCAATGGAGCGAGTGAAAAATATTTTTTAGTTATTTTTAAGAAGTAAAAGTAATAGTACATCAGCTATAAGAATAAAATTAAAGCAACGCTCTTGTGTGCCAAAGTTTTTTTTTTTCTTTTTTTAATGATTCCAAGGGTATGGCAGGTGAATCCATTTAGCAAGTCTAATGACTGGAAAGTGGAATGTTTTTCAAATAGCATGGATGAAACGATCTGTAGCCCATCAGCGTACAGCTGGAATGATGTCATACATGGTTATGCTTTAATTCTTCCTGCATTGCTAAAGGGGGAATGGGGTCTGTAATATCCTGAGACTGCCTTGTTGAATGCAAATCCTCAAGCTGGAAATGGAGAGCCTTCTCTTTCTCCACATGAGTAATGTTAATTTCTTTAGCAGAAAAAAATTTAATATGTCTCTCTAATGGTAAATTACCATTTATTGTAAATGTGCCACATAAAGGAAGTAATAAGTCATTATTATTGACCTATTACTGTTCTTTCTGTTTTACCTTTAATTAAATAAAAATGTGCACTTTGAGTTAATATGCTTTTTGTTTGAATATTCTTTTATTAGTCCAGAACTGGTGCTGATACTCCAACATACTGTAGTAATTAAGACTTCCTCTTAGATTTTGCTTAAGCTGGGGGTGAAGTTTTCATGTTAGTTATTCTCCTTTAATTGGATTCCCCCACGCCATTGCTCTTTTTCTGAGACTTCTAGTCCCAATATCGTATTGTTAGGTGGTGTTTCTAGTCACTCGTTTGCTCCTCAAGCACAAAGGTGGGAGTTTTTCTGTGGGGAGATGGTGTCCTACTGAGCTAATGATAACTTGGAATATGTTAGCGCTTAAAAGAGTGGATTATAATATAGAAGAATGAATGAGAGTAATTATAAAGGAAAGCCAGAAATTTGCAGGGTGTGAGTGATGTTACAGTGCAGCTGGTGGAACAGCTGAATGATTGAGGTGGTGGAGTAGGGTGTGTGCTGGACAATGTTAGAAAAGAGCCTCAATTCTCTCTTCTCAGGACAACTTACGCATTAACAGAAAGCTGCCACTAGGGTAGAAGCTATCCCAAAATAGGCTGAGGAACTGAGATCATAATCTGGGAACCAAGGGGCAAAGTACCCTATCTATAAAACCAGCTATGCTCATTCTTTCTCATGCTTGGTTTTCTTTTCTTCCCCTTGGGTCAGTATTTCTTTCTGCACGATAGTACAGGGTTAGCAGGAGGAATCACAGGAATCCCTTTATAGCTTGATATACATCCTGGGGGAAAGGCACTTTCCTTGGAGCTGGAAAACATAGACTTGAACCTCGTTAGGTAAGGAAGGTATTGAGCCTGACCTCTTACACCCTAAGCAAAGGTATGAGTGTTGTGATAGTGTATGAAGGTGAAGGGTGCAGTCACCGCCTTGTTATCAGTCACATTTAGAAAATGCCCAAAATAAAACAGGAAACCCTGATCAGATCTCATAAAGAATAGATGCAAAAGCCTACCCTCAGAAGAAGGTCCAGTACTCGGTGTGCTAGCACTTGTCTGCATCTCTGAATAAATGTATTCACTCTGGCATTTAAGATGCTCTGTGCACTCAGATTTTTCTCTGGACTTCAGTGCGCTGGTTGTTTTGAATCCCACTCTGAAATGCCAAGTTCCTCCATGCATTGCAGACATCACACTCTGAAATCTGAATTCCCTCCTTGGGATCAGAAGCCTAGAAGTGAAATGTCATTGCTTGTTCTTTATGGAGCCCTGTGTCTTTTATTGGACATATCTGATCCCAAGTGTGTAGGCAGAGTGCAAAGACAGTATGTTACCTCATGTCTCTTTAATGATCCTGTTGCAGTAATTGTCACTAGGGCTACTCCAGGGTCACCCTTGTTCAACTTAATGTTGGCAACAATACTGTAACTATAGTGGGGCCAAATCTTTGCTTTGTAGCTCTATTAACTCTAATTAAAATATGCTGATGTGAAAGTAACAGTGCACCAAAATTATCGTAGTATGATGGAAATGCAACCTCTGAAAATTGATCTTCAGCTGACGATAACAAGCATATTAATAAAAGTTGGTACTTTCCAAGTCAAAATTTAAAACTGAGCCCAGTCTTTGTTCTCCAATATACATGACTAATCCCACTAAATTTGACTCAATACTAGCTCTCTAGCTCCTTGGTATTTTTTAAGAAAAGATGCTACAAAGTTTGGAAGTAAAAAAAATCCTGCTATTACTTGAAAGAGAGGTACTAAAGAGCATTGCTAACTGAGGCCCCTGAGTCCTCGTAGACTGTTATGACTGTTGATAAGTATGGCAGGCTGTGGATGTTGCTGAAGGAGTAAGAAAACCTGTTGAACCTCCTGTCATTTTGAATTTCTCCTTGCACGTAGATATTTCTCTGAACTGCGAAGTCTTCTGAAGTGCTGAATCTATGTAAATTTTGTTTCTTGGTAGCCATAGTTCCCTTTGTCACCTACCTCTCCTGCAGCCTTTCTGTTGCTTCCCTAGTCTTCCTATACATACTCTGCTCCTTCCTTTGCCTCTGAAACACACCTCTGAGCTCCATGTCTTTTCCCAGAGTTCAGCCTCTTCTTTCCACCGGTCGCCTGGTACCCTTCGCTCTGTGCTTTTGTTCTTTCCTTCCTCCATGATGCCTTCGCTTACCTGAACTTTGTGTGAGGAATACTTTGAGGAACACAGGTAACTGAGGCCAGATAGTAATGCAATAATGCATTTTAGCTAATTGCCTCTATCCAAGGAAAAAAGCCATCCTTTCTGGCAGAAGTGGCATTGCCCCATAGTAAGAACTCTTCAAAAAGAAGAAAGATTTCCTAGAATTCCTAAATGTCGATCTATTCAGCTCAAACTTTTGAATTTCTGGTGACTGTATTGTTAGTCTTCTGCAATGGTCCTTAATAAGATGGAGAAAAAATAGGAAGTATAATTTCTCTTTTAATGCTCTTTGTATAAGAGTTCTGATGTAGAAAATCAATACTTGCTATTCAAAGGAAAGCTATTGAACCAAATAATATTACTGGTTGGCAGGCTCAGCAGGCTGTTTGCTTTGATTACATGCTTGCTGACATAGTACTGCACTGGTGTTTAGAAAACCCAAAAAACAGTTTTAAGTACTTATGCTATGAAACAATTGAAGCAATTTAGTGTTTGGGATATAGTTGAAATAAACCTCAGGAACAGATGAGAATATGTGCTAAAAAATTTTTTGTATTAATGAGAAAATAGATTCTGTATGTCAACTGAATGACAGCTACTGTCCCACAACCCCTTTAGCTTGGTTGTTCATGTTTTGTTTTGTTTTTTTAAAGTTTGTTCTTTGTTGAATTCTTAAGTGAAAAGTATGATACTTGGATTTTTTTTAAGATATCTTTTAGCCCATACTTAATCACAGGCATTTTCCTTGTTATATCTGGAACACAGATTACTCAACGGTCTTTCTTTGTCTGTGCCAGCTCATATAATTCACATTTTTATTACCCTGATCAATTGAAACATTTTATTAAAGGTCAAAAGAAAAGAAAAATTGTAAAATTAGAAATGGAAATGGATTTGATTAACGATTGAAAGCATAAATATGGAAGCAAATGATCCAATTTATTACCTTTTTCTGTTTAATAAGTATCTTTGTCTTTGATTCTAGTTCTACGTTTTACTCCAGCTGCTTTGACTATAAAACTATCTGTTCTTTTTCTATCTAGCCATTTATAAGCATGGGAGAAGTCTGCATTAACCTATGCGTGTGTAAAATGGCTGGTAACAATGGCAGTATACGATGTAGTATTAAACTTGGTCAAATGTGTTAAGCATTCCTTTTTTGATTTGCAAATTCAATGCAGTACTGTGAAACTGTGTGTGTGAGATTTTTCTTCCCTGAGACTTAAATTGTAATGCTAAGCATTTATTACTCTTGAAAGCCTATTTTGCAAACAGACTATGTATGCATAGCGCTTAGAGTACCAGGCACTGTGATTGTGTCTGCACTGCGGGGTGAGTACATTCAGTAGTGCTTTGTGACACTGGTGTTAGCTGTGCATGCAGACTGTGGGTACTGAGACTTCTGCTGACAGTCAGTCAGACCTGATCTGAGCACCCATCACCTCCCATCGCTGTTGCTTTCCTCTGGAAGGAGATGGGGTGTTTGAGCAAGAAGGGAGCTGAAGTACAGTAGGTCACCAAATCTGGTGATGAGGTGACCAGGACTGGGGAGTCCTCTGCATAACCATAGAGCATACTGTAATCCACAGTGTATACACAGTGTAGGTTACTCCAGTTCGGTGGTGGTGGTGTAACTGCTGGGTTCGGTGGTGGTAGAGTCTTTAATGGGCATAAGGTAGTAGAAAATGAAGCCATTTTAGCTGCATAGTAGAGGGTGTTATCCCTGTTAGTGCCCAGGTTCAGCAAAATGCTACATACTTTCTTAACTTCTAAGTGTGTGAATGGTCCCCTTGAAGTTCATGTGAGTGAAATGTGAGCGTATGTAACTTGCTGAGCTGTAGACTACTTTCTTTGTCTGGTTAAGGCTGTAAGGGGAGCCTTGAGACCGTTTGGGAAAAGGAAGCCCTCTAAGCAGTCAGTGACTAAGGCATCAAGCAGGAGAAGATGCACCCTGTGCATGACGTGCTGTCTGAAGTGCAACCAGGCTACATCAGAAACCTGGCAGAGGGCAGGTGATGAGGGCAGTTGGGCTTAGAGAGGGAAGCTGGGCTCACAGTATAGCTGGATGCTCCCCAGGAAGCTTACCTGGCAAGGCTTTGTTCCCCATCGTGACCCAGCTGAGATTATTTGGAGGGATAAGAGTCCAGCCATCCCTGTGACAGAGGCTATGAGAGATGTCCCTTCACACATCTTCAAATGTCCAGCAGACAAGCAGGTGACTGTTTTTATGCTCATTGTGTAAATAAGGCAGTAGTACATAAAATATGTAAAGAAAGTGCAGATAAGCACTTCCTGGACTCTTAATTACACAAAACAAATTGACAGGTATAGTGACATTAGTGTTAGCTGAAGACCAAAACAGACTCAAGTCTTTTATCAGTGATCCAACTGATGACTGTATTCAAAAGAGAAGGAAATGGAGGGTATTTTTTTTTTCTGGAGTAGTAGTAGTGGTTTTTTGTTGTTGTTTAGGAATCACAGTACACCATTTTTAACACTATAAACTCATGTCCCTTATAACTTGTATAAATATATTTGTACATAGTACTTTATCTTCTAGTGTGAAGTGTTTGTCTTAGTGCCTACTGCTTCTATCTGACCCTGAGTTAACAACTTTCTCATAAGCTTTTCATTAATGATTACAGCTACGTTAACCAACACAGCCATGCCTTCAGCAGTGACTATGGCTCCGGTGGTCCTCTTTGGCTGCAGTAATAGCATCGTTTATGCTCCCAAGCCTCAGTGAGCTGTGGTCCTTCCTGCTGGTCAAGTGTTGGTGGTAGAGGTGAGGTGGGAGCACAGAGAATGTCCAGTGGGGAAGTAAAACTGCTGAAAATTGAGGATGAGTAGGATGGGAAGACAGTGCTTACAGGGGTTGTTCCAGAAGAGCTGGGAACCACTACACTGATTTTTGGTTACTGAATGTAAGATGCCAAGGACATCCACTTTAGCATACTTAGTGGCAACAAGCACTTCATATATTGAGAGCTCAGCTTGCATTGAGGTCACTTTTGAATGTGCTCTATTTGCAGAACTGTATTCACACTTCTGTAAATCAAACCCCATGCCTGAAGTCAGGATTGACAAAAAGAAAATTGAGGAATTAGTGACCATCTGAGGGCAAAAAAGTGATTTGAGTGATTTATGTAGCATCATATAGCATCTGGGGCAGGTGAAGAAGTTGTATACACTTTCCAGGTCAGGTTATCAATGGACATATCTTTTGTTTTGTATCATCATGGTCTCTTTCAAAACATAACTTTTTTTTTTTTTTTACCCCCCAACAACCAAAGTGGGTGTTCCTTTAGTTACAGCTCAGTTCCCTCCCCAAAAAAACTCTACCATGTGCAATGAATGAGGCAAGAGACTTGTTAAAATACCATTACAGTCTGTTTTGTACATGTTGCGTCATTACACACAAGGGAGTGAATAGAATTGTATGGTCATCCCTAGTTTGGTATTTCTCAGGTTTGGAATTCTGGATTTTTGAAAACTGTGTTTAACAGATCATACTGTTGTAGCACAAGGGGGTTTTTGTGTGCAATTATATAATACTCCAAATATGTTAATATGCAGTGGTTGAGAAGATTGATGGATTCTAAATATATCAACAGGGAATTAACTGAGGGTAGCTCAAGGGGTTATTTTAGAGACAAACAAGACAAGACAGTTATTTTGAGCAACAGTCATATAATTCTTTTATATGGAACAACTCTTTGAGAGATGTCTGATTCACTGATAATTAAAATTATAGATGAGTCTTGTTTGGCCTGAGTGATTATGTTCATGCTCCAGTGACCATGGCTTCTAAGTACTAAGGCATATAATTAGACCCTTCTTTGACCTCTCAATATCATGTTGACCATATCTAGGCTATAACAGATCCATAGCCTAGATAGTTGTTTAGGGCCAGATGGTGTTTTCATGCAAAATTAACGCAAGAGGTTGCTTCAAAGCTCCTTGTTCCATGCATAGCACAAGAATAGATTATTGAAACAGGGGCTCTGGTATGATATGATGAACTGTAACTGAACTTACTGAGGATGGGCACTTTGTATGTATCATCTTCCTTCCTGTCCAGTATTCTCCATGTCATTCTAGGTGATTTAATTTGTAATTTTTTAAACAGCTTTTTTTCCGTTCAGCAGCAAGATGTAGGTTTTAATCTGACTGTAGGAATAATTCATATATTTTACCAATAATGATCTTTTGTGTGTTTAGCTAAATATAATAATTCTACTTTCAGAATAGCATAACAAGGTACATAATTCGCATGAAGCATCTATGTGCTTTGTACATCCAAAGTAAGCATTACCTTCCCAAACTGCAAGAAGAATAGGGTTTTTTCATTCAAATGTAATTATATAGTGTGGGAGACTTTCACATATAAAATCCAATTACTAATTCCTTTTCCTGAAATTTTAGTTTGGCCATTTCCACTTCAAGCATTTTAAATTTTGACAATTTTTGTAGGATGAAGGGTCACACTAAGGAAATGACAAAACACAGGACACTAACAAGCCTGTCAGACACTGCTGAGAATTTCCTCAAGTTAGAAGACAACAGCCAAGATAAACATTCCCTTGAAATATCCTGATGAGCCTGAACTTTGAGAAAGTAGTTAATGTTCAGTGTATGAACACAGCATTTCTTTTAGGTATCCAAGAATACAAATAATCATTATGGAAATTATAATCATTATGGAAATTATATAATCATTATGGAAATAAAATGAAGTTATGAAATAGAAACTAGGGAGAAGTAGGTATCAGCTCTACATCTTGACTGCAGCTGTTGCTTCACCTTACCTACTTAGGAATTCATCAAGAAATAATGAAACAATCCTTAATATTCCACGCAATCTTTAAATCTGTGCATAGGAAGGCATGAGACACACAATTTTTATATATTCATTGATTTGATGCTAACAAGTTGACAAGATATTGGGCTAAACTGTACCCTAGCGTAGCTTTAGTACTGCTTTATAGAGAATTAATACTGCCTGTTTTTTTCCAAAGTCAGCTGCAAGAATTTCTGTAGTGCACAGTTTCCCTTTAACGCACTCAGACAGACTTTGGAAATGAGGTCCAGCAGTAACCTTTTCTGACAGTGCCTCCGTTTTCCACATGTTCATTTAAATGATTCACATCATCTACTACCCTGTCCCCAGCCAAAGTCTGCATTCTGTACCTACTGTTGCAGGTAATGGGCCCAAGATGTATTTAGAAGGCCAGATGAGGGGTTATTGAATTTACATACTTTGTGTATGAGGCATATGAAAGTCATATAAAATAGTCTGACTGATGTTGACAGCATAAAGGAGTATAATACTTTTCAGTTATTGATTTGAAACTAGCCTTTTGGTAAAGGTGTCTTTGGTTCTGATGTTTCTGGCTCTTAACTGTGAAAGAAATTGGTGTGGGTTTTTGTTTGGTTTTCGTCCTCCTAATTTGTTTAAACTGGGCTGCTGCATATGCTGTCTTTACAGTTAAGGGGTTTCTGTTTCTTTTTTTCAGTTTCATGTATAAGTCAGGAGTAGGCCACTAACTTAACAGAGTTATAGTAGCTTTGTGTGGTTATGAAATAGATGAAGATTTGGTCTCTGTGTTAAGTATCATTCAGTTTTGTTGGGTGTAATTTTCTTCATAAGTTTTTATTATGGAGTCTGACTTGCTGGAACTGGTCTGTCTGTTCATGGCATGGAATTGTTTCATGAGCCCTGTTCCTCTTTCCCCTGAAACTTATAGAAAACATGTACTGTGCAAATGATTGCTCTACCAGAAAAATACTTGTAGGCTAAGGTTGTGCTAAAAAGGGCTGAATAAGCTGTAATTTCTCATTTATGGGGCTGAAGGTACTGGAAAGTGTAATCTGAATTTGAACCTTTTTTTAATGACTAGGGAAGGTTGCTCCCGGTCACTGTTTAATGCCATCTTTCATTCTAAACCATTGACAGGAGGTTGTGTCATCCATTGCCGAAATGGATCTAACGCTTCTATTGAAACCATGTTAGCAGCAAGAAAAGGGCGTTGGTAGGAGAGCAGTGGAGAGATGACCCTTTCTATAACTGGATCTTCCTTTTTGGCGTTTACCTTTCTTAGGAAAGAGATGATAGGGAAAGGATGGATGCATAGATGAGGAACGGCTTCCTATCGCCCTTTTGGAAATCAGCATATGTTGCCTGTGTGTGCCCGGGGAGCCATGGCACGCTGGGAGCTGTTGGAGTTGCAGCTCTGCAGAGCAGGGTATGAGAGAGATTGGGGCCAGAGTGGCTCCAGAAAACATTGAACTCCAGGCAGTGAGTGCCTGGGAGGTCACTCAGGGTTTGGGGTCTGGCCCGTTCTGTAAAGGAT
The DNA here is from genome assembly GCF_035582795.1 of Mycteria americana. Taxonomy (NCBI): domain Eukaryota; kingdom Metazoa; phylum Chordata; class Aves; order Ciconiiformes; family Ciconiidae; genus Mycteria; species Mycteria americana. The sequence continues at coordinate 8,326,262 of NC_134369.1, read as the reverse complement.
GGATTTGATCCTCGTAGGTCAAAGGGACAATTCCTGTTCATTCTTCTGTTGTGCAAGGAAGAGATGCGGTTTGACCTGGTAGCCTGAGAAACAGAAGATCTAATATAGAAGTCCCTAGGAAACATGTGTAAGGTGACTTAGGATATCATTTTCTAAGAAGTGTTTTTACCAGTGCAGAGCCTGCTTTAATTACCATGTGGTTTCTTCTATTCTGTTATATTTTATCCAGTTGTACTGGTACTGTCATTCAATTTTTCAAAATATGAATATTCCCTTTCTCTTATAAAAAGAGGATTTTAAAAAGACGCTGCTCAAGTAAAGAGTGCACACCTGCTGTGTTAAGGCCTTGCCCTCTTTCTGGTTACTTGGGAGAATGCTGTCCTAAAATAACCCCTCTTCCAAGGCAAGCATGTCAAGAGCATCTCCTTTCAATTGATTGTATTTTAACTATTGACTATGAAATCCTGATTTAAATATGAATAGATGTAATTTTTTTTTTCCTGGAGTTAAATTCTTCTATTTGATTTTGGGTCTTTGCTTGTGTATTCTCATTTTGTAAGGCAGCTGTTTAGGCTTATGCAATACTAGATAATGCTGACTGAACCTCCTGTGTTTGTTTGCATTATGCTTTTGTTTTACTCTGCAGTTCCAAATGATAGGTTGCAGTAAGTATTCAATTTTCTGATGAGGCTTAAAAGAACTTTGGCTCTCCAGTGCATCAGCACACGACTCCTGTTTCACCATGATAAGAAAGTGTTTGCCTTTAGGGAAAAGGAAAATGATTGAATGCGTGTGTTTTACATTACTTGAACCATGATCATTTTACTGAAGCAGGCCAAGACATTAACAAGGGTTTGGCCATGAGGGAATTAAGAGTCGGTCGTGTATCTTATATCCTAGTTAGATGTTGCTTTTCTTTTCTTTTTTTTAAAAAAAAAAAAAGTAGTGCTGGAGTTGAATGCAGTTGGTTCTATATAAACATATATAGATAAGAGCATATGTGTGTCCATCCACATATACAGGTGGCCTGTATGCAGCATCTGTATGTAAAGTACAGCGTTATCACTGAATGCTAATAGTGATCCTCAACTAGCAAAATGTATTCGGAGAAGAAAATACCATTTTAGCATTTACATAGTGGTCAGAAGTAATGAAGAACGAGATGTGATTATACCAAGTTCAGTGCCATTGTTCATACAGATTTGAATATAAATCAAAGGTATGTAAAATTCATATGTAAAACTGTGTTCTTTGTTATATATTTATTGTATTATAATTCCTTGGTAATTATAATCTCCATCTAGACTTTGTGCCATTTTCAGACCGTAGATCCACTCTCCTTCAGCAGTTGTCTGGCCACAGCCTTCCTTCCTCTAAAAATTTTGGGTTTTATCTTTGAAGTCTCCCCTGAGCTGTATCCAGAAGTGTCATTGCTTATGAGTCTTTGAGATTCCACGTGCCACTCTGCTCCCTGAAAGGTTTGGAAGCCACTCAGCTGGCAGTTCCAATGATAATCTAGATGTTGTAGCATGATCCTCTATGCTGTATCAGTACTGATGTTCATCCTTCCACTTTCTTTCAAATGGTAGCTGCATTGATGTCCTCTTGTACAGCATGATGTAAGGGGCAAGCACTGGACCATTTGCTGATATTTTGTAAGAAGTGATGCTCTAAAAGATGAGAATTGTTTGCAGCAGTACTTCATAACCAAGTTGCTTCCATAGCCTAAACCATGCCAACGAATAGGGCATGAAAATCCTGAAATCTTCCTACCAAAAATAGAATGGCACAATTCACAATGCCTTATCATTTCAAACAACGATATGATAAAAATGAATCTTCATTAGATGCAATTCAGCCTTTCTTCTGAAGCCGGTAGCGCACTAGTTGGTTTATTGTAGAAGCATATTATCATTTAGGTTGGAAAAGACCCTTGAGGTCATAGAGTCCAACCGTTAACCTAACACTGCCAAGTCCACTTTAAAACTCTGGAAATGGTTACCTCGTTGTTTAGAGCACCATACTGCAAACTCTTGGAGGTACCTGGTTGCTGGGCCTCTGGGAATCACCATGTAGACCACTGAAGCTTGTGCCAACTCTGTTCCTGGGCAGCTCTAGGATTAAGCAGTTAGCCAAGCCCTGTTATTTCATGCGTCCTGGTGAGACACATAGGGACAATGTGTTTCAAAAACTGAAATGGTTGCAGTCTGCATGTTTATATCTATTAATTGCATGGACCACATCCTTTGGCTATTTATGTCAGTCTGTGCTGATACAGTGTATGCATCTATTTATACCTTTCCTGTATGTTTTGTTTAGTTCTAATGACAGACCTTATGAGACCACAGCTCTTGCGGCATTTCCTTATGTGTGCCCAGAGTTTCACACTGATCTACAAGAGAAACTGTTTAGGCTCCAGCCAGGCTTTCTGGTGGTAGATTTTGGTAGTTTCTAAGGCCTGTTGTTTTCCCTGCGCTGCCAGGGTTTCCTGGGGGGGACACGGGAACTTTAGGCCTCATGGAACATGCAGCATTAACCTGTGAAATCAAGATTTTCACTGCAACATAAGCTGTCACCCAGGAAAGCAGTGTACAATGCATTTGTGAAATGTATGAAAAGAAGTTCAGGAATTCAGTTAATTAACCACATCAGTTTCTTAACGTGATCAATTTTAATTAAACTGAATTTTAATAGAGATCTGTGTAGTCTGTAGAGAGCAATTGCTAATTCTACAAAGCATGTGCTGCTTTTCACTTCAGATTTGCTCCCATCTAATTAATATGGATAGGGCATTAAGCCTTTTTGGACTCTGGTGGTTTTCATTTCATGACTATTAATGATTTTAATGAACTGGACTAATTCAGTAGTTTTCATCCTAGTGTTTCAGAGCTTTGTTCATCACAAATTTCAGGTTTATAATTGGTTTCCAGGTCTTAACAGTGGTCATTGATCAGCTTCAGCAGTTTCTTTTACAACCCAGTAGGAACATAAGAAAAGTTTTTAACCCTTTGCTAGCACAAGGGCACATCAAAACTGCCTCAGTATCCAGAGGAAGAAGATGGGATCTGTGAGTTCATTGAACATGCCAAATTGTGTCTGAATGCAAGTTGTGTAGAAATGTTGCCATTTAAGACATAAGACAAATGAAAAAACAAACACGCAAGGTGAAACTCTGTCAATCTTAACGTATAATTATGTCACACAGTTTACAATACAGAGGACCTGATTCTGCACTGTTCCTCATGCTAGTTTTTTATACCAATACAGAAATATCTTAAAGCATTGCTATTCTAAATATGTATTACTTATCTGATTTTTATATATAATATTGTGTAACACATAATATTGTTGTGAAAAGTGTGGAGACTGCTTGTTCATACAGTGCCATGTGTATTCAAAACTTTGCATTAATAAATCAACAGACCTTTTTAACTCTTTCTGTACCTTATGTGTTTAGATTAGAAACCCTTTATAGATTCATCTCTCTGGCTGCACAAAGACTGTCACAAAGTGTCCTTCTCTCAGTAGAGGCCTTGAGTATGCTATGTATTATTACTAATAGCAAACACCTTCTTTCAGTAGGACTTAACTCCGCTGTTAAGTAAAAATGCATATATATATATATATATATATATATATTTTAAAATGCAAAAATTATATTAAATATTTTCAGTGGGGTTTAAGCAAGAAACCTTGTACCTGTAAGACAAGTTTTATGGATTCCTCCATAAAACATTCATGCTGGAAGTTCTCTTTCAACAAACAAGCAAAGCCCCTAGTTTTGTTCATTCTTGTAGCTACCTGCACTGCCTTCATGGTCCTTGAGAACTTTAGGACAACCAATTCAGAGGAAGAAAATAGTATCAAGTTTCATTTTTAAGTTAGTTGGTCATCTTAGACTTGGGAAAATAAAAAATAAAAAAAAAAACCTCTTGCGAATTTGTTTTAGTTGTAGACACTTATTTTCATTTACAAGCTACACAGAATGCTTTGCAGTTGCTATAGACAATGTGCTGAGCCATGGAAATAAGAAGCAGCCGTATGTGTCCTGGTGTCATGGTGATGGTGTTGGTGTTTTGTTTGTTGAAAATCTTGACTATGGATCCAGACTGAGTGTAGAACGTAAAACAGAGTTAGCTTGCTACGCAGTGTACTCAGCAATGACCTGGCTGTTTGCAGATGGCCGTCTGCAGAAGGACACAGCCCACTGTGGGACCACTGCTCACTGGCATGAGAAGGCAACGTGGTCTGGTGAACTGAGCTACCTGGGGGTATTGACTTCCTCTCAAATGAGGTCAGGAAGAAGCTGTGATCTAGAAGGCTCTTGCTCAGTTGAGTACCAGCCTTTTTATTTCTCTTTCTCATGGGCTATGCACATTTGGAGTCAGTGAAGATTAAGCATTTCACACCAGCAATTTCCTAATGTTTATATACATTTCTGGTTTTCAATTCCTTGATTTCTAAGTCCTAATGACAGCGGAATGATATTTGCAGTCTTAAAAAAAAAAAAAAAAAGTGCACATCTTGTCGAGAAGCAGATCAGAGACCCCAGATGTGAACCTTCAGTAAAGCATCAGGAGTCTACAAATTAAGGCTGAAAAATAATGTGGTGTGGTTTTTTTTAAATTTAATTTGAATTCTACCAGAAGAAATACTGGCAGCTTTGATATGATACTAGAGATATATTGTGTAGGATTGGTGCTGAATGGAACTCTATTTGTGCCACTTCTCCAGTATCGGTTGGTACCATTTGCCCATCATCTGCCACTGCACATTGGATAAATGTGTTCAAGTTCTGAATGGATAAGAGCAAGTTACAAGAGAGAAAGGCTTATGTATATTCAGAAGATTAAACAATGATGATAACTATTCCTTCTGGTCCTGTAATCTCTGCAGGCATTAGCATAGGATTCCCGTTCCTTCAGAAAGACACCTCACTCTGACAGAAGGATCTCTTTCCTGCTGTTGCCAGCTGTAATCTTTTTGGTTGTACCTGAGATGAAAAGATTCTTATCCAACTGCACTGTGGTTTGGTAATATCTCTGTTTCAGCACTGATGTGTGTGACTCTATCAGCTGCAGTAAAGATCCATCATGCTTTCCAACTGTCTGTTAATCCTGCTTCAGTCTTTGTCAGGGTTTGGTTTTTAGCTGCCTTCAGACTGTGTTGCTTCTTAAGATTATGACAAGGATATAATGTATGGATGTCTAAGATCAAAATTGTTGGATTGTTAAACAATAATGGTGAAAAAGATGCTAATGACTTTCATTATTCTCCGAAACAATGCTCTTTTTTTTTTGAGCTCGCTTTTTTCATTCACCTAGAATTTTTAGCACTTTTAACATTTCTAAAACAGTGCTCAGTCAGAGGTAAGAAACATGCTGAAGTAGTAGGATCTAGTGAGTAGGGCAGTGAAAGATGGTGGATGGCATTTGACACTTAATGGCTCAATATTTTCACTGAAAAGTGAAGAGAAGCTATCATTTTATTTACTTGCTGTTTGTGAGGTTTGAGCTTACCTGTAGTCTAGCAAGTTTCTGTTATAAAGCGTTGTGATGATTTCTTGGAGTGAAGGTAAGGGAGAGATTTGACCATATGCATATTACATTTCAAGAAAAAAGAGTTATCCTTGGATTTCTACTTTGTCTTGAATAGATTTTGAGACCACTGGAAAAATGCATGAAAAAATCCATCTGGACAAAATTTACAAAGTAGAATGCCTCTGACTCCCAGTCCCTTTCCCTGTTTTGCTCTGTCTGCCCTCCAGAACAGACTCCTGGGAGGTGAGCAGTATTCTGACTTCATGATGACTTGCAGCAAGATTTGCACGACACTATCTGTTTCTGTGTGTGCCCCAGGCAGGATTTATTAATTTCATGTAATTTACAATATCCTGCAATGATTCTGTAAAGTCAGGAAACATTCTATACCGAAGGATTAAGAGCTGGGTTTACAGCTGTAAGAAATACAGATATGTAACTATGTTTTATAATCTATTAATTCCCTTTCAGTGATGAGTGTAAACGTTAATGCGCTGACATAAAATCCTTTGACACTGAGACACCACTGTTAAAGGTATCATATAGGTAAATTCTTGATCTTATAGTGTAGTCCACAAGAATTGACCAGAAGGTGTTTCAGGGAGAGTGTACATAAGGAAGGGTATGGACTGATTAGAACAATTTGCCAACCAGATTTTAACCATTATGATGGCTGTTGTCATGTCAGTAGACCAAAAAGGTGTTAAAAAAGCAGATGCCACTTTACTCAGTTAAGTTGAAAGTGGCTTTTTCACTTTGCAGCTTCTCCCTTTGATATAATGCAAGTGCTACTGAAGACAGTAGAACAAAAGGAGAATAAATAATGGAGAAATAAAGATAAAATAACATTAAAATACAACAAATGGCAATCTGTTTTATTTAAGGACATGGTTTTGTAATCAAGGGCCAGAGGGGAGGAAAAATGTAAAAAGCAGCACCAGAAAGGGACAGAACTATGTTATATTGTATATCTAATACAGTCCTGAACATAGTGCTGCTGCAACACAAAAAGCAGCTGTGATTTAGAAAATGGTCACGTTTGAAATGTCTAGATCCCAGTTTTCCTTTTTCTTTCATCATTGCAGTCAGCATAGTAACAAAAAATAGCTCTCGTGATGTCATAAACTTTACTGAAGAAAGTGGTGTCGTTCTTGAATTATTTATTTTACATAAAACATTTATAAAGTGCTACCAGACAACATATAAGAGCAGTATAATAAAATCAATAAGCATTAAAATCAGAATGAATTTGGGCACCTCATACATTCTGTGGGATTATTCTTCAACTGTGCCCTATATGTGGCTACAAAACACCTTTTCTGCCATCCTTGATCCTGTGGCCCCTCTGGGGAGGCTCTCAATATTTGACCGATGTTGCTGGACTGTCCTCAGCCAGCTCCAGCTATTGCCAAGGGCCTGTTTCCCAGCTGGGAGCTGCATGTCATGGTTTGTGCTGGCCTTACCATTCTCGCCCTCCCCACCTCCAGTGCCTTTCTCATGCTGCTGAGCACCAGCATTCTTGCAGAAGTTTGAAGTGTAGCACAGAGTTGGCTGACTTGGTCCCTATAATTGAGGATCTCCCAGCTGCCCCTATAGCTGAGCTTTAGGTCCCATAAACTCCCTTGGAATAGCAGAGCTTTAGGTCCCATAAACTCCCGTGGAAGAGCAGCATAAGGACCAAGGAAATGACCTATTGCAATGAACAGTGATCATTAATCTCAAGTTTGGAAAGATGAAAAAATTCTCAATGTAAGAAATAAAAAGCAGCTAAGGAGTTCAAGTAATGTGGAAAGGAGATAAGATAGCTTTTGTTCTTACTGAATAACTACCTTTAATCATAGAATCATGGAATCGCTTAGGTTGGAAAAGACCTTTAAGATCATCGAGTCCAACCGTTAGCCTAGTACTGCCAAGTCCACCACTAAGCCATGTCCCTAAGTGCCACATCTGCACATCTTTTAAATACCTCCAGGGATGGTGACTCAACCAATTCCCTGGGCAGCCTGTTCCAATGCTTGACAACCCTTTCAGTGAAGGAATTTTTCCTAATATCCAGTCTAAACCTCCCCTGGCACAATTTCAGGCATTTCCTCTCGTCCTGTCGCTAGTTACCTGGGAGAAGAGACTGACACCCACCTCTCTACAGCCTCCTTTCAGGTGGCTGTAGAGAGTGATATGGTATGTATAACAGTCAAACAAATACGGGATTTCTACAAAATGACAGCATTACATAGAGCATATAAGCGTAACATAAATGACATCACTTTGTTTAAAAGGCAAGAGTCTGTGCATGTGTACAAGACAGAGGCACTGGACTTTGCAAATACGGTTTGGCAACTGAAATTAGATCATTTTGTCACACGCACAAAAGCTTTGCAGTGTACACTCTGGTGTCATCTATTCTGTCACAAAATTTATTTTTTAAATCGGTGAGTGATAGTTTTGCTGTGAGGTGGTGCTGGTGCAGCCAAATACCTCTTTGAAAGTGCTACTTTGTCCCTTCATATAGTTCTCAGGTGTATCTCTTCAGTTCGTCCTCTGGAGAGATTCATACCCTGGTGAGGTGGGTTATCATGCTACCAACTCTTGCTGTGCTCCGTATTTCTTATCTGCTGTGTCATCTGTTTGTTTCAGAGCGATCTCTCTGGGTTTCCTGAATTAGTACAGTGTAGTTCCCCTGAGGCAGAATTGCTATTACCTGCTGATAAACTGTCAATAGGTTTCCCAATAATAACCTGTCAGATGCTATGTTCTCCGGTGTGATTTCTTGGCATGTCATTTGTTGGTGGGGTGTAATAGGTTCCACGTAGTTTCTAGACAATATCAGCCAACAGTTGGTCCTCATACTCGTACCTCTTCTTCTTGGTAATCCTGTTGGTTCCAGATAGCAATCACAATTAAGTATCTGGAAATAATTGATTTTTTTTTTTCCCCCTTGAGTCTTTAGGTCAGCTGCTGAGGGAAGAAAAATCTGGCAGAAAACTTACTTTGATTTAGAGCAAATCTTAGCTATTTATTTTCTCATCTCAATGAAAGAGGGGAAAATTGAACAAAGTATATAATTCAAACTTAAATAAGCACAAAAAGACTGCTGCTTGACTACTTTTCCCACAAGAACTTGAACTTGTGTCTCTCTGAAAATTGATCGTAAGACCAGGCAATAGAGTTGCTTTCTTTCATATGGTGGGGGTTTGGTTTGGTCTCAGTAAATATTTACATATTTTGTACTAACTGGAGGAGTATCAATAGCAGAAGCTGAGAGTACATAGACAGAAGCTGTGTGTGGTTTTGGCTTGTGGAGTGAGAAATGAAGGTTCAGGTTTTCCGAAGCAGAGAAATATATTGAATATGGCCTTGCGTTGCTGTTACTGGACAATACTGCTCACAATTCCACTGCCAAGTTAGAAAATAGATCTTCAAAAATGTTTTTTCACTCTCTAAGCCTGTTTCGATGGGTTTCTCACAAATTTCCTGGTAGTTTTGGCCCATGTAGTCTTGGGGTGGCCCAAATTAAACGTTCTGGTAAATAACTTGGATAATATTTTCAGTTTTGCATGCATGTACTCGCTTGTTTTTTGTTGTTATTTTGGTTTTTTTTTTTTTTTAAAGGGCATTGTCTGCATGCTAGTCCTCTTCAGCACCAGGCAAAAAAAAATGTGGTTAAAGTGATGTTTTGCCAAATTTTGCAGTTTGCGAGTGTATTAAAGACTCGACAAATACAAATGTTCTTAATTCTACAGGAGCTATTTACTTTCAGAATTGCAACAGTCGCTGGCACTGGTGAATGTGCTTTGTGCAGTGTAAGAAGAAGCCTAATCTGCTAATTTTTCTGTAGTGTGTTTTCCTGGGCTGATCAAAGTGTACTGATCTCATGACTGAACTGCTAAAGCACCTAAAAAGCCTCTAAGACTTCATAGAAAAGCCGCTCTAGTGTATGACTGTTGCATGTTTTTGCACACAGGCTCACCGAACTCTGAATTTTTATTTTTGCAACCTAACTACTATATCTATAGCAAATCAAATGAGATCTGCTTGCTTTAACTAAAATTTGTAACACAGCAAAGACCTTTGCATTCCTATTGATCTCGGGTAAGAGTAAAAATATTGGAGTGGTAGAATTCTACTTAGAATCAGGTTTTGTCCATTTAAGTAGTTGCCAGTAGTCAGATATGACTATTATTGAGCCCGTTTTTCCTTTCTTTGCACAGGAAAGACTCCTAGGAGGCTGGAAGAGTTTTGCATAAATGAGGCAGGTTGCAGTCTTCTAGATGGGCAGTATTTTCACCAGAGCTACTCCATGCATTTGCTTTCTGCTTCCAGCCTGTCCCCAATACACATATACCTCTATATATGATAGCCACCACCAACCCCTCCAGGTAGCTATGTGTCATGGGTCTGTAACCAGTACCCTGACAGGAAGACTCAGTGGCTCAGTTTGGATAAAGTTCTGAGACTTCATTAGTGATCTCATGGTTCCTGATGACTTGGGATGTTAAAGATCTGCTCTGATGCAGGAAGTTCAGTGCCTTCAAGTCTGCACTCCTGTCACAAAAATAGTAGAAGTCCTTTGACTAAAGTGGTTTGTGGCAAAGTGCCTCTTCTTTTTGCAGTCTGCCATCCAAGTGGCAGATGTGATATGACAATGATGGAGGATGGGTCAGTGAATATTATATATCCTAGTGAAATACAGAGTTTGGGAGTAGCCACACTGAAAGCTTCTTATCAGCTTTACCTGTCAGTCCTTGGTAGTACACCAAGTCTGCCCATATGGGAGAGTAGACACAAGCCTGTGTCTTCCTTCTTGAAAGGTGGTGGGTACTACTGGTTCGTGAAAAGTACTCTGGACTGGGTGGGAACCAAAACTGGTACTTGAGTTTGTGAAGAAAAAAAAAAAAGAGAAAGAAAAAACCCAACCCCCAAAAAAACCATACCAAAAAAACCAACCCAAACCCTAGATTTCCTCATTATTTTAAAGTAGCTCTTTTGTTTTATGGGTTTATATTTTGTATTCTCATTGCTCAAGTACTTCTAGATTTAGCACGTTAGCCTGTCTTGTAAGGTTGAAAAGTGGGGTTAATTTTTAGAGCTAACTGAACATTGTGGTGACTGGAGTTAAATCCAGTTGGTGGCCGATCACAAGTGGTGTTCCCCAGGGCTCAGTATTGGGGCCAGTTCTGTTTAGTATCTTTATCAACAATCTAGATGAGGGGATTGAGTGCACCCTCAGTAAGTTTGCAGGTGACACCAAATTGTGCAGGAGTGTTGATCTGCTTGAGGGTAGGAAGGCTCTGCAGAGGGATCTGGACAGGCTGGATCGATGGGCCAAGATCAATTGTATGAGGTTCAACAAGGCCAAGTGCAAGGTCCTGCACTTGGGCCACAGCAACCCCATGCAACGCTACAGGCTTGGGGAAGAGTGGCTGGAAAGCTGCCCGGCGGAAAAGGACCTGGGAGTGTTGGTTGACAGCCGCCTGAATATGAGCCAGCAGTGTGCCCAGGTGGCCAAGAAGGCCAACTGCATCCTGGCTTGTATCAGGAATAGTGTGGCCAGCAGGACTAGGGAAGTGATCGTGCCCCTGTACTCAGCACTGGTGAGGCTGCACCTCGAATACTGTGTTCAGTTTTGGGCCCCTCACTACAAGAGAGACATTGAGGTGCTGGAGCGTGTCCAGAGAAGGGCAACGAAGCTGGTGAAGGGTCTGGAGCACAAGTTTGATGAGGAGTGGCTGAGGGAACTGGGGTTGTTTAGCCTGGAGAAAAGGAGGCTGAGGGGAGACCATATTGCTCTCTGCAGCTACCTGAAAGGAGGCTGTAGAGCGGTGGGTGTCAGTCTCTTCTCCCAAGTAACAAGTGACAGGATGAGAGGAAATGCCTCAAATTGTGCCAGGGAGGTTAGATTGGATATTAGGAAAAATTCCTTCACTGAAAGGGTTATCAAGCATTGGAGCAGGCTGCCCAGGGAAGTGGTTGAGTCGCCATCCCTGGAGGTATTTAAAAGACGTTTGGATGAGGTGCTTAGGGACATGGTGTAGTGGTGGACTTGGCAGTGCTAGGCTAACAGTTGGACTTTATGACCTTAAAGGTCTTTTCCAACCTAAATGATTCTATGAACAGCTATTTGTTATTTTAGAATATTTATTCTAAATAATGTCATGGGTTTTTAGAAATTTGTTCTTTGCCAGGTTCTCTGGTTCAGTTACAGCCTGGCTGGCTGGTTACAAGGCAAATACTTTGAAACCAACTGAAATAATAACTAGAATAATGACAAATAATTTCTAGAATCTGCAGAATTTATTGTCTGGATTTGGTTTGAGTTTTGTTGATTTATTTTTGTTATTGTTATTTTTAAAATAAGCCTGTCTGTTCTCTGACGTGAATACATAGTATAGAGTTATTACCCAATTAAAAGAATCGTCTGGCTAAATGTTAAATATAGATAAAGTGCTAGTTAGTCAATGGAACTGCCATTGTCCTGAAAGCCCAAATCTGTTTCATGTAGTACTACTCTCTGCCATGCATTGTTCAGTTTTGTACAATGTGCCCAGATAAACATGCAGGGATGGCTTTTCTCTAGGCAGTAGCATAGCACTGCTGTAATCTATGAACTCAGCCTGTGCATGCCTCCACATTGCTATTTGTTCTTCTTACTACTGCTGAGCAAAACGTGGGAGTGCAAAATGGGATGACAAGACAGCGTTGCTGAGCAAGGTCACCTGGAGCTCACATTTCACAGCTAAGCAGGCTACTGCTCTTGACTAAATTCCTGGTGAGTTCACTGCCTTGAAGAGTAGGTGGCCATGGCAAAGGCAAGATTTGCTTGGTTACTTTTGGTAGGGGTATAAAGGTGATGCTTTGTGCCTGAGAAGAGACAGAAGCAGTGAATTCTGTCTTGGAAGGCTTTTTATGCTTCTTCTTAAGGTGGCAAAATTCAGTTTTGCATGTACTGTATGGGGCCAACCATATGACGATGATAGTTTAGATTTAATTTTAGTAAGTTGTGAGGAACGTGGAGATGATAACTTTGAAAGAAGTGATCGCAAGTGATTCGGTTTAAATTACATGGAAGGATGTACACAAACACCAAAGTAATTTCAGAAGGGAAGAATTTGAGAAAAGTATCAATTAAGGATCAATTAAATGAACTGGACTGAAGAATTGAAAAGTGCTCTGGAACTTCAATTTAAAGAAATTCCAAGGTGCAGTGTGAAATTTGCAACCAAGGACCTAATTACAGAGCATCAGGTACCGTTACTACATAGATAATTTAGGGCCAAAATTAAGGGATGAAACCCATAAATAACCATGTTCATTGCGTACCCCAAAACTATAATTAAGCTAAGGCAGATCTGGTGGTAGAACAAACGTGCATAATTTTGCTTTGAATAAATTCAGGTTGAAAACTAGCTATTGAGATTCTGGCACAGCTCTCCAAAGGAAGCATCAGGAGAGAGAAGACCTAAATGAAGTTAAGGTGGAGCCCAATGTGTCCTATTTGAATGCATTACCTAAAAAGAGGGTGTAAGCTGAGGGTGTAAACCAGATGTGGACTGTAAGCTGCCTCTGGTATTTTTCTGCACACTGTACTGTATTGCACAGTGTACTGTATTGCACAGTGTAGGTTTACCCTCGAAATATGTTTGTCACAAACCTGATGTACTTTTTCAGGACTCCCATTGACTACAAAAAGGCTTTGAATTATGTCCCAAAGCAGCAAATGGGGTTTAATTTGCATAGCTCCTAGTACCTCAGCTGAAGATATTCCTTATTTTCCATTTCTTGCACAGTAAAGCCCAAGAGAAAGAAAAGTCTGATTACCAATATTTTACACATATCACCTGCAGCTGATATTTTTAAAAAGAGGGGAAGAAAACAGGCATAGAAACACAATGTGAAAACCAATATCAAACTTGACTCTGACAGTTCGTTCCTAGTGAAGGCTGTATATGCGTGTGGGAGTGAACAGGGAAAGGGGGACCTGAGGTCCTGTCTTCTCTGTTGCTTTATTGCTTCCTCTTCAGTGTTCAGGAAACTCTGTACCTCTAACTTCTATAACACTTAATCTGAAAACTGACTTTAAATGAACAGCATTTTAAAGGTGTGTAGGTTATTTTAGGTGAAAATAAGGTAAGTCTAGAAGTGTGTAGTCATACATATATTTTTTTTAAATTTCAAAACCTGTCTAATGCTAAGCAAGAAGTAGTCCCATTACAATAAGCAGGATTGGTCATTGTCTTAAATTAAGTAATTTGCTTAGTTGATGCATAGAAATATCTAAAGTTCCAGTACTTAAGAAATCAGCATAATATATCCAGTGCGTCCTTCATGTTTTATATTTTGGGAACACAGGGGTTATATATTTTTCAAACATATTTGAAATCAAATCTAAGAAACAATATTAGCAAAGCTACTCTACAGGATATACCACTTAGAAGAGAGAGACCATTTGAAACGATTAAATTATTATCTACAGTATTACCCAAAATATTTTAGCTAGGTCTATGAGAACTTTGAAATTTGCTTTAAGGGCTGTATAGTTAAACACTTTTAAAATGCACTGCTTAATTTTTCCTCACATTGTAATTCATTGTTGGCCTTTTCCGCAATGAATTGTTGGGATTAACCAATAAATCAGCAGAAAAGACATGCCAATTTCCTCAACAGTTGACAAATTACAGTGTGGGCAAAGTACTGTATGTTTTATTTATTTTTTTTTAATCTATTTCATGAGGAAGGCTAACATTCAGATGCCCCCAAACCATGTTGGTTTTATTTGGTAATATTGCATTTAATTATGTTCCACTGTTTCTCAAGTAGCATTTTTAAATGTATTGCTAATAGTCATTACTGGTAGTAAAGAAACATTTTCCTTGATTTGTGAATATTTACTTAGAAAAAATAGTATTATTTGGGAATAGAAAATTTGTAATTACAAGGTTTTTCTTTCTAGAGCTTCATTTTAATAGAAGACCTTTGTCTTGGGTGTATTTTTTCAGAATAAACAAAGCAGAACTTTGAGTTTGAATACTGTAGTTCTGACTTATTTACATACTTGCATTCTGATTTCCACACATTCATTATTTCCTAATGTTTTGGGATTGCAGCTGTGCAGTCAAACTAGGCATGGTATCCGCCATGTACAAATCCTGTATCTATTTACAAATGGATATTTAGCAGGCTGTTGGTAAGTAGCACTCGATGTGTGTGAAAACTAGTGATAAATGACCGCGCAAATTAGACCATTAATTGTGCATCACGTTGGATTTCTCAATTCTTAAATATCATTGTCTGCAATGGTTAAAACAATAAATACAGTATTATTCCTCATCAGGAGCGTAGTCTCTTTTGTCTTTATCATAACAAACCTATTGTTTAAGACAAGCTTTTGTTAAGTGCTTAGAAAGTGCCAGTAGAGAGAAAATGTTCCTGACCTTGGCCATGTACTACACCCTCTGAAATTGTATTAGCTTTTATACTGCATGATGTATGAGCAGCCTTTTGAGATCTAGGAGTCTGGAATACGATGCTGAAAAATAACCATTCATGCGACCCATTCAATATTTAAGGTTAGGCACATCAAAAAGACGGCAACATTGGAGTGTATTGCAACATCAGGGGGTTTCTTACAGCCCCGAAGCTGCCCTCGGTACCTGGGGAGCTTCCCTGGGGGACAGGGAAGTTCCGGCGCAGCAGCTGCCTTGTCGACGCCATTGAGACTTCTCCCTCTCTACGAGACACCCAAACTGTGGCAGGGGAGGGTGTTGGATGAACTGCGATGTGCCAGGTCTGTAGAAATGAAGCAAAGCAGAGAAAATGCCCCGTAGTCACGGTCCTCATCTCAGCTGCTCGTTGTGCGCAGGCCTGGAGCTGCTCTGCTGGCGGGCGCAGTTGTGAGGGTGGAAATTGGATCCTGTCACAGAAGAGGTGAAACGTCCCAAGGACGGGGATGCTGCCATGACTAACAAACAAATGATGACTATGTAGATAATCCCCTGTGACTGAGCAAGATCTGTAATGGAAACAGAGCTTATTCTTTCTAATGGCTCTTGTGGGGAAGAGGCACAGGTCCCCGGTGCCTGTGGAGGGACGGGCATAGGTGGGTGAGGAAGAAGGCTGGCAGAGAACATGGCTGCATCTTTCCACCTCCCTGTCGCGTTGCACAGGGAGGCTGACTTTGCCCCTGTCTCTGCTTTTCAGTCAGCATACATTTTTGCATGTATGGGTGGCATCGTAACTTTCTCAAGCTCTATGGAAATCAAGAGAGCTCACCTTATCCAGGGCCAGGGCACCGGTCCCATCCCACCGGCAGGGTGCCAGGCAGCCCCCATGTCCCTGTCACCCCTCACTGGCTTAGCGTACCTGGGGAGGGACAAGGCAGTGCTTTGGGAACACTGTGCTTTTTCTTGCTGCCTTTTTTTAAAAATTATTTGATCTTCAAGTATGATCTCAGTCAAAAATGTTGTAATTTCTATATTGCTATGTGATAAAGTCATTAGCCTGCTTCTGGATAGGGAATGTTCTGGGAAGGGTGAAGGCCCTGTGGGGACCAAAATGGAGATGGGAGCCGTGGGGAAGTACTTAGAGCGTCTGTTTGCATGTTAAAACTGAATTTCTGTTTACTCATTTAAAACCCTCTAGAGAATATGGCTAGATACATATTATTTTAGAAACTATACATTATTTACTTAGCTGTGACAAACATGCTCCTGATTTAAAACTAAACTGTGTTGCTTGTTTAGGTACCAAATGAAAATACACCCCTATGCAGGAGCAAGTATAGCTAATGAAAAGTATCAGTGGTGTTAGAGGGTGTTTGTGGGGGGGGGGACTGGTTTGCTTCTGAAGCTACAAGACTTGGTGGTAAGATGCCAGTAGACACACTCATGTGGATACAAAGCCAGTTCTTGGGGTATGAAGATGTCTGCCAGACTGGCATTAATTATAGTTAAGGGTAGAATAGTGTGAATTAACAGCACTTTGCCTTTACATCCAAACTTTAAATGATCAGCTAAACTCTCTGTTGTAAGAAGCTCTAGCTGTATTTCTGTATTATCATCAAGGTGTATGAAACTTGTCTGTTTGGATATAAGTGTATCACAACTTTTAAAAGTTAGCTTGCTTACGTAATGTGAAAAGTGCGATAGCACCATTCAAGCTTTTTATTGTAACTTCTGTAACTGAAATCTGAAAATCGTAGGGATGCAGGTTTACAATTCATTGCTATTGGTAGCTGGGCTGGCCTGAGTGGCTTCCCGGCCAGGCTGATCATTTGTGTCCCCTCGTGCTCACGCAGCGTTCTGTGGTGCTCCTCTTTGAGGGAGAACTTGCACTGGCTAAACGCAGCCTGGCAGGCAGCGGAGAAGACAAAGACCTTGCTCTTTGGGGTGGGGAGAGGGAAGACTGCTTGTGCCAGCCCTGCCAGCACAGCCTGAGGTTTGGGAAACTTCATCCTTCTCCTCAGCTTCTGCCCTGGCTTGCATGTTTGCCATTGAATTCAAGGCTTATACAAATGATTTATTTGTTACAGTACAGCAGTATTTTACCTAACAGTTTCTTTTTGGTTTTCCCCAATGTTTCAAAATCAAGCTCCAGAAAATTCTTAGGGAGGGAAAAGGAAGGTTTCCTTTCTTTATGTATTTATTTCTGTAGGCACTCTACCTCTTTCATAGTATAAAAATACTATTTACCTGTCTTAAGAAGGTTGTAAGGGAGAGCCTGAGAAATTGGTATTTAAATATGTATTGGAACAAAATGGTCTTGGAAGGTTACTTTAATTTTGGTGGTAATTTACAACTACTTCTGGAATCACTATTTGGCAATACTTTACTTCTTCTGTAAACAAAAGACAGCTTATAAAGGCATCATACCAAGAAAATATAGGAATATGCAATACATACAGTACACCACTAGTAATACATGATGAGCTATATAATTTGTATAAATAGTCACAGATGGAGCTTCAGTTTTACTATTAGGATCTCTCATAAAGCACTAATTACTTGGCTTAAAGGAAAGCACTAGGGAAAAAATGGGCTTTGTGGATCAGAAAGATGAAATCTGAATTGAAGTTTCTGTTTCATAATTACCTACACCTTTATTTTGGTTTGGGCCTTGCCATGACCCAAAACCCTCTGAAAATAAAGGTTTCAATTTACAGACTTCAAAAGCTGTATCTGATTTTCTGTTTTCCCATTGATAAACTTACATGAGGCAACAGTTTAAATAACCTGGCGATTTTAAGGGAGCATTTGAGTGTTTTTCTTGCTGTGAATATTACTGGCAGAAAAGAGATTCTTCCCTTGCCCCTTATTTCCCAACATGCATGTCAGAAATGAGCTCCTGACAAAAATAAAAAGAAGACCGTCTCCCCAAAAGTGTGCACGTTAGGACAGGACCCAGGTTTGTGATCTCGAAAAGTGAACTCGAAGAAAAAGCTGTATTTACTGTGCTTTTTGAAGTCAAAGGTCTTTATAGATGTGGGTAATTTAAAACTAAGATAATGAAACTTTTGTCTCAAATTGTGCAAGTTTCTTGTTCTAATAAATGTGTCCACTCGTGTTACTAGCAGTCTTTTCACTGCCTGAAAAAATTATTCAGATCACCCATAAAGCCTACAACTCATTGCTATGATTAAATCTTCTCATGCAGTGGGGCCACTCTAAAACACCTCAAATATTTTGTAAATAAGTTTTACAGGAAAGCATCCTTACTTGCAGGTGGCAGAAGCAAGTTACATTTTTATTTCAAGGCTTAGTTGGGTTTTCTCTGGCTGATGAAATTTGGATACAAAGCCTTAACGTTCCAAGCATTCAACCTGCTTCTGGTATTTGTCCTTTCATGCTTTCAATTCTTGATTGCGTGACTCTCTTGATTAGAAAGAATACGTATGTATGTGTGCTAATAACTTTATCTAGGGATTAATAATTGCTGTGGAGATTCATTTAGGAATAATGATGATTTGAAAAATATTAATTAACCAGTCGGGTTGAGAGCATTGGCTAGCAGCATTAGATTTCCAGGCCTTTGATTTCTTACATGTACTTTTGTTCTGTGAATCTACATTTTTCTGCATCTAACTCTGATTAATCTTTAATCAAATTTTCTCTCATTTCTAACCCTTTGCTTTTAGAATGCCATGGTCTTGTTCTATTTATTAAATAAAGGTTCCTTTCCAAATGCAAATGTATACTGAAGAAAATTAAGATAACACTTAGAATGAAGTGAATGTTGCAATTTTGGGGTATTTAATTAATACTAGAGCACTTGAAACAATGTCCTGAAATGAATGGGGTTTGCTGATGAGTTGGTTTATATTTTATTTTTTCACACTATCCTACTTCTCCTAAGGGGAAAAATATTTTTTGTTCTTAGTCCAACATTTGTCTCAAGAAAAAGCATAATGAGCATCTGAGTGTTGACTGTGGGTGAAATGATGTGACATACCAATGACATTTTCATTAAAAAATATTTTAATGAGAGCAGGAAACAGAAGGGGGAGAAAAACTCTGTAGGCTCTGATGCACTGTTAGCTACCAAAAAGCACAAATATTTACTTTGGAGTGTGGTGGGTATGCGTGTGTGTATATATATACACACACACACATATATATACACACAGACGAATATATATATACACAGACACACACACACGAAAATATATATATATATATATTCTTTCCACAAAATAATCTTTAAACAGGTGCCTAAGTTTTTTGTAATGGGATATAAGTAACACAGAACGTAAGGGAAAAGTAAGACTAAGTGACATGAGCTGCTCCTGTTCTTTGTACTACTGGAAGCAGGAGACTCAATAGGAGCTGTTTTTAACCATTCCGACAGTTTGTTGAAATACTATGCCATTGAGAGGAACTGGGAAATGTACTGTGCTGCATTTCAAGATGCATTTGTATCACCTTTTTGTTTATAGCAGCAAAAGCTATGTCATTAGAAGGAAAATAAAAAATAAAAAAGTCAGAAAGAAACAGACGATGTCAGCTGATCTCTCCCAGGTGGATCCACTTATAAAACTACAGCAGTATCTATCAATTTCGGTTATCCATACTTTGGTTTATTTGTCTAGTACCAAAGCAATTCAGATTTAAAGTGAGGAGGAGCATAAGCTAGATAAGTAATAAGACTAAATTAAAAAAATACTTGTGTTTGAATAAGAAGACCATGCTTTCCCTCTAGTGCCTCAACCATTTCTACAAGCTGTGTTTTAATCTAAGACACGAGTACTGTAAAAGCGTACAGGGTATATATGGCAGAATGATCATCTTCCCAAAACCACTGAAAATAAAGACTCATTCTTACCTTTTGTGGTAAGTATATACCAATGAATGAATCGCCAAATCCTTAGTGTCAGATTAAAGCTTGGGTCTGCATAAGTTACTCATAAAAGGCCACGTAAAGTGGAAAAGAACGCAGTAAAGAAAGTGCAGTAGCAGGCAGGCACCCTTGGGTCTAGCAGGGGCAGCGCCTCATGTACCACCCAGCAGTTCTGGTAGCCTGCTGGGGTGGGAGCAGAAAGCATACATGCTGTGAAACTTGTTGCACTACATTATGTTCAAGTCAATGAGGCCTTACAACTGCCTGCAAAAATATTTTTCATTACAGAAAAATAAATGTTCGAAGTCATATAAGGGAAGGCAAAGAGAAAAATGTCTGTTTAACCTGCTTCTGACTGTTGGCTAGTGTATATGCGCCTGAAATTTTTGTTTGAAATCAGTCAAGATGTTCTATAAACTTTTGCAATGTCATCTCAGCCAGTAAGAGCCTGAGAGGGTAATTCAAATGAGTGAATATTTTTTGTATATCTCAGAACACTTATACAATTAATCATTCCCTTGAAAAACATTTTGAATTTTTGCCAGTGCTTATACTGGTCCAGAGCCAGTGCAGAAATAATTGAAGGGTCCTTATGTGTAAAAACTGTAGTATGTAATAGAATTTGGGAATGAGGGAGAGGTCTGGGTTCACATTGCAGTGATGTCATCCCAGAGGTCGGATACCATGTGAGAAGGGGGGCTGCAAGCTAGAACAACACAGGAAAAAAACTCCCTCCCTCCTCTTTCTCTGTTGCCATGATGGCTCAAACCCTTCTCTTCTTCCACACTGTAGTTGAAATCTGAAGCCATTCCTGTTCCAGTCTTTAAATGCAACAAAGAATGAGATGTGGAAGTGTCTTGTGTAAGAGGGTATTTAGGCCAAAATAGTAACTGATCTTTGGTTTGGATTCTAATAATCTGAATGGGTAAGGACATCCTCCTTCATTAATATCTCTTCCACACTCGGTAGGCAGGGATCCTGAAGTTCCAGTAAGTATCAAAAAACCACTGGAATCTGTCCCTGACAGTAACAAACCATTTAAAATAAATGAGACTTGCATAACTCACTTCAAGCACACACAAAGGCAAGTTTCATACAAATGTCTGTATGCTCTCTCAGCTTCATCTGCCCACTCAGCGTCTTGGTTGCCCTTTCAACACCCCTTATACTTCTGCTGGAAGGTCCCTTAAAACGGAGACTGACAGCATCATGCCAAACTACATTAGGCAAAAATTAGGACATGAGTAATTTCACCCCATAATATTTTTACTTGTGCCTTTGGGTGAATATATAATAATGAAATTATTATCACAGAAGAATAACCTCAGAAAATCCTGACTGAGTAATATATTGTTTGCTTATTTTAAAAGAAAAACCTGACTACTTTTTATCTACAGAGAGGGACAGAGGGAATAGAAAGGTGTGCCTAGTTTTTAATGTCCTTAGTCCAGTGTTTAGAATTCTGTTGGTTTCTAATATTTTTTTAACTCAGAAATATATTTAAATGAAAATCCATTAGGTAGAGCAATTTTCATAGCAGAAATAATGACATGTTTTCTTCAGTCTCTGACCTTACAAGTGGTGCCACAGGGAGATTTTACCTTTTTAAACAAACCAAGTATTTCTGTGCAATGAACTAGCTCCGAAGGGCTGAAATTCATAACACATAATTGTAGTGGAAGAGTTAAAGGCAACTTATTTTTGCATCTTCTTGGTAAATAAATACCAGATTTTATTAAATATATGTGGTGCAGGGGCAATGCTCCGTATATGGAGGAAACAGCATTTATCCTGCAGATGCAGAAGATGCATCCTGCACCTTCCCCAGGCACTGAACTTCACTGGTTAGCAATCCAACCTGAAAACTAGAAACTGTAGGACAAGATGCCATGGCAGTGATCAAAAGGGGAAAAGAAAAAGAAAAAGAAGAGTAAAAGTAAAATGTTTGCTCTCTATGCTTACAAGGAGGGGAAAAAAGCTAAACATATAGAAAGGTTTATATATTAAGAAGGTTTTGTATATTATGTAGTGTTTGGAAAGGGTTCACAATACTTAAGAATTGGAGTTTCTTGATCCTTTCCTGTCCCTAAGTCTTGGGCTTGTGTAAGGACAATCAGTTCATTCCAACTTTGACATTTAACTTGGCTCAAATCTTCAGCATTCAAAGGCTACATTTCAGACTTACTTGCCATTCAGGAGGCCAGTTAAAAGCACCTCTGTTCGGGGTTGAGTTTTTGGTGATTTTCTGTTTTACTGTTGCTTTGTTTGTGAGTGTGGAGTCAATATTGTCTCTAGAGATCATTCCACAAAGTTCTTGCAGTTGAGGGAGGGGGGGCTTGTTTGGTTTTTTGTTTGTTTCTGTGATTGATAGCTGTTTCTGCATCTTGTCTGACTAAATTAGGGTATTTTAAAATTAGCGCCTCTAGAATCAGAATATTTTAGTGACAACATTTCCCAGTATTATGAATCAGCTGAGTTTCCATTTGCGATATGGGTACTGTAATATTGATAGTGTTGCAGTGATGATCTTCTAGCAGGCAAACAAAGCACTCCACTGGAAATCAAATAACCTTTGGGTTTGCAGTCGTAGGCACCAAAACTGTCACTGTTCAGGTAGGAGAGATGGTTATACATAAGCCAGGCTATTGATGCTTTCTAGCAGAAGAATTTAATGGTTCTATCAAAATGTTCAAAGAGGAAAGATGAAAAAAATATTCGGTGCTGCAATTTTGCTCTCATCTGGGAAGTGCAAAGTGTACTGATTCGGACTAAGATCAGTGTGATTGACTTGGAGGCTGTCTGATTACAACTTGGATACCAATTTTAACTAAATTGGTTTAGAAACCAATTCAGGTCTGTAAACCACATCGGGCTAAATCGATTTAAGGTTCTCTTAAACTGATTTAAGAGAGACTGCACCAGGGAGTTGCACAGATTTAACTAAATCTATTTCTAAACCACTTGAGTTAACTCAGTGCTCATACTGTATATAAATCAGCCTTCAGATATAGAAGTTAAAAGGTCCATATTTTATAGTTGTTCATTTTGTTCATTTGATACATCTAGATCTATGCACAGATATTCACTGTACACAACTATTTCATTATCAGTGAGCAGCATGGAACAGGAGTCATAATTTTCTTTTTTTTTAATTGAACTAATATTTGGAAAGGGAGAGATTTGAGATGCATATAACAGCGCTTTTTGCTGAAACCTTTAGAAGGATGAAAAGACACTGGATGATAATGAAATTGTATTTTGAGCTTTTTTCCATAAAATGAAGTAGTCATTCTAGTGTGCGAAGTGCTATAATTATAAAGCAATTTGCCACCCTTAATGGGAGGACTTTTATTTCATAAAATATTAACAAAATATAATATCGGTGCAATAGGTTAGGAACAGTCTTATTTTCTCCATAAAAAGTCAATTTGTAACCACTGCAAGACTGTCTTTCTCAAGATGACTATATTAGGGTAACTGATCCTTTTATAGAAATATCAAAATATAAGCATTAAAATAACCACAACACGTCCCATTTACCTTTCTACTTAGTAATCAAATATTTTTCACTGTCTGCCTCTCTAATTTAGAGGCTGGTGTCGTTGCTGCAGATGATTGGCCAAGGGCAGTAGCGTTTAATCAGTGCCTAAAAAAAGTTAAAACATTTGAGACGAAACTACATTTAAGAAGGGTTATCAGCTAGCCAACACGGACCTGTCTCCCAGCTTGCCTAAAAGAGCATTTGTATTGGGCTAGCAAGTAAGGAAAAATCAAACTTCTTTTTCCACAGTGAAGCAAGAGGAAGGAAAGTGAGGGAGCATCTGTAATTACAGGATTTCAGCTCTGATCTGGGCAGCTGCAAAGCATATGTATCATATGAAGAACAAAGGACTGGAGATGGCAGAATTAACCAAGCCTTAATGGATTCACTCTTTTCATTTGCTCTCTTTGTTACTATTTTTAATTAACCAGCAGATTTCCTTTTTTTCTTTCTTTTTCTTTTTTTATTTGCTGCTGTTACTGTTCCAGTGTCCACTCAAGCAGAGCATGATCAACTCCTAGGGAAGTCGTTAATCATATTCATTTTGATAGTGCTTCAAGATCAACTAAGAAATGGAACTCTCTAAATAGCTGAGACAAAGATCATGGAGGAAGCCACTTGAGCAGAGTGATAAACGTCATTTTCTCTGAAAATAAATGAGAATCCCCCCCGTGCTCATGTTAGCTAGTGTGTTAGCTAGGTAGAAAGGTAGGAAAACACCAGGAGAAACAGAACAAAACATTCAGTTAGCAAAGGAGGGTCAGAAATTAAATGTGAACCACCTCTTTCTCCAGCTTTCCAGTCTGTCTGATCAGACACTAAAAATGAATGCAACAAACCTTATTGCAATATGTAATTGTTGCAATGAAGTTGGTAAGAGATATTTGGTCTGCCTCTGCTCTGTTCAGGATGAGAATCTGTCAGGGCTAAAGCTTGTGTGTTTGATGAAGCTAAAGAGCCAAGAAACTGTCCTTTCATTTTAGCAAACAGTTTATGTTCATTGGCTTCAGCGCAATTGCACCAGTTTACACTAAAGATAATCTGGATCCTATGTCTGGTAAAACAGGGTGTCGAGTTCTGTCCAGTTTTTCTACTGACCCAGAAACACTCAGGTGTGATAAAATTAGATGGATGTGGTGTTATCTCTGGAAGCTATGAATCATTGCTCTGCTTTTTTTTTTTTTTTTAAATCAATAATGACTATATATTAGTAGCATAGCCCTCCGTATTGAAAAACAAACCAAACAAACAAAACCATAGGCAATCCATGGGCTATCATTTTTATGTACTGTAGAGTTGTGTCCATGAGAGAACATTCGCCAAACTCTTTTTTTCAAATGCAGCCCCAAGTCTGTTTGGCAAAATATATTTGTAAGCTTTTCTAAGTGGACTAAACCTCTGTTTTAATGATGATTGTTGTTTGTTTGCATTTAAAAAATAAAGTAAAAACAAAACAAAAAAAGGAACAGCACCACATCAATCGGTTAAAATCTTTTATTTCTAACTGGATTTTAAGAGTTCATTTTCTGAATAGCACAAAAATAGCTTAAGGAAATTACATTTTTCTGATTGAGGATACAATAAAGATCATTAGTATTTTCGCCTTTCCAATGCCGTGAGGTCCCATCTTCGTGTCCTTTATGCAAGCAAAGCTTCCATTGATGTTACGTGGGCTCTACTGGGACATTAGTTGGTGTTCAAACTGAAGGATGGGATCCCAGCAGTATAGTTAGAAGATGTGTTTGGTCCCGAAGAGTTCAGTGTACAGTGTAAACTTGGTTATTAGCTAACAAATCACTGCGAGCTGAATGTTTAGTCAGTCTGCCAAAGCTGCTGGTTGGAAAATCTGTATCTAGAGAAGTCATTCACACTGGAAACCCATCCTGCATCTATTATTAACAGGGTGGAAGCAATCTTGCTTATGTCTCTATGTATGTTCACAGCTGTCTGGCAATCAGGAGTGGTGGAAAACACAGAAGAAACATTGCCGAAACTAGTTGCTCGTGGGTTGAAAATGCAGTGTGTTGCTATTTATCCCTGTCAACAGCAGGCCCTATTAACTATTTTTAATGAATCACCACTGCTTTTACTTTTGCCATCAGCCATGACCTTCACCATTTAGAAACACATGGTCTCTCATAAACGATAGTCTATGACATATAAACTTGCGAAGGATTCTATCACGGCTCAAACTACAATATCTATCACTAAAACAAACTGCTTATTCCAGCTGAAGAGACACTCATATATATCATGGAACCAGCCTTCCGTATTTTGAAATTTACTGCCCTGCATTGGTGCTTCTTTTTCTTGGCTTGCCTTTTTTTTTTTTTTTTTTTTTTAAGGAGGCCGTGCAACCTTGCTCACTTAATACTTTTGATAAACTTCTACTGACAAGGAACTTGATTAATGATGGTTAAAAGAATTGAATCAAGAGTAGGAAAGACAGGGCCAAAAAAGCAGACTGCTGGGCTGATGGAAACTAACGTCTCTACAGAAATATATGATGGACCCTCCTTTTTGCCATGCCAAGTAATTACTCGCACAGGCCTGTTGTAATAATTCCTATTACAGCCAAAACGGAAAAGTCAGTAACTCACAGCCCTGGGACAAGGTGAAGGCAAGGCCAGAGTAGTGTGGATCAATATTTCATTTACTCACTGAGGTTAGCTTCTATCCCTGTATCAAATTCTTTTACAGAAAGCCATGAAAGAAATGAGGTTTGCTGAAAAACACCAATACAGGGCCCTCATTTCCTTGGGGGTGCTCATAGAGTACACGGAGCAACAAAACCTTTCAGCAAAACAATATGCACTCAAGGTCACTCATTACTTGCTACTGTTGGAAAATAAAGTGCCATTAGCCTGATATGAGTAATGTACATCAATCAACTGCAGACCAGCAAAAGTATGTTTTCAACATGGTATTGCAGCTGAAAATGAATGAACCATGTTAACGCTTTCTGAACAGTTTGACAACAGTGAAGAATTTTTCCTTTGGCATTATCATTTATTTCAGAGTTTCACTGCAACTCGTCTCTGTAGAATCAAGCCAGAGCATCTCTGTTGTTTGCTGTGCTTTATTATAATTGAATTAATTCTCATTGAGCAAAAGTCATTATTTTGATGGGAGCAGTGGGATGCTTTCCAAAAATCTCCCATCTGTGCCTTACAGGACCCTCAGTCTAAGGGCAGATAAACAGATGTAAGAAGAAATGATCTATCATGTTAGTAAAATAATTTAAAGCAATACTTGCTTAGAATATGAGATTACATTGAGGTACACATACTTCTACTTTGCTGCCTACAGCAACTCTTCTCTTCCATAAGGAAGTTTTGAGGAAAAGGAGGACTTCAATATATCACTCGAGAATTGCATGTCGTATGTAAGGCTACCACTGTGCTGATCTGAAGGGCAAATGTAATATATGCTTCTGAAACAGCTGAAGTACACTGTGGTGTATTTTTTTGCTGCTTCCTCTCACAGACTTCCTTTAATATTTTAAATGTTGTCTTCCCTGTAGATTTGGGGTTTCCAGAGAAGCTATTGGGGGAAGGTGGTAACTGGATGTGTTCTGGAGCTACGTACAGGAGACCTTACGAAGCACAGTCACAGTGACATAGCTACTGTGCAAAAAATAATGTTTTTTCTTGGCATGTGGGGCATCTATCAAAATGCGGGCTTTCTGGTTTGAGCTTTCTCATTTGTAAATATTTCCATGAAAACAGAAGAGAAAGTTTGTTTGCTTCTGTGCACTGGTAGGGATACAATCTTGCTTTTACTGACTGCTTTTTGGAAAGAGTGTTTGGTGGGTTGTTTATGATTGCTCGTGTGGTTAATGATGTTTTAGATGTTTTCAAATCTTCTTGATTGTCATCTGGTCAGAAAGTTATGGTTTGTGTTATTAAAGTTCAGAATTCTCTAATCTTACCTGCACTATTGATACATTTGTATCATAGTCATGAAGGGGTAACTTCCCAAGAACTGCCATGTCATCCTGTTCAAAAATAAAGGCATTATGCAGGCATAAAATAAACTGTTACAGAATAGGGAAAATTACTGTGAAGAGCACACATTTTTTTTCTATGAGATGGTAATCTTTTCTCACTTCTCCCTCTCTCTTTTGTAGCATTCTCTTTGTCTTTCTTTAGCATTTTGAAATCACTGACTAAATAAAAATACTAAGTCTTTGTTCCAGAATTTTATCTTGAAGACTTACTGAGGCATGCAAAAAAAGTTGAAGTGTTTAGGATTTTGCACTATTACTGTCTTTTGTAGTGGTGAAGATAAAGTAGTTTCCTTTTGTAGCACCATCTCCTGAGACCAGACACCCAAAGCAAAGCATTCTCATCCGTAATGAGCGTTGAGCTACTTCCAGCACTGGACTCACTTAACCCATGTTAAGTCTATGCAACACTGTACCGTGTAAGTAAACACAACCCAGAAATGATGGGCCAAGGGGAAAATGACTGATTGAAGGTCATATGCTAAGTCAGAAATGATTGTGGTCTTTCTTTCACGTTTGGCATTTTGAAAGTTTCTGTTTACTGCTGTTCAGTAGAGTCGAGGGACATCCAATGAATTAATTTCACGTCTCTTGCATAAATGTGTCCTCTGCAGTTGTTAACAACTTGGATAGTGCTCTTAAGTTTTCTGCAGTTGTGATGTTTTGTATTTTCATTTACAATTTGGAAGTATTGGCAGTTCAGCAGATATAGTCTTCATCCCAGTTCCTTGCAGACCACGCTGCTTCCATTTGAGTAAATCAGCTGAACCACTGGTAAATGTGAGTTTCATTATATTTTGGGTTGGTTTTTTTTTTCCTATGGATTTCCTTCTTTAAAAATGAAGATTATAGTAATTATAGTACTGCGGAACACTTGCCTCCACTTCCTATTGTTCTTCCTATGTGCTATTTCTTTCTAATGATTTAATGTAAAATGATGGACAGTGTATGAGTCCTGAGGCAGTACTGCTCTCTCCTTCATGTCTGCAAGAAGGAAAGAGAGATGAACATTTATAACTGCCTATGAAACAAAATAGATCAGTTTAAAGAGAACCTTTCTTTCTAGGCACGTAGGGAGGCTCTCTTGGATTAAAAGGGTCCACTACATTTGATTTGCTCCGTGGTTTAGATGTGGAGTCAGCTTTGTAAAGAGGGGGTAGTTCAGTCATAAAAAGTCTAATAATTCCTTAGAGAGATTCTTTGAAAGGCACAGAGGAGAATTAGAGAACCTGTCTCCTGTACTTGTAGGAGAATTAGAATCACAATTTCCTTTTTTAAAAATCCTGTTGTTGTGATTAAGTTACTTTTCAAAATCCCATTCACTACAGCTAGTAAGCCTATAACACTGTATGGGGCTGCTCTATGCCCATGTTTCTAGAGTCCCTGAGGCCCAGGTCTTCAAAGTTATTTAGGCAACTAAATATAATTTGAAATTACACAGTGATGTTAGTAGTTCATTCTCATGAACCTTCTTTGAAACAGGGAGACAGTATTACCTTCATTTACTAGGAGGAAGAGGCGTGGTGAAGCATAAATAGGTTTAAAGGCATTTAGGTGCCCGGTTAAACCAATAGGAAATGGGCATCTAAATACCTGTGAAAGATCTAACGTTTCACTTACTATAGGGAGGATCAGCACATAGGTATTACAAATCTCTGGAGGTTTCCTATGCTTCTACTTGCAATGAATAAATCTTTCAAGAATGTCTCAATCAGGGCAGGAGGACCTTGTGATGGGAGGCTGAATGCTTAGTATGTTTTAAAAGAAAATTAAACCACTCTTTCCCGCCTAACTTTCGTTGGTATACAGGAATCAAAGATTTCTTTTTCTGTTCGCGAACTAGCACCCTAACTGTTGGGTTTGCTTTTTTCCCTATTTCACAAGAAAATACCCTGGTGGTTCTTGGTGTCACTGAGAACAGGAGTCATTACTTTGTGTCGGTGAGCACTCTTGTATAGCTTTCATAACAATAAAGTTGTGTGCGGCAGGATTACTCTTTGAACCAGAGTGTTAACTGAGAGATTGGGGTCACATCCGTCACCCAAATGTGAGGCGGTCTGCTTGCACTTGTAATAAAGAACAAATGTTTGGTCTGGAGGTCAGGATTTTTGGATTCACAGTGCACTTAGTTAGATCAAGGTCTGATCCGGGGTTAAAATCAATATCACAAATTGCAGCTAAAATGACAAAGAATATGTTTCCATCTATGTTATATTTTAGGTACAGTAGTCTTAATGTATAAGTAGGTCAATTCCATTAAGATGTAATTTCATTAAGGGACCATAACTGCAACTGGAATTTGGCCACTAGATGAATTTTTTTGTCTAAAGCAACTGTACAGACATGCATCACTCCTGGATGCCGCTCACTTGGGTAGCTCTGCTTTAGAACAATAAACCCAGTAATCATACAGTGCACTCTGCAAGAAAGTTTGAAGGAAATCAGTAAAAAGTGTTTGTCTGTAGGGAATGCATTCTTTTTTTGAACTGTCACAAGAATACCTGTCAAAGTAGTACAGTAAAGCAGTCGAACATTTAAAAAATGCACACTTTCTAGAAACTGAGACCTTCAGTTTAGTGCACTTGTACAAGTACATATGCAAGTAGAGGATTTAGCAGTAGAGCCTTCAGGCTTGCTTTCAAAAGGGACATGAGACAAAACATCTGATTTTAGGAAGCTTCCCTTCAGTTTCTGTAATGTGGCAAATCTGAGCATAGTTGACCATAAAATACTTTGAAGTCTTGGAATAAGGAGATGAAAGTGTCATTCAGGAGGAGACACTTTTTCTGTGTTCGTGCTGGCGAAGGTATGTTGTCTGTCCCCAGGCACGGTGCATGAAGGGGTGGCAGTTGAGGAGGAAGGGAGAAGTAATCTCAAAATCTTGGAAAAAGAGGAAGATTGTAGGATGTCTTTTATGTGGTCCTCTGTGACGATTAATTTCATGTGCGTGAAAGTCATACAGAGCTTTGTAGCAGAGCGTGGTGCCGCATTTACAAAGGGTGGCTCTATGTCCGCTGGTGGCCGGATCATAGGTTGAGAGTCATCTGACTCTCGTAACTGTTGAGCTAGAAGAGGCTGTGTATTTCTTGCACAAACTGGAAAACTTTATTTTGGGTTTCATCCCCGCTGCCTATTCCCCTAAGGGTATTACCCAGCATTGCCATACAGCACAGAGCGGAATGTGCTTTTCTCCACTTACAGTGCAGGGTCGGGGAGGAAATACAGCCAAAGCTGTAGCCAAGTGAAGAGCTCTGGCTCTTTCTCTCTGCCGTGGGGGCCTTAAGAAGCCCCAGCTTGCCAACAAGGATCTGCTGCATGTATGTGGAGGAAGTCTGGGGAGAGAGAAGATCATAACTGGGCAACAGCTGCTCTGTATGACTTGCTTCCCTGGTAACCTGGCAGCTCTCCAAGTCGAAATCTGAATAGGAGTTAAACTGCTCAAAGCATTAATTCCCCTTATAGTCGTGAGCTTTCTCTTTCTCCTCCCTGCTCCTGCTGGAGCAATGCTCAGCAGAAGTGGAAGTATCCTACGCCCATGCAGGTTTTGGAGGGTTCATGCTGTCAGCAGAGGCGGGGAAGACGTCACTACACAGTGTGCTTTATCTCGAGTATCGGCTGCCTGCTGTAACAAACAGGAGGACCGGGATGTTGGCAAGCAGCTCTCCTCTCTTCCCTGGGTGCTGTCACTCGACATGGCCTGATCTTATGAGGAGTTGAGCGCTGCATGTAAAAGCTTTTGTGATTGTATTGATATTTGGTGATTCCTGTTTACATGGAAGGCATTTCCGTGAATTTCGAGTCATGTGTAAGGATCTCAGGATTACTTTCTGCTGCCTCTGGGTGACTTGGACATCGTCCCCCCGCTCTCCCCCTGCTATTCTACATGAGCAGAATTATTGGGTCCAATTATTATTGGGTCCAATTATTATTGGGTCCTCTTGAAGTTCAAAACACTGCTCTGAATTTATACCCTCTTGCAAAATATGCAGTTTTATGTCCCTTGGATATTTATAGACATAATGTTTTAAATCTTCCAGTTTTAATCATATTGTAATTTGTGGGTTTTTTAAAGTACCTTTTAAATTGTCCTGTTTCCTTCATGCTGCCTTTTGTAACGGCTTTTTCTTGAGTTTTCAGTTAGTGTACCACATTAGTGACTCATATATTCCAAAATATTGCAAAGAGGAAAAAATAAAATTTCTACCTGTTGGAGAGTGAAGAGATATAAGTTAAGCTGGGTGCAAATTAGTATCTATTGAGGAAATGCTGATGTTTATTTTAGCAAGATATATAAAAAAGCAGTATAAAATTAAACAAGGGTAATACATACAGCTACTTTGTGCTTACTAGTAAGTTGTCTCTCTATGGAGGCAGTAACGACAGCAGCCCAGACAGTTTCTTAAGGCTTTTCCTGCTCTTCTGTGCCCTCTATTTGATCATCTGCCAAGGCTTGCGAATAGTGCCAAATCAAACAGTACAGCATCTCCATAAGTCTGCTCTTGGAAGCTAAGGAATTCAGCAGTTGAAGTGCAATGCCAGATATAAAAGAAGCAATTACAGTGGACTTCCAGGAGTTTAGGTTGAATAACTGTTATATTTGTATAACAGATATTTTGAGGCTCCTTTTACTAACTGGACTTCTGCTTTCTGTATGCTTTATCAACAGAATCTTAATCTACGCAAATATAATCTTGCAAGAATATAGGTTTTCCCTCTCTTTTTTTTTTTTTAAGGTTCTGAAGTTCCATACAAACTTTGAAGCCTATTTCTCTGTATACTGGCATTAGCAACTGAAGTGCAATGTTCATCGGTGAAAGAGAACCTTTGCAGAAGGAACCATAGCAGCTATTTTGAGTATAGAAGACCACCTTCCTCTTTGCAAGTATTTATCTTTCTTCATACTTATGCAGAAGCCTTCTCAAGTTTTTTGTCCTTCTTACTTATTAATGGTGAAGAAAATATTTTATGTGATATCTCACAGGTTTTCATGCTTTATACAATGAAATGAATTAGTGAGGTAATGACATCGTTTAGAGTAAAAGGAAGAAAACTTGGATTTCTTTCATTGAATTGCGGTGTAGACACATGCCAATTCTGACTGAAGTAAAATTCATCTCACTGTGATTGACCAGCCAAAATCTATTCATCATTTAATCTTCAGGAGCACAAAGAGGAGCTTTGCCCAAAATGAAACTATTTTTACATATATGTTAGTGAACAGCCATACTCTCTTGGGGTCTAGAAAGCCAGAGTCCATTTGCACTGATTTAACACACTGCTTGCTTAAATTCTAGATGAGGACGCAGGGAAAATCAAACTAAACTTGAAACTTGATTACAGCATGACAAGATTGGGGGAATAAATGGGCAAAATCGATCTCGCATTTACTGATTTTCCTTGTAAAGATTCCCTTTTTACTTTTGTATGTATTTTCTTGTTGTCTCATAAAGAAGCAACGGCTTATTACTTACCCACATGGCCCAGACCTTCCACACTGTGCCTGCTTGTAACATTCACACCACTGTGTTCAAGGGGGGAAATAATTTCTTTGAATAGCTTTAATGAGATAAAACTTCGGTCTGTTTTCTTTGTTGTTTCAGTTATTTGTACCTTGGAATACTCGGACTATCATGATAAAGGGAAAAATGATTGAAGATTTCCACTTTTATGTGAAAATTATTGAAGTAGCTTTTGATGGTAGTGAGCTCTTACAAACACTAAAACAAACCAAAACCTCCTTTTTCTTAATTGTACGTGGATTTTTCCCCTTGTTATTTTACTGTGCAGGCTCAAGTCTTCACTACAGTAGATCAATAGAGAACTTGTTTGCATTAACAGGGCTAACTTTACACTTGATGTAGGTGCCTGGTTGTATACAGAGGTCACTTGCACTGGAAATGCATGAGAGAAAATCTTTTACCTGCTTTGGTGGAATCTAGGGACAACTTCAATATGTAAAAAATTACTCCTTTTCCCTCCAGGGACTTAGCTCTTAATTGTAGCTACTAGAGCTACGTTATTTGTAGTCTCTGTGAGATTTGTAGGAGTAATAATAAAAAAAAAAAATCCTAGATTTACTTTTATTTTTAAGCTCACTGCAAAAAATCTATTTGTCTTGTAAGTTTTGCTTCACAACATCACAGTCAAATTAATTTCCCAATTATTCATTCAGAAACACTTTGTAAATTCTATCTCTTGGACTAACGGGTGGCTTCATTGCTGCATAGGCACAAAGTTTCTATAGTAATGTAGTGCAGGCTCATTGTAAAAGATCTCATGCTTACGCTCAGGGGAGTTCACTGTCCTTGTTAGCTGACTTTACCTGCTGGTGAGCTTCCAAGTTGTATTGGCATCTGTTAAAGGCAGGGTTACTTTCTGTCTCCTCTTTCTTCTCTTCCCTTGTTCTCCCCATCTCTAGTGAAAGATGCAGCAGAAGTGATGATTACCTATCAAGCAGATGTAGGTTCAAGTATATATAGACAACACTGTGGCAGCGTGTGCAAGTCAGGTAAGCTGGGGAAACAATCTTCGTGATATAGATATGTCTTTAATGACATAATGACTCTCACTGTGGAATGGTTTGTTTCATCCCTGCAAATGTTGAACTGATCATGCACCCTATACGTATGAATTACTGTGTACCCTTTCAGAGGGCAGTCTCTTTTGGAGTGAACTGCGTAAAGGCGAAAGGACGCGTGCATTATGCAGTACAGCGCCAAAAGGCTGGGGCTCAGCTGTGGAAGTGGAGAGCACTGTACGGCCTGGAAATCTTGGCTCATTGTTGAACTTGTTGCGGAGAGTTAGATGTCTCATTTGGGACCAATAGCAGGCACCGTACTATCGGTGCTTTGGGATGCTACAAAAGCACGTGCTAGGAAATGTCAAAGACAAGGCTGCGTCTAAAACTCCTCTCTCCACCACAGGCGTACGTGCCTATGCTCAGGTTTCAGCCATGCCCCTGGTGAATGTTGGTTTCAGAATTTGGAGCTGTGCTCAAGCAGAGGTGTAGGAGCAGAGGGTCTGAGATCTTAGCTTCTGAGATCTCGCGACATTAAAGCTTAAGTTCACAGGCCATATTTGGTCCTCAGCACGCAGCTACTTGATTTGGGGTAGAATTGGTAGAATGAATTTTTAACATTTCATCTTTCAAGGCTCCTTGAAATGTGGAAAAAATAGTATTCTAAGGAATCTTTATACTTCTTGCATGCAAACCTAATACATTTTTTACTCAGTACTTAACATGAAGGAGAGGTTTTTTCATTTAATAATTTTATGTTTCAAAGGAACAAGTCTCTAGCTTTGGGTTTTGCTAAAAAATAAAATCTAAACATGTGCATACATATGTGCTGTCAACCAGGTGACATTTTCTAGTATCTTTTTCCTAGAGAAGTAGGATATGTTGAAAAGAGAATTAGAAGTAAAATAATTCCACTTTGCTTTGGAAAGCAACCTTTTGTAATCTGTAATCCTATGTTACCACTTCCTTGAAAAAGCTTTCTTTTACCTAAAATAAACTTTCTGAAATAACTCTCACCATTTGGGAAGCTTTCAACACATTGTAGGACAGAGTTGTTTCTTTTTCTCTTCCAATAATGCTTTGCACCATGCCATGACTTGAACTTTATTTTCACATGTTGTGGGAGCATCTGAAATCCCTTGCCAATCCACCTTTCTCTCCAAATCCTTGAAACAAAATTAACAGAAAAATGGCGTGTACGTATACATATGCTACAAATACATGTATATGGTAATTATTTTATAACAATGGTAGATAGCAAAACAAGATAGGATGCAAACTGAGGTTTCTCACATCATTTCCATGACAGATACTAATAGCAAATGCTGATTTTACATCAGGTTTACAAGTAACTGGTGAAAGTTCAGGTGGTGCAGGGGCAGACCAATGATATTTTATGGTATAAAATAACATTTACAAAATGATAAATTTTTTTTTTTAAATTGCAAACTGAGTAGGAACTCTTCTAGGGGAAAAATATAATCAAATAAGAGGTAGGGTTCTGTATAGCAAAGAGAAATGCTGGGCTAGCCAACTGTTTAGAAATAGAAGTAGGGTGTAGAATCCAGGCATAGCTGTTACCTGTGGTGTGGTGAGGATGCTTAATCCACAGTCTGCATGTTGAAAAAATCTGTTGCGTTTAATCTGATTTGTGATAAATACTAATGGATTTTTCACTTTGTGCAGTTATGTTTGTTGTTGTTTCTACTGAAGGAGTTTATGTGTAAGTTTGCAAAATCCTGAAACCCAGTCAAGCAATGTGTGTGAATTCAGCAGTTCATGTGAGTAATCCAAAATAAGCTTGCTAAATGGAAGTGTTATGTCTTTCACTGATGTTTTTTTTTCATGAAATTTAAGTTCATATTAAGCCATATGATGTTCACAGAGAAAAACTAATTAAGAGCCTGATCCTATGGTACCAATTTCTTTGAACGGAGAACTGTATGATTGGGTCTTGATATAGTAACAGTTAATGTTATAGATTCTTGCATTCACCTTGAACAATTACATGGTTTAAAGTTTATGCAGCAAATTATTAGGTTTGGCAATGACTCAGTCGTCAGGATTAGTTTT
Source organism: Mycteria americana (assembly GCF_035582795.1). Classification (NCBI taxonomy): domain Eukaryota; kingdom Metazoa; phylum Chordata; class Aves; order Ciconiiformes; family Ciconiidae; genus Mycteria; species Mycteria americana. Next base: position 8,290,260 of record NC_134369.1, on the reverse strand, counting down.
ACACCAAATTGCTTGCAGATACCAAATGACAGGTTTTGTAATGAAAGGTTGCAATTATTTCTAATTTCTTCAATAGTAGTCACAAATCACTGATGCTGATTCTGCCATTTGTATGTGGCTTTCTAAAATAATATCCTGGTGTGTCTGCCTTACCAGTCTTTTATTCTGTTCACAAAGTTGTTCACAAATCAGGTAAAGTTATAAGTGTGCAGGAGGAATTTTCTGATAAATTATTACTGAATGATCAGGGTGGGTGTTCTGGGTTTTTTTTTCAGCACATTTGGTTCTTATTATTTGTTTTCCCTTGCTTGTTGATTACGTTTGTTATTCCATAGCCCCCCCACTTTTGAGTGATTACAGTGAACTGCAAAAATGGGTAATTAGCTGTGGTAGAGCGTTACACTGATGTGACTATTCTGCTCCTAGTTCTGCAGGTAGCATGCTCAGCCCTGGCTCAGGGATCTTTGCATTCTGTGCTACTCAGTACAGCATAAACACTTTCAGTCTTCCCAAGCTTCTGAAATTATTCAATCCACAGAGGCTTATCACATTGCCAAGCTCATATAATCTCCTTATCACGGTCAGTCTCACACAAGTAACACCATGACTTATCCTTATGCTGTCCTGACCAATATTAATGTATTCTTTCCAAATAAAACAGTTTCTAATTGCCTAAGCTGCGTGTGAGCTATCGTCCACGTGGGTACTACTGCTATTACAAGTATTTAATGGCTTTGTAATAACATGAGTATGAAAAAAAACTATGTAAAAGAAACTTTGGTTTATTTTATGTTACGTTTCAACAACTTGCTGCAACAGCACTGTCTGCAACAGTATTAATTGGGATTCTAATGCAACTTTCTGATTGATGGTTTTGTTATTGGTGCATGTTTAACTGCATTTTACCAAGAACAAAACTGTACTGCCAGAGAAAGCCCCTAAAATCACACAAACTATGTGGAATTCTTTTCATTAAGTACTTGTTTCATCTTATCTGAAGTTTTTGGTCAAAGCTGTGTTAGCGGTTTACACCTGTTCAGATCAGTACCTGCCGGTGGATGGCAATGCTATTCTGGATTGTATGACTATGTAACAACCTAAGTCTTCAATATGATCTGGATTTAGATATTCATCCCAAATTCTTTCATATTTTGGTTACTTGCAGGAAGTAGCATAACTAATGATACTTGATATAATATTGTAGAGTTAAAGAAGTATTTCATTTGAAGAACACACTCTGGGAGCTTTCATGCATGTTTTGAAGAAAATGTCCTCTTTTCTCAGCCCACGGGTTTGTGATGGTGACCCCTGCCCCCAGGGGTGGAATGTTTGCATTGCATTTGTTTGCCCAGTACAGGTGTTCTTCTAAATGAAAAGTAGAAGTGCAGATTGTTGCAAAAACCTTCTCTTCTCAGTGCTTCTCTCTCATTCTGAGAAGATGTTAACTTTCGGAAAATGATTATCAACAGACAAATAAAAATTTCTTCCTATTTTCCTTAAAAATTTGTTACTGAAAAACTACGCCAATATGATCCTTGTATAAATTGCAGTAACTCTCTTGAGGTCAAGCTTCTTTAACTTTCAAACAATTCTCAGATGAAGAATAATAGAAAATAAACCAACAACAGTGGATGTTCAGTAAAAAAGTTGACTGTCATCAGTCAGTTTGGGTTTCTTTGTGCTCAACTTTTATATTTTCAAATACGGCCATGTGCTGGTTTTGACTAGGATAGAGTTATTTTTTTCCATAGTAGCTAGTATGGGGCTATGCTTTGGATTTGTGCTGGAAACAGTGTTGATAACCCAGGGATGTTTTAGTTATTGCTGAGCAGTGCTCACACAGGGTCAAGGCCTTTTCTGCTCCTCACCCCACCCCACCAGCGAGCAGGCTGGGGGTGCACAAGAAGCTGGGAGGGGACACGGCTGGGACAGCTGACCCCAACTGACCAAAGGGACATTCCATACATATGACGTCATGCTCAGCATATAAACCTGGGGAAGAAGAAGGAAGGGGGGACATTTGGAGTGATGGCGTTTGTCTTCCCAAGTAACCATTACGCGTGATGGAGCCCTGCTTTCCTGGAGATAGCTGAACACCTGCCTGCCCATGGGAAGGAGTGGATGAATTCCTTGCTTTGCTTTGCTTGCGTGTGTGGCTTTTGCTTTACCTGTTAAAGTGTCTTTATCTCAACCCACGAGTTTTCTCTCTTTTACCCTTCCAATTCCCTTCCCCATCCCACTGGGGAGGAGTGAGCGAGTGACTGTGTGGTGCTTACTTGCTGGCTGGGGTTAAACCATGACAGGCTGTTAGCGAGGGAGCATATTATACGTGAAATAAATATTTGAATATTATTTGATTGAAATGACTTGAAAAAGCTTTTATTTCAAGCAGTGGGGTTTAGTTTATTTTATATGTACACTAAATATTTTCTCAGAAATTCATAGTTTTTCTGTTGAGAGGGAAAAAAGTTTGATATCCTTAAGTAAAAGGGTTTTAGAGTATAGAAAGCAAAGATATACGTGATGTTATTTCTCTGGAATGCAGTTTGTTCTCAAAGGTTTGGGATTCTCAAAGGGGATTCACATAGAGGAAAGTCTGACACCCCCAGTTCCTTCACATCTGTGATGTTCTCTTACAAGCAAGACATCTCTGCTTTACCAGTCAAACTTTGGTATCTACAGTATGATGCTGCTATGTTGGAATAACATTGGCAGAAAAATCTGTCAGTATCCTAAAAATGGCAGTGGTAGGTACTGATGATCAGACTAAAGCAAAACTTTTCTGAGATATAACAAAACCAGCAATATGTGCTAAACATGGTAGTGTAAGCAATCTTCTGGCCATTTAGCACAATACAATGAATTTTAGGAATGCATTTTGGAACCTGACTCTTCTTGATGGAAAAATAATCCCTTATGCTGCCTGGGAAGGGAGAGGGCAGCAAAGCGTTTTAGCAGAATATTTTGGGGAGGCAGCAACCTTATTTCTTCAGCATATTTTATCTGCTATACACTTGCGGTGGCAGTTTCACTCTATGGCATCTTGGTGCTTTACAGCTAATATGAGACGTGACATTAAATGCAAAATAGGTAGGAAGACTTGCAACTGCTTGCAGATGGGATACGTCTCCATGTATAATCACACTAAGTCAGTATTACCAGGGCTTTGGCTAGCATTTAAGAGCCTTTGGTGTTTTGATTTTTTTTTCCCTACTGCCAGGTGGTTTCTGCTCCCTAATTGCATTTACATGTACTGTGTTCTTGTATGACCTACCAGGCAGCCTCTATTGATGGTCAGGATTGAGCGTATTTTTCACTGTAGTGCAAAGGGAATGATTTTACACTCAGGGTATTGCCTGATGAATAAGGCTTAAAGCTGACCAGAGCTTTAAGTCCAGAGCTATATTCTTTCGGTATTACTTAATTTTGGTTTGGGGCAACTAAATTCTTTTTCATTTCTCTCTGCAGTTTCAAAGAGTTGTTTATAAAACTATTCCTCTTCTAAGCTGCAGTAAATGTGAGCAATGGGTGAAATGATATCTGTATGCTTTTGAAAGTGTATGTAGTAATCAATAGAGACGGTAAGCTCTTTATAGAAACAGAAGTTAGTATTTAAAATCAACCTTTGAAATACTGCAGAATTTTTAATTACTCTTAATTTAATTCTCTTATTTTAATTACTTGTCAAATGTTACCTTAATTTTTGTCAGATAGCCTTTTTGATATAGATTTGGGTCAGGCAGAAATACAGAGGTGTCAGAACGGAACAAAGCAGGAAGCTGGCTATGTTTCTTCTCATCCTTTTCTTGTGTGTAGGTTTTGTACATGAGGATGAATACCTGTCACATGGCAGACTGTAAATATTGCAGAATTTTCTCTGTTAAACTTGGATGGTTTCAAATATATTATTTTGTTTGAGAAGTTCAATGGTAGGAGGACTGTGTCTTTCTAATGAGACTTCCTTTTAACACCTTTGCTCATCTCCAGAAACACTAGTCCCAAAGTAGCAGACTTTTTTTTTTTTAAATCCAGAGATATAACAGCTTCCTGAAAGGCATGGAGCCTGCAATTAACTTTTTGTCTTTACTTTTATTTTTTTGTGGAAGAATCAAACTTTCTAACATACTCTTGACAGCCTGAGTCATTTGATGGGGTCCATCAAGGTAAAAGGGTCATGAAACATCACAGAAAAAGGAGACTTCTTAAAAAACCCCAGACCTTAGCCTTTGCTATAACTATACTTCTTTTACTTCCCAAGAAGAAACACTGTGCTTCAAAATGAAATATTTCTATCATATAGTAATAAACTAGTGTCGAATAGGGAACAGATATAAAATTGCTCATCAATTCTGTTCTTCTTTAAAGTCTGCATTGGGAAAGATGATTAGTATAAGGTCCATAACAAAAATGATTTAATTTCTTTTTCTGTGCCCTATTCTTTGGTCCAATCTCTTCTTCCCAAATCAATTTTATGAGATACTACTTGGGATTTCTGTTTAAGTAATGCCCATAATACCAAGAGACTTTGCAAAGGTGGACTCAATAGTACAATTTTTAGGATCCACCAGATGCCAACTAAACTAATAATAATTTGTTTGATCTCAAACATCAAACCTTGCAGTAGGTCTAATGCTTAACTGTACCACCAGTAGGAATGAAATCTTGATCCGATTGCCATGAGTGGGAATTGGCTGCATTGCTGTCAATGCTCAGACTCTGAGCTAATCATTATCAGCCATATTGTCTGCTTGCTTTTCAAGCATGAGAGTGACAATTATAGAAGTTCTTTTATGAAAAGGGAAATGATATAAAGAAAATCTCTATGACAACTATGGCAGCTTACCTGAGTGTGTTAATATAGATATAAAGAACTATTGATAATTGTGTAAAATAATTTTACCCTTTAAATGGAAACTAAGGAGATTAAAAGTATACTAATCTATCATTAAAAGAAAATGAAACTTCAGAAGAATTTATGACAATTCCCCTAGCTCCCTGTAGCCTTGTGGCACTTGTTACGAACCTTAATCAGGAAAGGCATAATGGTGGCGATAACAATAGTCAGGTATGTGGCAAGGTAATTGAGAGAACTGTCTAATCTGATTAGAAAACTGGCAGATGCCATGAGGAACATTTGAAATGTTTACGGGCTAAGCAGTGCCAAGGACCTCGACAGTAAGCTGAATAGACATACTTAGCATGGACTGGACACCAGATGCTATAGGGAGTCTAAACGCAAGGTAGGTAAGTGGTGGTGTCTGAAACATGACTGTCGAAGGCCATGCTTCATTTAGGAAAGATAGACATTAAAGTGATAGGTGATTTTCTGTGCTAATGAATCTGTAAATACAAAAGAATACAATGACTAAAACAAGGGGTTTGGAACTAAAATGGTTCATGGTTGGTTGAACAATGACCTAATGGAAAAGTATCAGCAGTGAGCTATATAGTACCAGGCTAAGTTTTGGTTGTGAGTAAAGAACTTTTTGTTACATGGTTTGACAGAGCGCTATGAGAATTGTGTTGTGGTGAAAAGGTTTAATGTCCCACATAAAAATCGGTGAAAAGCTGAGAAATTGGTGGTAGGACCCCATTTTAATTCAGTGTGAGAATGATGAGTTTCTTTATCAAGTTGTTACAGAAGAAATAAAAGGTGATACTATGCTATGGTAAGCTGTGAGTACATAATAAGAAGCTGTTCACAGAGGAAAGCCTTGGCTTGGCTGATCCTTTGATTAATTTCAAATTAAACAGAAATATATCTCAGACTGTTTTTGTAGAAATGACTTAAAGAAATCAAAGTAAAGAGCTATTCAGTGGAGTCACTTGGACTGTAGAACTCAGGACCTGGAATCGCTCTCTACTTTTGACTTAAAAAATATTTGAAATTTGCATCTTACACAAGAGGGAATAAGCTTGTAAGGAATGTTTTGAGGTCCAGTTTTGTCATGTTAAGATGGGTAACCATCTAAAATATTATTAAGAGTAAAAATCCCACTAGAAATTAGGGAAGAAGCTGATGAACAGAGGAAGAGATCTGTCATGGGTAGAAAAACTGTCTAGTAAGTATGACATGACAAGTGCCAAAGTCAAGATGTCTTAGTCTTGGGAAAGAAATTGAATGTAAATCAATGGTAAATAGTTCCTTATCTATATTTTTAAAGAAAAGAAGGTGGTGAGAGAAAGTATGACTTGCATTTAATGTAAATGAGGTGTAGACTGAGGATAATCTAGTTTTGGCCAAACCAGTTGGAGTTGGGTGGTGGTGGGGGGGTTGTCAAGGAAGCAACACAGTTCTTAATGAGAATAGAAAGTATGAAAATATAATCTTAGTAAAGCCAAAATAAAATGAAAACTTGGAAAGCGTAACATACAAATTTGGCAGAGTCTCCTGCCAATCTCTCCTACTTTGTAGGAGAGAAAAAAAGCCTGAATAACTCTCAAAAAAAAAAGGTATGTGAAACTATGGTTCCTGTAGTTCCTTTTTATTTTTAAAAGATCAGTAAAATTGTATATGGTGCCAAAAAAAGGAGAATAAAAGTTTTGTTTAAGAAGTGTATGCATGGTGGTGAGGATAGTCCTAGGGAACTGTCTGTTTTTCTAGCTTTAATAGTAAGCAGAACTTTAGAGAAGAAGTTAAAAGAACATACTAAGAATAAACAAACAAAAAGTTCTGGAGATTGATTTAAAATGGGATAACACACACTGAATTTACCAAAGATAAATTATACCACATCTCTCTCTGATAAATTAAATTCTTTATGTAAAGGATTTTTTTGTTTAATCCTGACTTCAGTAAAGCATTCTGTGTGTGTCACGTGGGAAAAACCATGAAGATGGGGTAGAGGGGAAAAAAGAGAAAAAGTGTAAGGTAGCTGAAGAATTCTACAAAAATCTGTTCTAAAAGTAGAAAATTTTGAGTGGAAGTAGATTGAACGGAGTTTTTTTAAAGGCCACCTTTGAATCATTGTTGTATAATAACATTGGAATAAAAAGCAAGTACAGCATAATTAAATTATGGCAAAGCCCCAAATTATGAAGTCATTGTTATTAAGAAATGAACTTCATAAAGGAAGAATTTGGTGACTGAAGATAATGGAAGTGGGAAGGCATTTAATACTACAAAGGATGATGCTATGCTTTTAAAAACTAGTCATAAGGATTTCTTTTGCAAGATCTGAGCTAATCAATTGGAAATGACAACAAAAAGAAGAACTTGAATGTATTAGCAGATTACAGGATGAGGGTGAGCTACCACTGTGATGTGGGTTGTTAAAAAAGCAATATTTTGACACCCCTGGAGAAGTATTCCCAAAAGGGACAGCAAACTGCTAAGGTCATACATGTGACAGTGCTACATGTCATTTAAATTATTGCATGCTGTTCCTGCTCCTGTTTCAGTAATATAGTTCCAGTTGGAAGAGGTGTAGGAAAAGGCTGCAAGGATTATTGATGGGATGGAGAACTTCTCTGCTGAGAGGAGACTCAAATAGCTTAGGTTGTTCAGCCTAGCAAAGTGAAGCTGTAAAAGAGCTTGCTTGCTCTTTACAAATATGTTAAAGAAGTGAACACCAGGCTAAACAGCTGCTTAAGAGAAGAGAAGATATTGGCACAAGAACAAGTTGTGTATCACCTGGTCTTAGATGCATACATTTGGGCTGGAAATGAGATCTCTAAGGATTGGAGAAGGGACATGCCAGAAATGCTGTCTGACAGTAGCAATGGGAGAAAGATGCCAAGGTGCTGTTAAGATGAAGTATGATTAATTTATAAACCAGATTGTATGATGATGTGGCTTGTGATAGCAGGCAATTAATTTTGATTTAGGAGGTTCCTTCCTGCCCTGTATTTGGGATTCATTAAATGGTCTTCCCACCTGCCTCAGAGTGCGTGTTGAACGTGATGGCATGGCACTGAGGGAACACCAACGATGTCATTTTCAACAGTGTCACAAAATCAGGGGATATACCAGTTGAGATTGTTTAAGATCCTGTTTTCTTGAGTTCTTTCTTACTGCTTATGACCTCACTAGTTTGCTGGTTTTATACCTACCTTCTGTCTCTTGCAGTTTTGCTGCGCTAATAGACGTCAGAACATTTGGCCAGTTCTAGCCTTCGCTATAGAGCACTAAAGGGGAAGGAAGAAACCAGACTTCCTCAGCTGAGCAGTAGGTCTGAATTCCCTGACTCTGTTCAGGTTATGGGGTTGCATCCTACAACCCTCCTAACACCTCTGGCACTGCAGGAGTGGATGGGGGGGTCAGAGGGCAATGACTAAAGTACTCTTGAGCTTCACCGGTCAATGCGAGGTGGGGCATCCCTTTTGGGAACCACAGCCAGGCAGTTCTGTGGCTCCTTCTGAGACATGCTCGGACTCAAGTCTGGCATGAAAACTGCTCCTCGAATCAAAAAGCTGTTGTGTTGCCAGTTCCTTTTTGCAGTTTTCTTCTGGTAAGCCTTCAGTTTTTCTGCAATTGCTGGGTGACAGGAACCTGGCAAAGCATTAATTCACTTTGTTGTTGTGCATTAGTAAGCAGTGGCTTCACCCCTGTTCTGAAATATATATGCTTTAATGAATGAAATTACATTTATGCATAAACTGAAAAAAGTATGAGTGATTATATCTTACACAAATTACAACTGATATTTTTTTATTGCATTTAGTAAATTAAAAATGTGTATGCTGATGGTAGGGTATTAACATAGATACTTCAGCCTCAAGAAAAAAAAATGTAGAAATGAGGTAATGAAGAATTATTGGTTTGTTTGTTTTTTTTTTTAGGAGGTAGAATATTAATCATGAGAACTGGATCTACAGTGGGATTTGTGAGGTAGGGTAAGAGTTAGATATTGCCTGCAAAAACCCATGCAGCTGGATTGTTTACCAACCTATCTTTGTAAGAAATCTTTAAAATAAGGAACCTATCTACCAGAAAGTCTTTTCATGTTTCTTTCTACGAAATTGTCATGAAGCTTTGACTCTAGATAAGGGAATTATAATGAAATAAAGGAAACATTGTTTAGTTGTCAAAACGAATTTGAAGTGTGACATGTGTGGGAAGAAAGAAACCACAGAAAATTGGATATTGGCTCCTTGAAATTTACGTATGTAATGTGATGACTGTGGATTGTCTAAAAGAATCTAGCCCTTCATGGTTGGTAGAATCAACTATTTTATTGACCTTTCTGTTTTTATGTTTTAAAGAGTATTAATATTAATGACACATAAACAAATACTGCAAAAAAGCTCAAGAAGGATTTGTTTGTAATCAACTTGATATTCACTGTTTCTGCTTTTTTCAAGTTTTATTATCATGCTTGCTCAAATTTCCTAGGAAGTGAAATAGTAGATTTGAACTGAATGTTGTAGAATGTCCATGAAACAAAACACTTTTTGCATCATAAACAGAATATTGGGTTTACTTAGATGATTAAGATTCGCTTTTATACAAATAAGAACTAGTCACATGCCCTGCCTGTGAATCAAAAATCAAATGTTTTGGTGTAAGAACAACTAATGCTATTTCTCTTTATTACTGCTCAATAACCTTCACAAGGCTAAAGTATGTAATGTTCAAGCATAAAGGAACATACAGAAATACAGCCTCTCTCTTTCTCACACACACATTTATATATGAGGAGAGTCAAATGATGAATGAGCATGTTTTAAAATACAGATACGAATTTAAGGCATTGTGCTTATCTTCTAATAGCCAAACATTTGCATAATCAAGATCGTATCAACTTCACAAGAAATGTATGGAATCCTGAAGTCAGCTTTGACAGCTATAGCACAGGGAGCTACCTCAATCTTTTGTTTTTGATGTGCCTTTATAGAGAATACTAGAGTATGTGATAATGATCGTGCAAATGAGCTTCTGTAAGACAACTTGTTCTCTCAATAGCATCATTCAATTCTGTATAAACCATCAGTAATTTGTTAAGTTTCTTTCGAATTCTCGAAGGCCTTTATAAAGTGGCCCAGGAATATGCATATAATACGTTTATGTTGCAAAGGCTAAGAATCTAAAGTGAGGTGCACGAAGGTCCGTGTTATCACAACGCAGTGACAGAGATGGCGCTGTAAAGCTGAAGACAACATTATCTGATGCTTGGTCTTTTGCTATTTTATGCTCAAAAATTACTCTTGAAAACTAGGAATAGCAGTACTTTCCTTCACAGACAGTAGTCTGAAGTAAAATTTTCCTTTTCCAAAAGGGTTCATAGGAAAAATTTACTAATACCAACTTAATACCAACTAATACTAACTGATCAATATTTGGAGAGGGGGTAGGCCTGACTACCGGTGATAGGCAATGTGTCACTGGTTAGAAACTGCTGGAAGCTGGTAGCAACTGAAGTAGTCATTCTCTGACAGCTGTGTGATAATTGTGTAAACCAAGTTCATGCTTCATTCAACTCTTAGTTGACGAATGTGCTGAATTTCGGAAACTACTGCGGTGGTTGTCACCAACTGCCATGCCTTTCTCGGTAATTTTGCACTGAAATTCAAGAATGAATGAATTATAGAGACATAGATGTTCCTTTGCTGCTGAAGTTGTAGTGGTCCTCCTCTCTACAACTGCAAGCATCCATATGGATTTATAAAGACTCGTGGGATCTGAGCCTTAGCTCTGTTAGGCTTATGGTAGAGTCTCTCCCTTTATGCTTCTCTCTGCAATTTTCTTGCTTGTGTTTTCTTAATGTGGGCTTCCTGGCCAAAAGGAGATGCTTCTTGAGACTCCATGTGGTCGCAGGAGCGGGACCCCAAGTGAGCCGTGGGTCAGGCTGACAGAAGGCCCTGCCTCCAGGCACAGTCCGAGGGAGAAAGGTCTTTCCCTCTGCTGCGCTTGCCCGTGAGGGGAAATAATCTGCTGCCTCCTTAGTAATTACAGGACCCACCGCACACACCCCTTCTTCCTACACTGTGAGGTGACTGAAACATTGGAGAAAAGCTTAAGGTCATTTCTTTCAGGCAGCCCTGTGCCTTATCTGCATGAGGAACTGTGAAACTGCGGCTGTAATCCCCTCTCTCCAGGTGCGCATTCATATGAAATGAAATGATGCTATGCAAGTGCATGGCCTCTGCGGGGCTGTGCGGGAAATGCAGGGAACCAACCAGACAAAAAAAGCCAGTGCCCTCACAGAAATAACAGAGAACTTACACTAATACTGTGTGAAATGTTTCAGCAGCAGCAATATTTATATTTAAACAGCAGCTAACAAAGTCAGTTCAGCAAATCAGAACTCAGTGAAAGGAAGGGTTTAGTAAAAATTTATTTTGTATTGAATGCATGGTATTTTGAGACAATTAAAACTAATTTGGCACAGAATGCATTACCAGTGAAAGAAACCTGTTCAGGCAGACCTACGGTTGCAGTTAGTCTGTGGGTGTGTTTCCCAGCATGGCCTTTCACAGGCCCCAGCTCTTTTTTCCCTTCCACTCCCCATGCATGGGTGCACGAAGTGATTGCAGCCCAGGCTGAGGCAGGCAGAGGCCCTGCATCCGCTCTCTGTAAAAGCTAAAGTAGTTCCACTTACTTTAATGGTGTCAATCCTGATTTACTGTGGCACAACCGAGCTTGTAATCTGGCTCTGAAATAATAAATTGATGCACACTTGAGGGAAAAAAGGTCTTACATAAAATCAGGAAAATGCTTTTCTTAAAGGGCTGTGAGATTTTTGGGTTTGGTTTGTTGTTTTTTTTTAAATCTCTGGTATAAATTTCAGATTTTTCCCGGCTCCGGTTTGTCACATCAGAGTGAAATAAAAAGAATATATAGAAAATAATATTTTGGGCTTTGTGGAACTAAATTTAAGCAGTGTGTTGTTTGTATCAGTGCAATGCATGCCTTTTTCAACATATCAGGGCACTTCTGAGACACTTGTGTTGGCATCATTATACCGTGGTAGGAGGAAGTCATTTATTTATTCCCTTTTGGCATCCATAGGATTTAGAGATGAGACATTGCCCTTCTGGATACATAATCCAATTCTGATGCTTTCGTTTTTTCCAGTAAAACATCAATAATTTGATATGTTCCTATTGTCTAAAGCGGTTTTGTCTTGATGAAAGACGTTTCAAGTGGGCAGTGTTTCAGAACAAAATTTCTCTTATGTGGCTTGTCATTATGTGTGTAATACGTAAGTAAATCTTATCTATTAGATTAATGAGAATGTGGGGAGAAGGAAATATTTTTGATCAGCGGCAACCAAACTCTGCGACCAGGGAGGAAAAAAGATGTGCAAAAAGCTTCAAAATACAGCGCCGCATTGTTTGCAAAAAGCCTGCTGTTTCCTTTATGTCTAACTGATCCGTGCCAGAAGCCCTCTTGAATTTCTACAAGAATAGAGCTTCAGATCATCTGCATTCAGTGCCAGAGTCATGGCCCTGGAACCGATAATTGCCTCTGACAGGATTTAATTACCTTCTCCAGGACCTTTTCTCTGTTTGATTGGAGACCACCCCCTGCCTCCGATCAAATCAGACAGTAATAACACGCCGCGCTGCCGGAGCCAATCCCGAGCCCGGCCGGCGCGGTGACCTTGCCGCGCCGGAGCCGATTGGCGGCGTGGGCCGTGTCGGCGGGGGCAGGCAGCCGCCACCGGCCGGCCGCCGGGAGATAAGGGAGCAGCCTTAACGCTAATGGAGGCTGTCAGCGCGCCGGGCCGCGGCTGGCAGGCGGAGCGCGGCGGCGCGGGCAGGCGCGGAGGCACCGCGGAGGCACCGCGGGCCCCGGGCGCCCAGGCCCGCGGCCGTCTCGGTGGGCCGGCCGCCGGTCAGCGGCAGCCCCGGCGGCGGGCCGGCCGCGTGCGCTCGGCGTGACACCGTCGTTTTCAGGAGAGGGGCTTCTGCGCTCCCCTCCCGAAACGAGGGGGGTGGATTTCCCGGGGTGAAACCCGCCGGTATTTTGTTACGTAGGTGGAGAGCGTCGCTACTTGGTATGCATCGCGCAGCCCCTGTTTTTAATATTAACCTGACACGTGCGGTCACTGTATTATTTATGGTCATTTTAGCGTAGAGTCTAAATGTACCCTCGGCTTTCAGAAAGAAAACTGCGCTCCTTCAGCAGTCAGCTTTTGGAGACGTAATGCTTTCGAGGTGAAGCAGCAGCAGAATTTAGAGTGTGGTAGTTTTTAGCAAATATTTTCTCATTCTCAGAAATTAAGCAAAATCTTTCGCCCGCATCTCATTTAGCAGCTGGGTGTCTTGACAGCATTACTGCTTCGAGAGTTTAATTGGCCGGACTTCAACCGTAAGGTGTGCCTAGCAGCCAAGAGTCAAAAGCTATTTTTTTGGTTTTGTTCAAAGTTATATTGATCTTGGGGCAGGTAAAGGGCTTGTCCCTGCTCCAGTGAAGCCGATGGCTGAGCTCCAGGTGGAGCAGGGGTAGGTCCAGGTTTATTTCATGCTGGATTTGTTGCTTCATCTGTTTTCACCTCGAAGGGAGATGTAAATGCCATGTAGTGAAATGGAGGGGAGGGGGTGATTTGATGTCATGGTAACTTCTCCAACTCTCCGTACAGCTGTACATAAAATGCAGTGCTGCTAGAGGCAATGCATCTCATAGCACCTCAGACAGCAGCGGGGGGATGCTGATGCGATTCTTTTCCTTGCGGCTTCACTGAGAAGAGCAGCGGTTAGCCGGGTGAATGCCTTGCGTCCCGGTATTGCCCCTTCCAATTTGAAAGACCTACCAGTACAAACAGGGAAAAGGATCACAAACAGTGCTGCAGAAGCAGTGTTACTCAAAGGAGCAAAAGCACAGAAGGGTGGGGGGAGCACGTTCAGTTCTGCATTAGATAATCTAGCCCTTTGTGCAAATGCCCGGTCTTCATTTTGCCAGTTACCCTGTTTTTCCCGTTTCCTAAGTTTCCATATAACTGAGGATCTAAGATGTTTTCATATGCTCTACACAGGAATTACAGGGATGTGGGGCTCTCCTATCTCAAGGCTAAGAAACTTCCACAGGAAAGTATTGTTTGATGAAAATAAGTTGTGTTTCGCAAGGCAGCCCATAACCACGTGTGTGTGACTCTGGTCTGACCGAAGGCCAATTCAGTTGGGAGTTATTTCACCCTTCTCTGGATGGTCTGGCAACACAGCTGTATTCTGAGATGAAGAGATGTTAGAAAGAAAAAGGTGGAGGTGGGATTTTTTTTTTCTTTTTCTTTCAAACTTGTGCTAGCATATAGCAAAGTATGCAGACTGCTTGTATAGACTGAGACACTGCACAAATGCTCTTAACTGCCGTGCAAAAGCTCTTCCCTTTTCTCAAAGCAAAGTACTGAAAGATCAAATAGACAACAAACCATTCTAAGTGCAGGTCCCTCCAGAAACGTGGAGGGAAAATCCACTAACCTTGACTGTAAAAGTTTTAGTTTCTAGAATGGACAAAACCACTCAATTGTTTCTTATTTCAAACAGAATATTTCTTATTTCAAACAGTAACAGAATAAAACAGTGTGAGTGTGTGTGTGTGTGTTGGGGGAGGGCGGGTGGAATCTGAGACAAGTAGCATTTTATTTTTTTTTCATTTGCCCAGACAGATTCCACTGTGAACATGTAATGGTTTTCACTGAGGCACTGTGTTATTTTAAGGTAAATCTGCTGACTTCAGAATGCATAATCAGTTTCATGATCGTAATAAATTATATCACAGCCATCTCTGGTGGGAAAATGGAAGGAAATGCACAAAGCAAGAGCGCCAGGACAGCTTGCTGGTTAGGATGCTAGCCTAGAACCGTTTCTTTGTTGCTTTTTTAAGCAAATAATTTCAAGAGCGTCTAGGTCAATTAAAAGCTCATTTTGAAAGCATTGTAGGCACTCAGAATTTAAGTTTCTCTGAAAGATATTTTTGAAAACGTTGCTGCAGTTCACTTCCATAGCTGTAAATCGGGAATTGCAGCACTTTTTGCAAAGGTGATGTGTGAATAAATGTATTTGAAAGAAATTTGAATAAAATAGAAGCTCTCTCATGACGTAGGATAGACAGACAGGCTACATAGGCTGTGGTACTGAGAGCATTTATTCACTAGCAGTCATAGCTTCCGCAGCTCGGCATCTATCCCCCCTCCTGTCGGGTTGTTCCCAGCTCTTGCGTTTGTTGCCACAACTGTTTGCACAGCGGCACAGTGAACTTGATCAAGGAATAGATCCAGCTGGTAAAAGATAAAATATATGCTGACTACATGGCAACACAAACGTCTGTGCCAGCCAAAACACTGGTTGGCACGTGGGGCGGAACGAAGGCTGGGAGGAAGGAGGATGGGAGCTACTTAAGCAACCTGTCACCGAATGCAAAATCACAGTCTATTCTTATTTTCCGAGTACCTTAAATGTTAATCTAGAACAGTAAGGGTTTTGTTCTAATGTGCAAAAAAGATTGACCGTGGTCTGATGAGAAAACTTGGAGATTTTGTCACTGATTTCTATACAAGCAAAACTGGCTCTCTGATTTATATATTAAAAAACGGAAGTAAAATAAAACGAAATTTGTTAACAATGGCAGTAGTCCATGAAAGAGATGATTTAGGAGTCATACTGTCAAGTGTTGTATTTTGATTTTTCTGAAGAATTTAATAAAAAACATGCAAATGGAACACTGCCTTTAAAAAAGACAGCTATAATTTTTAATAACTTTTCTTAGAAGCTTGTATTGTATGTCTGCTACAGTATTACTTTTTTAATTACCACTGCCTAATTGTGAGATAAATCATTGTTGTGTTACCCTTTTATACTTGAGATACAGATACTCATACTTCAGGTTTGTCTTTCCAGGCTTCAGTGGCGGTATACTAAAGATGAATTTCATCTATTCCATGTGACACAGGTTGTTTAACAGGAAAATGTTTTTATTAGGAGAGCTGGGTTAAGGGTCCATCTGGAACCAATTGAATTCTCTAATGGCCTAACCTTCTATTTCTAGAGGGAGAGAGGAGAAAAAGCAGGGAGGAAATTCAGGCTAACAGTGTAGTTCTGCAATGTGAATTTAAGAACTTTCCCCTCTGCTCCCCTCTTGTAATTTGCCACGTCCTCAGCTTTGTACATCCAGCTACTTCTGTGACTTGCTGTAAATTATACTGTTCAAATAACTGCTGTTAAAAGTCATCCTCAAAAAAGGATGGGGGGGAGCACTTAAATAGGACAAATGAGGGAAGAGTAAACTGTGCTATGGGGAAAGGAAATGAGCATGGGTCTATGAGGGAAGCCCAGGAGCTCCTCAAGCCATTATCACTTGAGCCAGTCATCACTAAAGCCCACATGCCATATAATTACGGACTCAGTCACAGACTTTGATGATCAGCAGCCCTTTTTAGATTACCAGAGTATCACTAGGTATCTCCCAGGACTGCGTGCAAAGGCTTTATCAATATATGAAGTACTAGAAGAATGGAAGGCTACATATTGCAGCCTGATTCAAAGTCCAGTGATGATGCCAGATGTCTTTCCGTTATTCCAAGTGGCTTTGGAGAGAACCTGTGTATAGCATTTCCACATCGGATGGGAGGAATTCTGCCCATCATGTGCTACAAATCAGGCTGAGCTAAAAAAAAAAAAAAAAATATTTGCAGTAACATATCTTTAAAGGACTTTTTCATATCAAATAGATATTGAAGCAGCATCTGTCCTGATATTGTATTGTTTATAAACCCAGAATTTACCGAGCTCCCCTATTTGTAAACCTATCCTCACGTTCAGGCACAATGTTAAGCAATTTCTTTCTCAAATGCAGACATCCTGTAAGACGACAAATGATTGCTACTTGTCGAGGACGAAAAGGGCTACGGTACGTATATTAATATATGTCATGGGATTCTGAACTTTTTTGATTGCATTGCTTGTTTAGTTTCAAAGTGGAGTGTAAGAGTCATTATTGATATATCACTGTATTTGTCTCTGCTGTTTTAGCAGCACAAAATAAGGTCTCTGCCCCAACTGCCTTAGAATTTTGCTAGTAAGCGATACAGAAAAAAATTCTCCAAAAAGAAAATACTTCCCCTTTTTG
This sequence comes from Mycteria americana, assembly GCF_035582795.1. NCBI lineage: Eukaryota > Metazoa > Chordata > Aves > Ciconiiformes > Ciconiidae > Mycteria > Mycteria americana. The sequence goes on along the minus strand of NC_134369.1, from coordinate 8,273,252 downwards.
AAGTTGACCATTGAAAACATTTTATTTCTAAGTCATGATGTATTATTAACTCATATCAGGGTGGACTGATAGCAAAATATAGAAAAAGAGTATTACATGGCTGATAGAAACAACAGCTGTGCAGTCTGAAGCTGTGAATTTTGTGTAGCTTGTGTTCCTTAGCACCACATCCCTGGCCGAAATGTTATAAGGTAGAGCATAGCTAGAGGAAATTAATGTAAAAAGTGTTAATTGTAAAATATTGGTGAATGTATTTGTGTATGTGTTTGGGGAGGAGATAACTGCGCAGTTCACTCCTAACCCCATCTGCTTAAGTGCACTGCACAGTTATTTGAAAAACCTTATAAAAAAGATAAAATCCTGAGTGCAAAGAGCCTAAAAATGCATCTATATTGAGAAACTGTAGCCAATTGATTATTCAGCTGGCAAAATGGAAATTTCAAGTTGCATAGACAGCTAATTGTGGCCTGCCTATGGAATGACAGGTCTATAATTTTTAGTTTTGTGCACATTCAAAGCCAGTCACCTTGACACTTAACAGTCCATTATCTGCCGGCCACCGACCATATGATGATATTCAAAGAGTGACAGGTCTTTTCCATTACAGAATGATAAAATGCACTATGCTTTATTTGGATAAAGCTGTCTTCACAGACAGAACAAACCAGGTGCTTATCTGATCCTTGCATGCAACAATGACATTGGGACACCTTTTACTCCACGGGGCTAACCTTTTTTTTGTTGTTGTTGTTCTTTTGGGTTAAAGATGAGTGAAATGAGTGAAACTGGTATCCCCAGTGTTGTTTTCTGGAAGAACAGGTAAGCTGGCATTCATATCTATGATTTCTTTCAGTATTAAATAAGATAGATTGCAGGAAGCAGTGGGACCCAGGTCATGCAACTACATGATTCATAATCTAGGGAGAAATGTTTATTTTTTTATTTAAAAGATTGTTGTGTTTTCAGCATGAATACAGAGCAAGGTCAGGAAACATGTCCCAGGATACTTGCTATCAAATAATAAAAAACAACAAACTGCCACAAATCAGGCTGAGACCTAGCATTTAATTCAAACTTAACCAAGAGGCTGGATCCAGCCAGGGACTCTGCTGCACCTTCCCTGGATGTGGTAAATGTGTCTGTGGCTCTGTCCCTGGGCTGCAGCAAGAACACAAGACTGGTGACTATCTCTCTCTGTAGGAAAAACATGGCTTGAAGAGCAGACAGTGCTCGGAGCTGGTTCTTTAGGTCAGAGCGTTCCCTGCCTGGGCATCTCTTCAGGGGGTTGTGTAGCCCAGGCACGGCAGGGAAGCGGTGCTCCTGTAAGAAAAGCTCAAGCCACAGTGGACAGAGGGAGTCTCTTCCTTGTACCTTGCTGTGCGGGGAAAGCCGTACCTTCGAGTGCTACAAACAATTTGGGAACAGGAGCTTGCCGTTTTCAGGAACCTAATGGGAGATGGGCCCACGTGAAAGTCATAAACTCTGTTTTGGCCTCAGTGCTAGTTTCTGTGCCAAATTGTTCTCAGTTAATTTTATTTATTTATTTCTAAATGTGAATTTGTAGTTGGGAATTCTGAACGTGCCTTTAGAATAACTATTTTTAAACTATTTCTGAAGCTTTAACAAGAGTCAGTATTGTTTTTCTTTGCCAGCAGGGCCTGTTTCAGCTCCCAGTGACAGCGCAAAGATGCTCACGGATTCATGGTGTGCTGGAGCAAGTGCTATATGAGTAACCGTGCAGAACTTTGCAAGAGGTAAGTTCTATCAACAGTTCATTTTGAAATGATCTTAAAATGATAGAAATCCTGTGAACTACAAATTTACAAAGCAATTTTCTTGAGCGTTTAGAGTTAGCAATAGTAACCTGTGCCACTGGAAAAGATGATTTGTGGATTTTCCAAATGATACACAGCTGCCATTTCAGTGTTAAATATTATTCTTTTAACTCTTTGCTTATTCAGTAATAAGTGATGATAAATCTACAATACTTTTGTGATTTTTTTTCCCCCCCCCTATAAGAAATGTACTTCATATGCAAACATTCAGTCTCCTATGTTCTCATATGTACAGTGTATTACATGTATTTATAGCTCTGGAGAAAAGGCTAATGAAGAGAGCATACTCTGAAAAGAACAGTCATGAGACTTCATTTGTTCCCTACATGCTGCAATAATACTAATACACCTTTTACTCTACAGAATGGCTTGTACTTGGGGAATTGTGTTTCATCCAATTTTCTTGCAAATAATGAACAAGTTCCCCCAGGTTTATTGGCACTATCTTGTGCACACTTTTTTGGTGTAAATTATTTATTCTACTAATTTAACAGCAAACAGTCCTAGATAGTGAGCTTAGTGAGGCAATTTCATACATATTGGTTGTAGGTTAATTATTTAGGGGTTGAGATATCTCTGGTAATGCCAAATAAGTACAGACCTAATCAGACAAAGCAATTGAATGCATCTACGTTTTCCAAATCTCAGATCACGCTACCATTATTTGATGGTCGTTAAGTTTGGTGTTTTATTGCAAAAGAACACAAATGTGTTTTGAGGTAGCCCACAAGTTAACCCTTATGGTTCCTGTCATTTCCCAGGCGAATGACTCTTTGGTCACTATAAGCCAGCTAACCAGAATGTTCAGATCCACGTATTCTGTTATTCTGGAAATGGAGACAGTTAAGGATGTTTTTGGATATGTGTCTCGTGGGATAGCTTAATGGTTTGGAGGCTGTTGAAATATGAGTGCTGAAGAATCAACAGATAAATCATATTTAGGACTAAAATAAACATCCTCTGCTGATTTTTTTTTAAAGGTGGTGTGCAGCCACACAGAGGAGATAGCTTAACTGTTACAATTGTCACTACTTTATTTTTATGCAGAGATTTTGATGCTAATCATTTGAAAAATATGAAATATCTCAAGTCCTATGTAGCATCACTATCCAGTGTCAGTTTAATGGGAATGGATATTGTGTATTTTTTTTTAATTCAATGAGGAAAACATTATTCTTAATCGGTATGAGTTTTTTTCAGCTGACATAAAATAAGTTGGGCAATTCATTGGAGAGAAGTGTAAGCTCTGAGTAGAGCCTGGGAAGACAACGCATGAAAAGCAGCATGAGGAGAAATCTGTGAACAATGCTTAGCGTGGATAAAATGTTGATGTTAAAGCATAGTTGTTTCCATTCTGTCATCTTTATTTCTAGGGCAAAATTACCACTCTAGGCTGTACTGTGCTCGACTCCTTAAATGGCACTCAAAGCAGCCCTTCAGAAGAGCTAGAAACTCTTTATCTTATGTCCATGTTCTAGCACCTCTTCAGTAGCAGTTGGGGGGGTTGTTTTATTTTTGAAGATCCCCAATGGAGTAATCTGCTCTGTAGGGTGTTTGTTTTGGTAGGGTTTGGTTTTATTTTCTCTTTGTTTGTTTTGGTTTTGTTTTTTTTAAATACGCGTGTGGATTCCTTTTTAACGTTAAATTTAAAGCAAGCTCCTAGAATGTGCCTTGAAGTTGGAGCGGATGGTGGAGAAGATTTGAGATGATCCCTTTCTTTCTAAGGCAGTTCAATCCACCGTTTTAGGTCAGCCTTCATGGAAGTGCTTGCTCCCTTCCAGATGAGCCCTCCCTTCTTGCTTAAGAATCTGTTTTGCTGGAGGAGTGAGTATTCATTGCAGAGCTTTAGGATTCACAGGCTTTCCCGTGTAGAGAGTAGAGGATATGATGGTGAAAGCATGATAGTTTGCATTGTCAAAGGGATGTACTGAAGCATTCTGCACTAATTTGATTTTCTTTAGCACGAAAGCCTTCGTGCCAGATGTGTTGCACTGGTAAGAAAGATGTATAACTGAAGCCAGATCATTAACAAGCAGGACAGGATGGAGTCACTTAGCGGCAGATTGAAGGAAGCCCCGTTCATTGCCACGTAAGGGCATTCTGCTAGCAAGGATTTCAAGAGGACAACTAAACACGTTTCCCATTTCACATTCAGTTGATCTGAGATGCTTCCTAACTATATTATTATTATTCTCTATTTCACTGTGTAAAAATAAATACAGTCCTTCAAGGAGGATGAAGAGCTCAGATGCATCAGCTGTTCTCTGGTAGGAAGACATGCTAATCTGCTAAATTCTCCAGTTGCTGTGGCATTTTTGCATTTCTAAGGAGAGAGCTGATAAAACTCATGATTAGTGGAAGAAGATAAGAGAACTTTGGGTAGTGCTTTGATGGAGTGCTTCAGGGAAGCAAGGAGGAGACCTGGGCCTAGAGTCTCACGGACAGCTTCTGAAAAGAAACCCAAAAAGATGAATGTTGAAGTCTGTCCAAGGTTCTATGTAGCTATGCAGTGGAATAAAGAGATACTTCCAGCCATGAGCTTAGAGATCATTCAGCAACTTGTGTTTTATGGAACCATGGAAACTAAAAATTAAAAACATGAAAGGAAGACTGTAATAGTTGGAAGAGTATATGAGGAATCTTGCCAAAAGTATGAAATAAAACATATACAGCTGTGTTAAGAAAAATATTTAACTCCATTTTAAATGCCAAGTCATTATGATGTGTTAAAAGGCAAAAAGCAGCATAGTATGGTTTTCCAGCAAAAATGAAGAAGGAAAGCTGCATCTCACTTTATTGTAAAATGTTTTAATTACAGGAGTATCCTGCATTTCTGCTTAGGTGCAGTCCCTGTGCTCTTAAGCTTAGAATTGTGCAATTACATGTGGAAATGGAAACACAGATAATCAAAGGCTTCGGAGTTACACAGAGTGAATATAGGAAGGGCTGAACGAGTTATGTGGAGGATTTGGAGCGATTGGACATGTGCTAGTTCTTGTTATTTTAGAATGTTATTTTGTTAAGACAAGGTGCCAATGACAAATAAGAAAAAGGACTTTTTCATAATTCAAGAATTATATGACCTGGTAGCTGGAAGAAAAGAAAGAATCTCTTAATATTTGGCTTCTGTGGACTATTCATGCAGTACAGCTATTTTTCCTACAAAGTTGAGAATGTGTAGGAAATTGAGCTGTGCAGTATAATTAGAATTGAGGAATAGCGCATCTAATTTTGTGATACTAGTCTGGCCAGTGAGTGAGAGCAACAAATGAAAGGCACAGCTTCGTAAGATGAATTATTTTCTGACTGTGATAAACCACGTGTTCATTCAGTATGAGGAAGAAAAATGGATATGGACTTAGAGAGCAGTGATGGATCGGTCTTTAAAAGCCTCCTAGTTTGGGGAAAAAAATCAAATATTTATTTTACTAACCTAGATGGGGACACTTTAGCTGGTCCGGTGTTTGAAGTTATGCCTGTATTACACATCTTAGAGTTCTGTAAAGAGCTACCTGAAATAGAGGTAAATGAGCAAGCCAGGTACTGGAAACAATCTAGTTTCTAATAGTAAGGAACTCAACAAGCCCTAATTTATCCTGTTTAAGAAAACACTGGTTTTGAATTCCTTGGGTTTTCTTTCCTGCTTATACATTTTAAACCATCGGTGCAGGATGCAGTGAAAGTAAGGGGTTACGAAGGTGTAATTTTGTTGGTTGTGATGCTGCTTCTGGGTGAGTATTCAGTAAGAAGAGCCTGGATCCCACTCTGCCAGGTTCCTTGCTTCTGCTTTGCTGATCTGAGCCGAGACACACTTGCTGTAATATGACATGAGATCCAGCACTGTATTTCTGGTGACAGACTTCAAGTTCCCTCTTCTCTTCATGGCATTGACTTGAATTTTTGCAGAGGGATATTGTAGACAGGCACAGCAGTAAGGATTTTTAATGCTTTTCATAACAAAACTCAGTGGAAATCTTCAGAAACTCAACATACCTTGTCTGCTAGGCTTTGTGCAGTAGTTGCTTTTTTATTTCTGCTGAGAAGCAGTTCTTAAGCAGAGTGCAAACCAGTAGGAATGACTGTACAAAAGGTGGGATGCTTTCCATTGTATTTCTGAACTGTTTCCCAGTTTATTTCCTGGTATCTCTAACGGCATGGAGACAAAGCTCACAGCCTATCTACATGAAAAGAAGGGCACAGAGCTGATTTGCATACAGCCAAACTGATCAGAGAAACTTGAAATAAGAACACCTGACAGATTCAGGGGCTTCTGGGTGGAATATAGCCTTTAAAAGTCTCAGGAGAATAACATGTTGTCTTTCAATGACATGTCTTTCAATGAGTCCTCTCATTTTCACATTGTTCTTCAGTATGAAACGTTAAACGGAGATTCCACCTGCCTGTTCCACAAGTAGGTCAGCATTTGATAACTGCATTAAAATTGGCCTTTCCTAAATCCTCTCTCTCACTGTAATCCTTCCTGTCCCTCTCAATTTTCCTATGTTCTAATGCTCCATTATGGAGAAAATGTTGAGTCTTTTTTCAGAGTATTTCCAAACTGTCACTCACAACAGAGCTGTTTTGTTTTTGTTTTGGATCACGTTTCTTCCCCAAAAGCTTCCAAAGGTAGACATCACAGATGTGATGCCACATGGGAAAGAAGGTTTTTTGATGCTTGTGTGAAATTCCATGTCTTTTCTATTGTTCTGGAAAAAAAAAACCCAAACCATTTTGGGCTTGTGAAAATGTCTTAAAGAATATATTCAGAATATTTAAATATATTTGGTAATTTAATTCTCAAGCCTAATATCCAGTTCATTTTCAATGTGGCCTATCACTTCTGGTGTGACATTACTGAAAACCTTCTGATTAAAGCCAGCTCTCTTATGCATACTTTACCTCTGTGACCTATGAGTAGCTTGAAACCATTTGAACTCCATCTAAATTGGATCCCCCTGGTTGTAAGTGTTACTGCATGTCAGTTCTGTGTCAGTTGGATGGAAATCTTGCTGCAGAGGATGAAAGTTCACAGCTCAGTATTAATCTACTGGGCAAACTACATCTAATGCCTTCAGTTTTCTTGAAATACAGCTTCTGATGACCTCTGACAGGTAAAATACAATATAGGATTTTCTAATATTCATTTTTAGTGTAGGTATTTAAAATGTAGCCTGTATCATCCTTCTGTACTAAATAAAAGCTATGCGAGACAAAATTAAGAATAGCAACAAGTGGGTTATTGGACATGGAGACTTTTGTTAATAAAATATGTCTAGATCCACTACTTCACAATTGTCTTGTTCTCAAAACAGAAAATGCAAATCCTGGCTTCAGTAGAGGAGGCTGTGTACCGATGAACTGCTGGCTGGGATTCCCTTGATATCTGTTGGACAAGACTTTCAAACTGGTGTGTGAAGAGGAGTTTAACAAAAAAAAAAATTCCCGAAGCTGCGTGGCTTCTGGAACGGGCAGCATAAATCATTAAGTGTTGGTGGAGTCTGTCTTTAACTCACAAATAAGAACTTCGAATTTAGCACCAGCTAAAAGGGAATCTGTATAGATTCGTGCAGCCTATATGACACCACTATAAACATCCTCTGTTACAGAGTGCCACCTTTACTCTGCTCTGTCAGTGTTAGGGAGTCTTAAATTGCAAGCACATTACATTTGAGTTTGCTTTTGAAGTGACCTTCTTGTACATAAAATTCCAAGCTAAAAAAAAAAAGTCTAATAGGTGCAGGTTTGTAAGTCTGCAACCTGATCTCACTTCTGTTTAAACTAATGGTAAAACTCATACCTCTTCTCAGTAGGAGCAAGATAGACTTTTAAATATTTAGTTAGTATCTGAAAGGAAACTGATCCTGCGTTCCTTGTAAATCCCAAATTGGCTCTGAAAATAGTGATGGATCTCTACAATACATTTGGTAGGAGGGAAGAAATGTAAGATTAAGCTCTGGTTTGTGATGGGATGATGCTGATGCTGGGAGGAATGCTTTTTAGGCACTAGACATGAATCCAATTCATCTTTCTCAAAACCCTGCTCCAGTCCTGCTGAGGAGAACTGAAAAAGTGTGCTTGTGCTAGGCCTGAACGGAGCCTTTGGCTCTTCGAGAAGCCTGTGCTTCAGCCCTGTGTTCAAGAGAGAAATTTTAGTCTGTAGAGTGTGTACCTAGTTTATAGCATCTTTTGAGCCCTTCCAACTCCTCTTATTCTGTAACTACAGTTTGTCATTACAAAACATTGCCGTTTGATAAGTCAGATGGAATAGCTCATCTGATGACTCTCATCCTGTCATTCCTCTTAGGGAAGTACAAAACAATACTAATAAATCAGTATCGGTAGGCCCGGAGGTATTTTAAGACAGTGGCTCTTGGATCAGTTCTTGGACAGTTTAGGGGCATATTTTCCTGTTGTTTCCATTTTTAAACCCAGACTTCTAAAATCCTGAGAGCTTGACTCTTTTTCCTATGAGTCACACAAAGAAATAAATTTTTGATTACAACATGTGCAGAACCCAGAGTCCAAAACCTTGGAGTTCTCTTCCGTCAGAGGCTCTACCACCTGCTATCCAAAGATATATATCAGAAGTCAGTGGAGCTCCCCGTGGGTGCAGCGTTCAGGTCACACTGGTCTCTGGGAGACCAGAGCTCATTCAGCGGCAATGCCACAGAAGTTTTCTATAAGTACACATGCTGTATGTACACATGTTCTAATATAAATACAGAATAACAGCATAAGGACTCTTACAACAATGTAACAAGAACAACGTATAATAAAAAAGGAAATTAAGCAGTTTGCAGACTATGGCAATCTTGTGGCTTGTGGGCTTTAATCATTGATTTTTGCTTTCTTAATTTGGCAGTATTGAATGTAGGTAACTGTAGCATTCCGATCTGAAAAATATGTGGAAAAGAGCACGCTAGTGACAGTCCATCAGAAGATAAGTGAATGTTTCAAAGTAACAGGAGTGTGCATAGTTAGTCAGATTCTGAACTGAAAGTACTAAAGTGTGGACTGACAGTGGTGATTTCTTCTTTTACTGTTCATTGGCTCACACTATTCATTTTAATAGAGACCCCAGATATGAAGAAGTAATTTACCCATTGTAGAACTCCCATATGTGGTAAATTTTATTTTTAAGCTTACAGAGTGCTTTATGATAGGCTAAACCTGAAAGAATAGAAAGAAACAACCAACAGTGGATGAAATAGTATGGTTTAATAGTTTTTGCATATGAAATAGCTGGCTAAAAATAATGTATACTTAAAAAAAAGCTTTTATATCAACAGCTAATGTCTCATCTCAAATATAAGGGTCTGATCTTAAGGCAGAGCAGAACATCTGCTCCTTTCAACTTCATCAATTTAGCTAGAAGTGAAGCCAAGGATTTCAGGGGGATGAAGGTGATTCTGTAGCTTCTGCTCTCTGACCCAACAACATAAAGTATAGCCTTTAGTCTGAAGCTTGGACAGAAGCTTAAATATGCATTTGTCCAGGTTTATTCTAGATTTTGACCTTCTTAAGGTTAACAGCTTGTTCTAAATGGGAAAGAGTCGTCGTCAGACTATTAGTTTATCTTGCGTCTGGGTAGAGACATCAGCTAATCTGGGGAAGTTTTGTGTCTGGATTTGTTTTAGAAGCTCTCGAGTTTTGTAGGCTTAGCCCCATACTGGACATGCCACTGGGCTTGTGGAAAGTTGGGATCTGAACCTCTACTTTTTCCTTTGTCTTTTGCGGTGCCATTTTTGTATTTTTAATTTTTTCCCTTTTCACTTCCCCTTTCCAGAGGTGAGACATCTCAATGGACGGGTCGGTGTGACAATGAAGGTGCTACAGACAGGCACTGTGACTGCTTCTCTCAGCTACTGTCAAAGGCTATGTTGTGTCCAAATCTGAACGCACAACAGGAACCCACGGGGACCCTAGGTGGATAGAAAGGTACCCTGGTTAAATTCTAACTGAGATTTATAAACTGATTTTATAAACCAGTTTTCTTTTAGAAGGCATTTTTTACAATAAGATCACAGTTTTGAATTTGCAGTAATAACATCACAAAAGATGGAATTGTGGTCAATAGGTCTGAGGGAGGGGAAGAACACTGGTAGAAGGCTCCTCAAGTGCATAGCTTGGGTTAACAGTAACTGACAGAGAAAATGACTTTTTAACGCATAGGCTTTGAGATCACCTCATGGGAAAAGGTGATATCAAAACCCATGGAAATCATGCCTAGATTAGTTTAGAAACTTGAATGTATTACCAGAAAATCCTCTCAAGATTCCGCTTACCCTTTTCCTACTAAGCCTCCTATCTGTGTATTCTCTAATAGAGCGAAGTCTTCTAGATATTTGTTAGCACAACTTTCTAATTAGGCTTATTGATAATTAGTCTGGATAAATCCATGTGCAGAAACTTCTCATTATCATTCTTTTAAAGCATGATATAGGACTTTCAAGAGATGTTTGTTTATAGATACTTTCCATTTCATGGTTTTTGCTATGCGCATGCCGTGGTGAGACTGTGGGTATAGTTTAAATTTCCAAATCAGACTACACTTTAGAGATATTAGTGCTTGGTATCCACTGCTTGATCTTGATGATAGCCTGTTGTACACAAAAATGTTGATGTGAATGTAATAAATGTCCTGACGTAAATACTTTAATTTACAACAGCACACTTTCTATCATTACTGGGTCGCTTTGTTTTGTTTAGTTTTGTTGTTTGTTGGGGGGGGGGGGTTTGTTACTTCCCCGTTCTTGTTCAGCTCTACAAGCACACTGCTAAGTGGCAGGAGGAATAACATATAGTTTGCAGTCCATCATCTGCATTCCCTTTGCATTAGGTGTAACACTGGCATGAAAATTGGAGCCCCTGCTCCAATTTTTCCAGCTGTCTCTGTCTCCCTGTGAACTTTTTATACAAATTTTCTGGCAGTCTTTGAATATGCAAGCTGATATCCCTTTCTTGAGCATACATACACAAGTTGCTATCTCAAAACATGGGTACAACTGAAAAGCATCATTAATGTTTTTTTCAGTAATTTGAGTGTGTTTACTGATGTAGACAGACCCTCAAAACACACAATGTCTTCTTCCTTTTTCCTCTCCTTCCTTTTTCCTTCCATTTGTATGTAAATTTGTTGTGGTTTCATTCAAAACGTATGAATAAAGCAATATCAGGATATTTTCACTGCCATCTTCAGGTCTTATTTATAGAGTACTTTTACAGATTCAGGAATTGTTAACTTTTAGGCAATAAATGTCATCTTACTTCTGAGGTTACATTTGTTTTATTTTCCTTAGAAATATTATTGCTTTAAAACTGTAATACGTTTTCTATTTTCGTCTTTTTCTATTGCCCCAAGGGACTTGAGCTATAACTAGGACTTGCCTTGGCCACGGTGCTGTTCTTATTCTGCACATGGTTACGGGTAGACAGGCAAGGGTGCCAGGGCCAACCGTGGTGTTCTATTGGAAGAGCTTGTGCCAAGATTTGGGCTTGAACAATTTGGAGGAGACATGATGTCACTGTCTCCGTAAAGTGAATTTGGACAGGAATGTTGTATTGTATTTTGGGCATGTGTTTCAAAAATAACAATTAAAATAATATCTCATATGTTTCCTTAATTTTTGTATTTACTCTCTGGTTTCACAGTCCTCACCCTGCATTTCTCGTGTCCTAGTGGTATTTCTGTTTCATTATTTTTCAAGCAGAGTTTGATGACACTGATTTAGCAGTTTCTCACAGTTCACTGCTTCAGTTTTCATCAAATTATACTTCTAGTTATACTAGACACTTTCATCATCAATTTCCATATGCCTCAAAGACATGCAGGGACCAGTTTGCCAACACTGAACTCAAATGCTAGACAATAACTGGAATACAGGATTTTTTTTCCTAGGGTGTCTGAGACAAAGAGTGTAGAATCCCTCAGTTCTTAGCAAGTGTTTTCAGCCTCGATGCATTAAAAATGTAGACAATAACTGCTATGGAATATTGATTTTTAAAATGTCAAATCAAGGGATAAAAATTAACATTAACCAGAGATTATACTGTAAGACGTTATCTATTTCTTTCCAGAAGCCTGTCTTGCATTAGAGAGCACTGCATGCGAACTCAAGCTTTGCTTTTTCACCACAGAATGGGGGGATTCATAAGCATCCTGAACTGTATTTTCTGTACAACAGAGTTTGATAATTATGATAGTTAACACATAATAAAGATTTTGGCTTCAGGCTCTAGGTTTACATGTACCTTCAGATCAGCGGTGTTACTGGGGACATTCAAAGTGACAAGACTCCTGAGGATGACTGTGAAAGTCTTTTCCTTCCTGTAGGGAGTTTTGTTCTTAACTTCATGCTCAAATTGGAAAGATCTCCATGTTGGAATGCCTGACCCCTTTAAAGGCTTTCCATTATGTTCATCCTACAATTCCCTACAATTTTCTATAAAGGGACCACCCTCCTGACCCAAAGGCAATTTGGAGTCCATAAACTGGAACTAGATGTAGATGTGCTGGAGACCACGGTTCTTAATGTCTGTCAAAAGCGTAAAGTTAATTATGCAAGGCATGAGGTGGAGCTCTATTTGTTTAGATGTAAAGAGGTTAACTCTGTGTAACTGTTGACAACAGTCATCATCATCAGATGAATTTGCCATTAAATCTGTAGTCTTCAAAAACAATCTTCAAGATAGCATAGGAGTAATATTCTCTCTTCTGCACCACCATGTAAATTGCTTTACTTGCACTGTGCGCTAAGATCTATTTCAGTTTTGCAATTTGCTTTCCATGTGGAGTTTTGACTGATGTTGAAAATTTCATACACATACCTTGCAGTGCAATAGGGACCTTCTCCCGGGAACAGAGAGAAGAATTTTTCTCTGTCTGCAGGAATTTCAGTTCGTGGAGCCTGTCATTGCAGAATGCACTCAATGTGATATAAAACCACTTCACTGAATCTTCCCTCTAAAGTCAGAAGGACATGGATAGAGGGAGAGTGTAGACAGAAAGCTTTCTGATATCACTGTGACTTCTCAAAACTCATGGGGACACAGTTCATCTTACAAACAGGAACAGAAATGTAGTGTGGACAGAGTCTGCCACAGGATGAGATAATCTATGTGATGAAGAGGGAAGGGAGTTGTTGAATAAGTTAAAGGTCAAGGAGAAGAGAGGTTTGTAATACTCTTTACTGTAGTACTAAATGCCTGTTTCCTGACAGACCTTCAAGTTTTGGAATTATTTGGTACAATGAGCTTTGAGTGCCTGAACTGCAGCTGAATTAAACTGAAGGTTTTCTCATCCATTGGCTTTGACTCAATGCACTGTAGACCACTTAAGTGATAAAATGATCACTTGAGGAAAAAGGCATCCACCTGCTCCTAAACAGGTAAATTGATATGCCGTAAATAGGATGTTTGAACACCTCGCATTACTCCCACAGTTGTGTATTCCCTGCCACAGCTCATTGACCAGAAGGTGACCACCAAAAACCTTTCCTTGTAGTGTGCCCTGAGTATCTGGGGTTCCTGCAGTAATGTCTTTGCAGTAACTGCTGTGCGTCAAACAATACTTGCATCCTGATGTACCAACAAAACCGAAGTCACTGCCTGCTCTATTATGAAGGAATAAATCATGCATTCATCTTTCTCAGTTTTGAAAAAAGAATGTTTGGTGGAATGTTCAAAACAACAAAAAAAATTAATAGGAATGGTTTCTTCTCTAGGTACCTTGACTAGCAGTTACAGTGGGAGTTTTTAGAAGGGCAAATGATTCACCTACAGCTTTTTTGCACCACTTTTTATTTCTACAGAGGGCAAGTAGGAATGTTCCAATCAAATAATTTAATTTAATAGGGGCAAGGCAGCAGACAACCATTATCCTGTGACAGTGTTCTGGTCCATCGAATATAAAAACAATGCCCAGAAGACAACTAGTGATACTTCCTTCGGTAGTCTTACCGGATGCTCTATCAGCATTGTAATGACGTGCTCCTCTCTGTCTGTCTGCAGATTCTGACAGAAGGCTCAAGTTTCACTTCCTTTTAAGAATTGTCCTTTTTCTCCAAAAGCTGGTGCGCTTCTATGGAGAGGCCGTTGATTCTTCCTGAAGATGTAGTGTTTGCTGGTGTGTTGAACAGGTCACTGTATGGGCCTGTGTTTGTGAGAGAAAAAGTCAGATAAAAATTCATAATGGTAGAGATTACAAAAATCAAAAGCCAAGAGGCATTTTTTTTTAATTCAGTTTTTAGGATTTAATTAGCTGCTAGTTCCAGTCTATGATTTTCTTAAGGGAAAGAAGCTCTAAGAGCTAAAAACCCAGTTCGTATCTTCAAAATTGGAATCCTGGTTTTTTTTCTGTTTGTTTGTTTGTTCTTTATATCTCATACTATATTTTTCTGTTTTCGTGTTGTTGGCCAGCATGCACACCAAATGCTCTGTGACTTACGGGCTACAAATGGAAGAAGAGAGCAATGGAGAACTTTTAATCTACCCAACTATATTCTGCAAATTTGGAATGTAGTATCTGCTCAGTGGGGCATGAAGCCTAAACTAACGCAGTTTTCTCCTGTGTTGTCTTCTGTTCCACAGTTACTGAAGAATTTCTACTTTAATGAGGGGAACAAGCCTGTTAAGATACAGTTTTTCGCAGAATCGCAGTGGTTTATATTGAAATACAGTGAGTCCAGTGACTTTCAGCGTAGATTGCTATCAGTGGTTGTCCAGTGGATCACATTCTAGTTTCTTAAAATGTTAACAAATCGAAATATGCATTGCCTAGTACTGTACCAGCATGCCCCAGTCTTTGCAGGCTGAAATTGAATTCTGTCTGCAATACAAATGAGAACCCTTGATGCTCTGGTCTTAAATCCAGGAAATACGTGTATTAAAACAAACAAACAAAACCCCTCTGATACTGTGTCCAAACTAAAAGATAGTGTGAAACACTGGCCTAACTTCTTCTGAAACTGTAGCATACCCTGCGCCGGTCTTGGTCCTGCACTGCAGACTGTGGCACTCTGTATTACGCCAGTATAAGCATTCAAGAGGCTGTGCTGTGGACTAGACTGGGGAAGCAATCTGCCTTAAAACTCTTTTTGCCTTTTTGAATGGAGGCTTTTTTTAAAAATTAATTTGCTCTTCTTGTGTGGTTTGTATCCCTGAAGTATAAGCTTGCAGAAATAAGTGGCAGAGGAGTGGGGCAGTTGTGGAAGCATCCTTGAAGTAGCACTGTTGATCATTTTGGACGGTGAGTCGTGGCCTTGTAGTCAGGTCTTCCCTCCTTCGGTCAGACGATGGAATGTTCTTGAGCTTACTCTGAGAGTACTCTCAACAAGCAACATGCAGCAAATTGTGGAGCACAGTAATTGCACCGCATGATGTAGTACGTCCTGACCAGGTAGGATCTGTATCAGGACAGTACTGTAACCACAGGCCAATGTCATGATATACAGTTTGAAAGGTTTTTAGGGGTTTTTCAATTCCTTTCTGTGTAAAAGATCACTCAAAAAATCTTACTATTTAAGGAATGAGTTCTCAGAGGTGAACTTAAAATGATACTTTTCTTGTATTGCTTCACAGATACTTAGGGAAGATTTTTCCCAAGGTAAAGAGCAAAGTGAGACGGGTGTCCATGGCTCCCTCTGGACTACCCTACGTGTGTCTCAAAAGTTGTTAACTCTGTCTTGTGCTTGGCAGAAACTGGAGACAGTGGTACCTATGAAGTGTGTTAGAGATGACATAATAGATTGTGAAGAATCTGTATGCTTTTCATGATACTGTAGCATTTTATAATTTTTAACATGCATCTGCTGCATCCGTACTTTGATGATACTCACTTTGGGTTTGTAAAAGAAAAAACAAAATCCAGTGCAAACTCTGAATATGACTAAAGTTTCATGTATAACATACACTTTTAGCATTACGAATAGGAAGTATTAAAGTAAACAAAAGCTGCTTGTTCACTGTTTCGAATTTTTGCCCAACTAGAAAAATCAGTCTTGTGACACTCACAGTAAACAGCTTGTTTACTTTTTTCCTGAGATCCTCTTGTCAAGTGTGTATTAATAAATACACACTTTTCCAGCCAAAGTAAAGAAGTTTTCTTTTTCTGTACTTACAGACTTGCATTTTGATGCTGCTCTTGTGAATCAGAGAAGAAGGGCAACAAAATGCAACTCTTTTCCTCAAAAAACCCTTTAATCAATTTAAGAAAAATATTTTTTCCTTCTTTTAGTAACTCCGGGGCCAGCACGTTTCTAAAGTGGGTACATCTTTGGAAAGCATACTGTTCTCGGGGAAACGGAAAACAAGTAGTTTGTAAAAAGGAAGAGTTTCATTATGTGCTTTTGACAGAAAATGTTTCGGAGTTTGTCAAGTCATACATTAAAAACAGTGCTCCCAATGGCTTTTTTTACAGCTTGGTGGTGTTGCTGAACATTTAGTATTGTGAAAAATATGTGACCTTAGAATCAGGTCCCACTCTGGATTCATATGAGCAAAACCCAAGTATCGCTAACTTTCAGGCCACATACCTTGCTTTATGTAAGGACTAGTGAATTAGGTAAATGCTTAATTCAGGACTAGGACACTGAGACACTGGGGTAATGTCTGATTTGTCTCTCACCGTACAAGGTATCAGAGAGAAGGTCTTTGAGCTTTCTAATTCCCAGTCCAGTCACTTACCCAGGCTTCCACCCTGTTTCTCCCTCTGTGCTAGAAGCTCATTTTTGCCACGCTGGGGGCTCTAGATGTGGTATGAGGACGCAAACACCCGACAAGTCCTGCTGCTGCAACTGCAGAGGAGGGATGCAGCAGGTTCAGGATCAAACCCGCTCCCCATGCTTTTGTATTTCAGCTGGCAGTGGTACCAGTGAAGCTATCCTGTCCTCTTTGTGTCCCCAGTTGCTCATCTCGCTCCCTGCCTTGTTCCAGCAGAAGCATATGTGCAGTTATGAAGTGGATCGGATGGGGAGAGTGATCCCTGTCAAAACAGACTGCTTTTCCCTGGTGCTAACTGGATTGGTTTCCCGGGTGGGAAACCTCACACGAGGGCTAGCGCAGGGACGGAAGTGGGGTAAGCGGGCTGAATGCTGGATTGCTTATTTTACAGCAGTGTCAGAGTAAGTCAGTTAAAAATATTTGTGAAACCGTGGCCTCAGACTCCGTTCCAGGCAAAGATTCCCAGGAAACGTTGCTTTGATTTGGTGAGGAGGACGACTCATCTGTGGGCCATTTTGTCTGAAACAGGAATTTTCCTTTGGTGGCTCACAGTGCTTACTTCTATTAAAAGGGAAAATGACAATAGTAAAAAAATCAGACGGAAAGGTCTAATACCACGTTTGGAAAAAACTTACACCATTTAATCTTTTTTCAGGTTGAATTTTTCTTAATTTGCCATGCTTCTAAAGAGGACAATCCATCCTAGTGGATTTCTGTCTGGCAATACTGGGGACCCTTTCATTGTTTTCAGCAACAAAGAAAAACCTGCCTAGTTGCCATGCATATCCAAAGGTTGGCCAGAGTCAAAATTACTTATTTAAAATATGTAGGGCACAACTTGCTGTTAGGGGCCTGTTAGGAGGTTTTATTTTCTGTCAGCTCGATTATTCTGAATTGTTTGGAATTTTTTCCTTTTCTTTTCTTCTTTTTTCTCCCCATTGTAAGTGTATGACTGTGGAAGTCCCCCCTTCCGTTTGCTGTCTTGGAAATAAAGGAACAAACACCTCTAATCTTTACTTTGTTACTGTTGTGGCTGTTGACACAATTGCTGTGGATTTCGGGAAAAAAAAAAAGGGCAAAAAAAAAAAGACAACAGCAACCTCCCTGATTCTACCTCTCCATAGAAAAGCCCCAATTACCCTAAGATAATGTTCAGCCTCAAAGGCTAACCCTACAGTAGTGTTTCTTTATGTTTTTTCTGGTTGCTGAGGTTAGCTTATCTACAGAAGGAGCCCAGCACTGCATTCATACCTAATGATGAAAGGTGCGGGAGATGTGAAAACGTGTTTCGAGGATTTTTTTTAATTCTTCTTGTTGTTATTTATTTATTTTATTATTTATTTAGGCAGAGGCAGAGCCGAGCAGCGATGCGAGGTGCTGGGCCGGCTGTGTGTGAGGGGTGCGAGCCGGGCGCCGGCCGCGGCCTCCCGGGCGCTGCCCCGCGGCGGGGGGGGGGGGGGTGTCCCGGCGGGCTCCTGGCACGGCCCTCCCCGCTCCCCCGGGGCTGTGGCAGCCGGCTCCCCCCCGTGACCCCGGCTGGGCGGCAGAGCCGCTGCTCCTGCCGGCCTCTCCTGCCGGCTCGGCGGGGGGAGGCTGTGCCGCACTTGGGAAACGCAGCAGCGATTCCTCCCTCCCTCCCTGCCCGGGGGGGTGAAGTGCGAGGCAGCGGGAGGAGCTGTGTGTGTGTGTGTGCGTGTGCGAGCAGCGCTCCGTGGCCGCCGTGTTTCCTGGTGCCTGCTCCCTGACCCCAGTGGCAGTCCCGCTCACTGCACCGCGCCCGCCCTCGCCGCCGCCCCGGACCCAGACCCGGAGCCGGACCCAGGCCGCCGCCGCCGCCGGGCACCGCCGCGGGGTCGGGCGCAGGCTCTGCCCCGGCCGCGCCCCCGCAGCCCCATGGAGCGGCCCCGCTGCCCGCGCTGAAGGCATCCCCGAGCCGCCCGCAGCGGCAGCCGGCGGAGGGAAGGTGAGCGGCCCCGGGTCGGTGTCTGCGTGCCGGGGGGGGGGGCCCGGCGGGGGGTAGCGGCGCACAAAGCGGCGGGTTAGAGGTGCCGTGTCATGGACGAGAGCGGGGGGGGCGGGCAGGAGCTCCGGCGGCGGCGCCGGGGCCAGCCTTCTGCAAACAATAATAAGGATAAAACTGGCCGCCGGCTCTCCCTGCCTCCCCCGGTGTGACCGCCCCGAGCCCGCTGGGTCGGGTCGGGTCGGGTCGGTGCGGCGGCGGCGGCGCTTCCCCGCAGCCGAGGCGGCTTTTTCGGCGGCGCTGCGCGAGCCTGCCCTGCCCTCCTTCCCCAGGCCGTGCCCCCGCTGCCCTCCGCCGCCGCCTCGCTCCTTGGCCGGGGTGGCGGGGGGTGGGTTGCAGCGCTGGAAGTGGCCCGGGGGCGGGGGGCGGCGTGCCGGCTCCCGGCGCGGGGTCGGGGCGGGGGGCGCGGCGGCGGGGCCGGGAGGGTAGGCCGGGGAGCATTGTGCTGGCTGGGGCCAGCGGGCGGGCGGCAGCCCCGGCGGGCGCCAGCGCCGAGCGGCCGGCGGGGGACGGGGCTCCCGGCGCGGAGGGACCCGGGGGTGGGCGGCTGGGGGGGCGACACGCCGCGAAAGTACGGAGGGTAGAGCGGGTTGCTTTGCCGTTCCCCGGCGGAGTTTCCCCCTCTCCGTTTCGCCGGCGGGAGAACGCGCTTTGAAACCCTGATCCCGGAGGCCTCAAGCACTTGGAAACCTTCCGGGGGTGGGGGCGAGGTGCGGGGGACGGCGCGGTTGGCGCTGCCGGAATAAAAAGCAGCGGGCGTCCCCCCGCCCCGGCCCCCGCCGCGCTCGCCCGCGGCTCGCTGTGGAGTTCATTGCATCCCTCCCCCGAGCATCCTCCCCCCGCGCCCCCCCCAGATCGTTTCGGTTCTGTGGCGGGGGGGCGACGCGAACTTTCCGCGCCGGGGCACGTCTCGCACAAAAATCGCGGCGATGCCCCCCGGTGGCAAGCCGGGGCCGGGGGGGCAGGGCAGGGGGCGCGGGGCGGGGGCTGCGGCACACGCCGGGACGGGGCCGCGCCGGAGCCATTGGCCACCCGGAGCCATCAATCACCGCGGGGTGGGGGGGGGCGAGCCCGGCGCCCCGCGGGGCCGCGGCCGGGGCGGCCCGGGAGCCGGCGGCGGGCGGAGGCGGGGAGCGGCCGGGAGCCCAGGTACTGGGGGTCGGCGGCGGGGGAAGGAGGGGGGAGTCGGCGTCCGCCCCCCCCCCCCCCCGGCGCCGCCGCCGCCGCCTTGCGCTCGGTGGGTAGGCTGGAGCCCGGAGTTGCCCGCAAACTGCAGCGCAGCATCGCGGGGGCGGCCGGGGCAGCTGCTAAATGATCCCCGGGGCGCTGGGCGATAAGCCGTGAGAAACTGGGGGTGCGGGGGTGCTGCGGCGGCCGGTGCCCGCGCTCCGGGTGGGTGTAACGTGTTCTGTTGTTGCAACAGTGTCGGGATAGTGGCTGTATCAACAGAAGGTGTTGACACGGAATTAACCCTTTCCGTCTCCCGCCTTTCCCAATTTTTCTTTTACGACGCGAGACCAGCCAGAAGGCAAATTTCTGAAATTCAGATGAGGAAGGCGTAAATATTGTATTTGGGGGAAATGCGTTTTTCGCCTGCCTGTGTGTGCGTGTGCATACGTAGAGCTTGTGTGTGTGTAGCTCCCCGTGAATGGAACGTTGCGGTTTAAAATTACTTATCTGTGCATATTTGGCGATAGTTTTTTTGACCCTGCGGTTGTATACTGATTTAAAATTAGCTGCGCGTAAGTTTGTGTCAGCCCTTTTATGAAAAAGTGCCGGTTTATACCTGTAAAAGTGAGCAGATGTATACAATAGCACATCTCCTGTCTCGCTGTCGGTGCAAATCCAGGCTGGAAAAGGATTGTTGCTCCCAGGATAACAGCTATATTTGGGAAAACGCAACACGCTAAAAAAAAAAAAAAATCTTTATTTAGGTTTTTAATATAGTCATTCTTACTTAAAACTACCACGTAAGGCGTGGAAGATATTGCACATTGGTTTACTTGACAGATGTGAAAAATAATGCAACTTTTATTCTTTTGTACTCGTCTCCTGTATGTAATCTTCAAAGAGCGATTGCAGTTGGAGCAAGAAGAACGCTAGTGATTCGAAGTCGCCTTTTTAATTATTTTTTTTTTTTTAATCTTGGGCCTAAAATAAATGTTTTTAAAGTTTTGAAGTGTTCAGCTCCTTTTTGGTATTTTCTTCAGAGAAGTTCCCAGTAAAGAAGGTAAATAATTAGATACTTCTGGTAGGTGAGCCATAGTGCTCTATGGAGCACTAAATGGAAATGGCAGAATTGACACAGAAGCCAGCTTCAAATTTTACTTTTTTTCCAGTCTGGCATTTGTTGTTGAATTTCATTTTAAAAGGATGCTTTGTTCGGCTTTGTCTTAATTTAAGACTTATTCTTAAGATTAAAGATTGGAACAATGGGAAGCAATTGCAGCTTATATACTTATAATCTTACTGAAAGTCAACTTTAAAGTATTTAATACAGCTATTCAAGTATCCTCTTATCATTTGTTTTATGCCAGTTAGTTGTAATTTCTTTCTGTAACATGGATTGTTATAAACCTTGTAAAAAATGCTTATTATCTTTATGTATAATTCACTCTCATGAACAAATTGGATTTTTTTTTTCCATGAGTGAACTATAATATGAAATCTAATGTTCTGACCTTTCTTATGCTAGATTACTGAAAATAGTGTGATTTAGCTTTTCTGAAAGCCCGAGCATATTTTTGTTGTTGGTTTAACGTGTTGTTTTATATTGTAGCTTTTAATTGCGAAAAAATAACATTAGACATGTAATTTTCACACTACTTCCTAATTTATGCAGACGCTAAAGTTCTTGCTGTGTAAAAGAAAAACTGAGGTTTTTTTCCTGGGAGCTTTGATGGCTAGCATTCTCGTTAATGACAGTCATTTCTCTAACAGGAAGATGTTTTCATTTGTATTTACTTTTCAGTGCAGGGCAATTACGCTGCTCTGTGTTGCACACTCTTCGTAGTTCGTATCTCAAAAGAATTACAGTACTTGGAACAGGACTGCAATTTGAAGCAGGTGTTGTGTTTTACTGTTATGCAAAATAACACTAAAATATAATTGTAAGGGAAATTAAGGAAACAGCTGCAAACTTGGTATGGTAACCACTACATTATGATTCGTGAGCAGTTGTTGCACGCATCTTACATCACGTCTAACGCAGCAAAGATTTGGTTTAGTAAAGCTCACCTTGCTCATTTTTCCTCCTGAAACTATTGCGCTTATTCTTACGAGAGGGGATTAGTGCAAAGACCAGACCATAACCTTAGTTATGGAGATGTACTGTCTCACTAGGGACTTAGTTTTTAAATGGGAACTTTATGGTTTAGTTTCATCTTCCCCCCGCCCTTGCCCCCCCGCCTCCAATGCTAAAGAAGATGAAGGATAGAACCCAATTACTGGAATGAAGGTTGCAGAATGTCTTAACCCAACTAACATATGGAAGCCTACATAGGCCCGAGGTTGTAAAATAGTAAAATAAATGGCCTATAGCAGGCCATCTGCCATTTGCAGGGCATTTTTATCGTGCTTCATGCCAAACTGGAAATTAGTCTTTGTATTAAAAATATATTTTGAATACAAATCAAAGATTCCAAATGTCTAACGTTACACATGGCAAACACATTTCGATCTGGGAGCTAAGAGAAGCCCAGGAAAATCACACTGGAAAAATACTGCTTAGTTTGACGCCCAGGGCTCGGGTCGCTCTCTTCTCTTTCCTATCTCTTTGTCTTCCCGGTAAGCACTGATGTACTTTTGTAAATTACACACCAGATATGACAAATCCATTATTGCGTGTAACAACTAAAGGGGGGGATCAACTGATGCGAAGTCTCATGACTTCATGGAAGTCCTTGCAGCCAGGGTAGCGTGGTCCTTGCAGCCAGGGTAGCGTGCCCCAGCTGAGCATCTACCTCGTAAACAGGGCATTTAAAGAGTAGCTCATCTTGAAAAGTATTCTTCGAACACCAGCTGATCAATTTTCACAAAGTCCCTCTGAAAGGAAGGCAGCTGAGGTATCCTCCGTTTATTGATTGAAGAAATTGAAGCTCAGATTCTCTGCAGGGAACTCGACAGAGATCAGGTTTGGGAGGTTTCTGGCTCGTGGGCTTAACGCTCACATTATAGAATGCTTCCAGTCTTAATGCAAAATAAGTTTAAGAGCACTTTGAAGAAGTGAAAGATAGGGGCGCATAGAGAGAGAAGAGCGTATTTCTTTCATCTTATGCAGAAATATTTATGCATAAAATCGCACTTAAATCTGTCAGATAAATCATTACTGTCTGGTGATGAATCCAAACCAGTTTCATTGCTAGTGCACTATAACGTGGATATTTTGCTAACATTGTCTAGATACTAGTGTTAGGTGACACTAGCCTTTCTCTGGACAGAGAAATACTTAGATTCAAAGGTACTTGGGTGCACCTTTTGCTATGCAATTGTAAAATTTTCTGCTTTGCATCAGCTTCTCGTAAGTCTCTCAGATGTGACTTATTTTGTAAAGCTAAAACACAGCCTTGAAAACAAGCGTGCGTGTGTGTGGAAAACCATTTGTCCTTCAGGAAACTGGGTCCACTTGTTAATTTTTATGGTTGCAATTAGCACAAGATGTTATTTAAAATAATAGTAAATGTGGAGTATTTAACTGCAGCTTTCAACACAGATTTTTTTTTTTTTCCCCCCGAAAATAACGCCTTATTTTAAGCATTCATCCTTTGGATGTATTTAATGATGATGGAGTAAAATGATGAGGTAATTAAAAAAAATGTGAATAGTAATGCATGGGGAGTTGGGTGATGAGTACATCAGAAATACAGAAAAAGATCTTTGAATGGAAATCGGGAGAGGATAGAGTAATACGGCTGCGTACATTTACATTTCCTTTGAGTTTATAGCGGTGTGTGCTGTCTTTCTCTCCTGGCAGAGGTCCGTGGAGTTGATGAGGAGCTGCTTGGAGTCGGGAGCCGCCTGGAACACGATGCCCTACCCCGCTCCTGGCCTTGGGAAGCTGTGAGCTGCTCATGTCCATAAGGAGGAAGGATGGCTCATGGAATTCCTTCACAAGGCAAAGTTACCATAACGGTGGATGAATACAGCTCCAACCCAACGCAGGCGTTTACACACTACAACATCAATCAGAGCAGGTTCCAGCCTCCGCATGTGCATATGTGAGTATTCCCCACGCTGCCCCTGCGTGTGCCTGCCTGTGTGTCTGCCTGTGCGCTGAAACGGGGAACGGCTGCTGAAGGAGCGGGCTGAAAACTGGGAAAATTGGTTAGTCGCATTAGCTAACGGGCAAAATGGTTATCAAAGACCTCGCATGGCGTGTTTGAGAAGCCCTGCTCCATCATCTCCTGGAGATAACTCTTTCTGCCCGAGGCGCGCTGCCACCGACTTCATGAAACTTGCCCCAACGATGACTGATAGGGTCCATTTTCTGAAACTTGTCGCTTGAACTCGCCTGAGGGACCCATTGCTGTAAAATTTGAGCTCCCTTCCCCCAGCCCTTACACTCAGCTGTGAAATAGGCCTAATTGGGACTAATTGTCCCCCCGATCACTGAATCCTTTGTCCTCCTGGTTGCGGGTGGAACGTGTGCCGCATGCCGCATTCCACTCGCAACCCGCAGCACAAAGGAGTCGGGGGCTGCCCGGCAGTTCCTCCCAAGAAATACAAATAACGGCGTTAAAACCACGTCCCTGGCCCGAACTTAAACCAACAAAAGCGTGGGAAGGGGGGAGCTGAAGGCTTCTTCCCTCACCTTGTTATTCCTGGGTCCTGCAGGACCCGCAGGACCGTTCTGCTGCACGGTACCTAGGCACCACAATGGTTTGCGTTAAGAGCTAAGTACCAGCTTTAACTCTGAATTTCCTTCCCATTGTTTAGTTAGGTTTGATCTTTATCAGTTATTTCTGTGAAGGTTCTTTTTCTTTTAACATTAATAGACTGAAAAGCACGTGAAACTAAAACAAAGACGACATCTCTTGACCTCCTGCGTGCCATTGTTAGGCAGGATTTTGAAGGATGTCGCACTATTGAATTTGATAAGGATTTTGCATAATAAGGGGGGAAAAGTTGTATGGTACTTCATTGCATTTTTGTTATGTAGAAGCCTGCCGGAAGAGTCACAATGTGGGAGTTCAGCACCTCCTAATAGGATTTCGTGTGGTTACAATCTTCCTAAAGGCAACTTTAGGCAACTTTAGGAAGGATGCTGAAGAGTGTCTGTCATGCATGTGACTCCTCAAGGTGGAAAAAGTTTTCATTAATTACATTTGATTTATGACTACAATGACGATGTAACTCTTCTTTTAGAAGTATTTCCATTTCTTGATCCACTTTGCAGACCTTTTGTCAGCAAATTTCCATTGCACTTTTTGCACTCCAGCCTGCACTTCTGACTGACATTAAGTACAAATTCTATGTAGAGAATGAATTCAGGACAAACAAAAGAAATTTAGAAAGCAGTTTTAAAGAACCCCTTCTTGTTGATATTGATTTCGGTGGGGGCTGATTTTAGGACCAACTAAGCGTGGCGTTCAACATTATAAAAATTACTCGTGCTTTGTTTCAAGAACTCACAAACATTTATACAGATACTTCCCTAATAAGTTGTGTATTTCTGAAATGATACTGACTTGATAAATATCTTAAAAGATATTTTACTTGTTTGAAGAAATTGTATAATTGAAATAAATACTGAAATGATAAAGTACAATATTTTAAAGGAGTTTTAACTGAAATACTGCAGCTTTTTTAAAATCAGTGATTTGGTTTCAAGGAAGGGTGTGGCATACTAAAAGGGAGGTCAAAATTTAGAAAAATTGGAAGGGGATTAGTCTCAGATTTGCAATGGAAGCAAAGAAAACAATGTTGCCAGTGCAGGAGGTGACTTCAGGTGTAGGTCTGGATACCAAATGATGGGTTTGAGAAAACCTGCTGAGGAAAAAAATGACAGGATCCTACCAGGTGTCTAGAGTTGTGGGTGGAGGAAAGCAAGGAAGTGAAGGTACGACCATGGCTGTGGGTTTGTGTGATGGTGAGAACCCTAGAGTTATTTCTAGGGAGGAGAGACTAGAGCATGTGGTAGCTTCAGAGGGGGTCCTTATTTGTCTTCCCAGTGTTTTGTGATGGAGGCATGCATATTTCTGAAAGAGGATGTCATCAAGCAAGAAACGAACAGAAAATTGGTAAAAGCAGTATTAACAAAGAAACTGTGATCTTTATACCCTGTTGTATCTTTGCTAGTGCCACATTGCTGCAGCTGCCAGGATTGTTTGATTTGATTTGGTTTTACAGTCTGCTTTTCTTTTCTGCTCTCTTAAAGTAATGCATGCAGTTTTTTTCTTTAAGAGGGAGTTTGAGGAGGTTGTATTCTTCTCTAGTGAAAAATTTATTTAAAAAATCATGGGAAGATGAAAAATGAGTAAAGCAACACAGGAACCGAGCATTATGACGTGTATGTGAATAGCAGGGCAATATATTGCTACAGGGCCCTGCTGCCTACCATAAATCAGTGGCTGGGTGCAGCTTAAGGACAACGTTCTTTCCTAAAGGAAATAATTTTTTTTTAAAAATTATTTTTAAAATCTGGCCTTACAGATATGCATCTTCACGTGCAAAGGTGAGAGCTGGATTCTTTGCATATACTGAGCCATTTCTGGTTCCAGTATCCTTTGGGCCTCACTCTCACACAGAGTAAATGGAGAGTCTGTGGAATATCGCCAGCGTAAACCTGGTGGCTGAGGCACTAGCGGCATTACGCCGCTCGTGCCGTGGGACACGTGTCCTGCGCTTTTTCTCCCACTTTCATTTTGTGCCTTTCATGTGACAATGTCATGTAGTTTGATCAGCAGGGATGCAGTTCTCTTTTTATCATCCTTATATGTATTTTTACACCAGTACTTCTCAGTGAATCCATTTAAGTGTACTATGGGGTAAAATAACGGTGCATTAAGGCTCCTTATGCTTAGGCTGGCTGTGACAGCAGTTTTGTCGGTTACTTAGGCTCTGGTATAGTATCACTTTTGAATCAGTTTGTCCAGTCTTTGTATTTTATTTCTCTATTAATTAATGTTTGAACAGGTGTTCTAAAGACAATTTTTACTGTACAATTATTTTGGATAAAGGGATGTAATGTTAAATATTTGTCATCTTGAAGCAATGCTCCCACCCACAGGTTTCACTTATTTTGTGAAGATGTTATAAAATGTTTGTATTTGAATGCTTTGTACAAGTCATGTTTACTTTCAGTTAGTTTTAATTAACTGCATCACCTTAGTTCCCTGCTTTAAAGGGCAGCTGCAAAATAATAACAATTATAATGTGCTTGCCTTTGCTTCTTAATTATTATGAGTCTTCTTCCTTTGTACTTTCCCATTTTTTGTCAGGAATTGTGACTTCAAGAGGCAAATGCTTCTTGCTCCTTCAGTGTAGTGCTGCCAAAAAAAAAAAGTGCTTTAAAAAAAGAAGCTTGTAAGCCTGTTTAGACCCTTGAGATGTTCTGTATGAGGCTGTGGTCAGTGGTGCCAATGATCCCAGTGAGCAGCAGCAGGATGCAGCCTGGGGACGGGATGGGGACACACGGGAGGAGCTGGCAGCCTGGGGCAGGTATGCTTTAAGCTGCTGAAGGCTTCATCCTGGGAAACCACAGCCTCAAAGTAGAGAGGATAGAGAAAAATTCTATTATTGTAAGCAAACATGAGGAAAAAAAGTAAAAATGACTAAACTTAGAAAATAATTTAATTCATTAGGTATATGTCATTTGCTTAGGGTGTTTTCTCTTTTTTTTGTAAGACTTTTTTTTTTTTTCCCTTTTAATTCTGCAGCTTTACAGCAGCCGCCACAGTGGGTCTTTAAACCATTTTAATTTAACAGGAATTACTAATGCTCAGTTTTGTGGAACTTTCCTATCTTACCCAATTTTTGTCCTCAGACCAGTGGAAAGGAGCTGAGAAGAAAATGGGACAAATCCAGATGGAAAATTATTTACTTAGGTTTTAACCAGAGGGAAAAAAATCTTCTTGTTTGAGTACAACACCCCATTTACTTTCAGGGGAAAAAAGGGGAGAGTGAAATAATCTTTATGTACCTGTCATGGAAAATGCCTGTTTTGACAGAGCCAGCTGGTGAGGATGAGGGAGTTTTTTGGGAGATAAACTGGCTGTAGCCCAGGCTACTGCAGGCTGAGCCTTTTAGAAGAGTTCATTAGCTTTCTGCCAGTCCCACCAGAATGGCTTGGTGGCTTGTTTTTAGGATACTTGGAGTACACATTAAAACTCTGGTATGGTTTAATTTCAGTAGTAGAGGGCGTAAGAAAGACAGAGGTTTCTGTGCCACAGCAAACGTCTTCTAAATGAGTTTAGGTATACCTGGAGATACATTGAAAAATCTGTAACTATATAATTTTACTGCCTTTTCTGTACTGGAGTAATTCCCCATGTGAATATCCTTATTTTAAAACAAAGTGTATAAACAAGAGTTTTATATTCGTAGAACTATATATGTATAGTTGAGTAAAGTATTTAAATGTATGAATGTGTGTAAATGTGTATATATAATAATAATAGTAATATAAAAATATAGCTGTATAATCGTAAAAGAAAAACTTTCAACTGTGACAAAACCTTAAATTTTTAAAACCCAGAGATCTTATTAGACTGCTAACCTTGAGAAATAGGATCTTGCGTATTTTTTTTTTCTTGGGGAAACCATTCTGCATTTAATGGGTTTTATAAACTCCCACTGAGATTAGTGGGAAATCATGCATTTGATTTGTAATATTCTCAACTTCTGTTTCATATAAGGTGTGTGATAGGGGGAGGGGGAAAGAGTTGGCATTAGTAGAATATGGACTCATTTGACATTTACAGAATAGTGGAGTTCATACATGTAATAATATTGGTTGAGAGAATACAGAGATTCAGTCTTAAGTGAGTTTGCTATACCTAGTGTGACTGGGCAGGCTATTTCAGTTGATAGTGATATGAGAGAGGATCATAGTTTTGGTGGAAATTGTTGCTCTGTCCATTAATAACACTTCTCACAAAAGCATACATAGCTCAAGACCACCTAAGTTCCTTTTCACTACTTATTTTTCTAAATAGATTGAAAAAAACCCAGTACTCCCTGAAACAAGCAAGTTACATTTAAGCTCTAATCATGAAAACATGAGTACATTAAACGAGCGGAGTTAAAACTTGAGCCTTACTTTTGGACACAGGGATTTTTACTGGGGACATGGCTCACAGTCAGTCAGCTTACCTGTGTGCAGCTTTAGTCTCCTTTCCCTCGCTGGTCCCTCAGTGGCACGGGTGGCTCTGAAACGCAGCGGTTTACAACGCGGTGAGTTAGGTAAAACAAACCTGGTTTTTCTGAAGTCAGGAGCAGTAGCCCCGAAGCAGCTGAGCCCTCCCTGCAGCGGCGTGGGGATTCCAGCAGACAGGCGGGGAGGCCGACAGCTGTAGGTGAGAATCCTTCCAGCTGTCCCAAAATAAATAGTCCCCCCTCCAGAAGAGGGCCGTTAACGGATCGCACGTTCTGATTCTCCTGCAATAGTGCAATGGAAGCCAAGTTGCAAAGATGCTAATTTTAACTGTCATTAAGAAAACTGTCTTACTGGCGCATGTGCATATGTCTGTGTGAGTTTAAATAATGAAAGATTTCTACTGATCTTAATGATTTTAAGTTACTGATTTTGCAAAATCTAAGCATAAAATGAGTTCTAAACTTAACTTTTACATGTAAAACAAGAATAAAAACTTTCTCATGAGGATACACTTATATTTAAAGCCTTTTGAGGCGCTTGAGCGGAGCATGCTGAAAGTGAAGTGTTCATACTGTGGTGATACAAGGCTCAGGGACTGCAGTTTTGTAATTAAATCTCAAATTTAGGCCCCTATTTATGCAGTGTAGTCATAATATGCTAAACTTGCTTGAAAAATTGATTGAGTTCCTGACGCCTCTTTTTGTCATTGTAAAAAGGAATAATGCCAACCCACCTTTAAAAAAAAAATGTTCTGACATCCCTGGGAGGCTGATGCTGTGCAAGTGCCATTATTGTTGTTGTTATTATTAATGTAGGACAGGTTTAAAATAATTTTTTGTCACCATCGCCCTATTAGTTACTCTATTTCCAGATTGCCCTGTCCTAAGATGGAAGCCAGGTCTGGTTTAAATTGGTGATAAAACCCTTTGCCTCTCGTGCTGGTGGGAACAGGCTGCCAGAGCAGTCTCCGTACCTACCAGAATCAGTCAGGCAGGCCCTCAGTGTGAGGTATCGGCCTTGTGCGATTACCGCTGGTTGTCTGAACGCAAAAAGCTGTGCCTGTAGGTTACTCGCAGGGCCGGCAGGGAGGAAGATCCTGAGGCGCGGCCTTCAGCGCCGAACCTGCCGCTCCCCGGCTGCTCCTTCCCGCCCCTGTGCCACGCGCTTTGCCACCTCCCCGGTAGTGCTGGCAGAGTCTTTTGTGAGGCTGCTGCGTAGATCGTACCACTGAAATGGTCTAGGTTAGAAATGTCCATTCACTGGTGTGGTGTTGTTTGGGTTTTTTTTTTTTTCCCCAATGAGCGACTTTTCAGTGATCTCTTTCTTGGTGTAGCCTCAGCGGTAGCGGGGTGGCCAGCACAGGTGAGAGGGCAGTGAGCTTATGGATCAGCCCACGGGCAAGGGCAGGAGCGGATGGATGTTTCTTCACCTTTCGTCTTCACTGATGAAATCACGCCGTTAAAACAACACCTCCTAGAATCCGTCTGGCCCCTGTGGTAAACCCTGAGAGGGAGAAGGAAAGAAAATTGTTTGGTTTTTATGCACGTGTATGTTAATGTTCTTTCATGCTGGATTAATCATGCAAAGAAGCCTTCAGGTAACAAGTACTTTAATTGTAAGGCCCCATTTCAGTAGCTGAGCGCTATAAATGGAAATTTGCATTACATGATCTGATTCTGTGTTATAGTATTACCTATGCAGTTCGTTTAGTGGTCAGTGATATTGAGGGACAGTTGACTTACGGTTTCATGTCGATGTACAGTATACAGTGTGTGCTTACCTTACGGGAGGGGTGTGATGGGATCTGACCAGGAATGCTTTTTGCAGCGGTGGTCCCTGCCACAGTACCTTGTGCTGGAGGGACTGCTCGCCAAGGGAGTTCTTTGCTATGAAGTAGTTAGACAAAAAAGATGGATATATACATTACAATCAGGATGTTGTACTGTCACTGGAAGCTTGTAATTTCTTTTTTTAAAATATCAGGGCAGTAGGGATATTGTTATGGAAGCAGCAGATTCTTGCTTTTGTTTAATGCTTGAAGGGTGACAGTGTAATCTATCCTGTGAAACAATTTTTAGAGCATGGATTTCCAAACAGGGAGTTAATACTTTACAAAATCTGCAGGCCCCACGCTGCAAATCCCATTGTAGAGTTTTTGGCTCATGGTTTTCTCCTAGTGGCAGAATGAGGCTGGCCTTCCTGCCAGCAGTGATGAGAGAGCGTCTTCCCTGCGACACATGGCTATTCCAAGCCCAAGGAAGGTGCTGCACCTACCTACCACACTTCTTGTTATTTTGTTTTACAAATCCTTGTTTGAATATTTTGTTGGGCAAATAAGCAAAAGGAAAGCCCTGTAAACAATGTGGATTTAGACGTCTGTGTTATAGGCTGAATTACTATGTGCAGCTTACTTACGTTTTATGCAGGACTATTTCGGAAGTGATCGAGTGTTGGTGATGTACATCGATTTTTGTACTGAATGTTGCACGGTAACTTCTGGAGTTTACATTTCTGATCTTGAGCTACGAGAGGTGGCCTAATTTCCAAGTCAGTTGCCTAGCATGGCTATCTACAGAAAAATTCAGAAGTGGAGAGCCAGCATGTCTCCTTCCCTAAAGAACACTTGAAGAGTTTTGGTTTTGAATTCTGTAAGGTGTCATGGCATAACTTGAGAAAATAAACATGCTTAGGCATAGCAGAAATTCAGTGAGGCAGGGAGATTTCTTTAAAACATGCATCTCTTAACAGTGAGCTTGTGAAGTTACTTTGTGGAAGATACAGTAAAGTATGGCGTTGGGGTTACCTGCGTTGCCCCAAGTGACGAGTGCTAGCAGAGAGAGTGGAGTGCCAGTGTTGGGTAGGCACTCCTCCCAGTCTTGCATGGTAAAAGCATTCACCTCTTCGTTCCTGCCAGGTTTTTCCAAGTCCCTAGAGAGGATTCCAGCAAGTTGTGAGTTTTGGTCCCTGAAGCAATGGCTTCTTGTTTCCAGTGGTTTGAATCACACTTGGCATACGCAGTTGTAGTTTCATGGACTTCATCATGATTGTTTCTGCTTGCAGAAGGCCTGATACTGGCTTGCTGGTCTTTTCTGTAATGTGTACATGCAGAGCAATGCAAAATAGAGGAAGGAGGTAGGCACGTCTGCATATATACTTGTGTATATTTCATAGAAGATATAAAGAGCTGCTTGTTTGATGTGATTTAGAAGTTCAGGTCTTGCCCGTTTACTTTCGGTTTTGATGTGGGCCATTAACATTGCAATTTTTAGGTCGTACATTGCAGAGAGCAAGTTTTGTGATACCGTGTGCAGTTGTTTTTAATTATAAAATGAGGAAGTTGTGGCCAAAACACGTATGCATTTAAAACACTGAAGTCAAACCAATTCTATCCTGTCGTAAATGTGACTAGACTTCATTTAATGATTTTTATTTTGATACCTTTTTCAAACAAAAAGACCGCATACGACAATCCTGTACCCAGTAACACCTACAGTAGCCGGTAACATGCCCGAAGCAGTACCAAGTGGTTAGAGCAGAAAACGGCAAGTCTGGATTCCAAACAATAAACTTTAGGTACCTGGAGTTGCAGTCATTTTATTTCTCTCCTGAAGAGTTAACTGTAAAGCTTGGTCTTAACCTCTGTAAGCCTGGAGATTTCTCCCGGCACATTAGCTGTATGTATCCTGCAGGATCTGCTGCATGAAGGTTGACTGAAACAAAACGCTGGTGGATGAGCATTGGTGTTGCATCTTGCTGCTGAAGCTTTCAGGTGGGCGCAGAGAGGATGGATAGAGAGCAAGTCAACCCGTAATCCCCAAATACGGTCATCCTCTTCATAGCTCTGCTGGATCAAGCCCATGTTATTTCTTTCTCTTGTCTTGTAGACCAGAATGCTGTCAACAGAGTTCACTTGCGTACTCTCCACCGACAGGGAAATGCTTGCCCCTATTTTTACACACCCTATCTTATAATGGGCATATTTTCTAAATTTAAATCACAGAATCATTTAGGTTGGAAAAGACCCTTAGGATCATCATTATGTTGAGGGGAGAGACAAATACAAAAATCCCAAATCTCTCCCGTTTTTACCAAAAGATTATTTAAATGATTATGCTGTGTGGTGTCTTGCAAGATTTTTTTTTTGTCACAGGTTGTGGATTTCATATTCCCAGGCCCTGTCTTCCTTGCATGCTGCTTGACACTAGGGCTACAGAGATGCCACTGGATGT
Organism: Mycteria americana; assembly: GCF_035582795.1. NCBI lineage: Eukaryota > Metazoa > Chordata > Aves > Ciconiiformes > Ciconiidae > Mycteria > Mycteria americana. Next base: position 8,240,135 of record NC_134369.1, on the reverse strand, counting down.
TGACAAGGGAAAAACAGTACTGGAGGCTTCCTCGCAGCAGAGTCCCCACTTACTGTACTGGGCATTAACTTATATCCAGCACATTAGACTTAAAAGCACACAGCCATTAAGTGTAGCACTCCTTTCCCAGGAGGGCAGCAGATGGAGAGAGAATGGGGGAGGGAAGGAGAAAGGAGTATGATAGGGGGACTTGATCTGATGTATTTGTAAGCCGGGTAACTTGCTATTTACCACGTTTACAATTTCTCTGGTGTAAGGAATTGAGCGTAGTGACTGGGAGCATCAGGGTCAGCACATTACTCCTAAATGTTTAGCTATTGTATCAGTTTATGGGAAGGAAAAGGTGCTAGTCCAGTATATCTTCCCTCATGCTCCTTTATATAGGGAGCACAAAGAAAAAAGTCATTACTTTTTAATTACTCTAGGCTTCTTTGTTTCTTAAAGCACATTCACTTTTGGCCAGCAGTGAGAATTGCCAAAGGGTTATTTTCTTTCCTGTGAACAGTGAAGTAGTAGTTTTGGGGAAAATAATTGTTTAGAATTAAAATTCCATGTGGTCCAGCATATTTAATAAATAGGAGCCTTGTCCTATACTTGTTAAATGTAGTGATTAGTGACGCTCTTATTGCTTCCAGTGGGACAGGACCAGTTACTTAGAGATGCCAGATTAAGTGGCTCCCTCAATTTTAAGCTATGATTCTTACAGGGACTTCTTTTCTCTGGTTGTTAACAATGTACGTATAAGATAATGGTAATTAACAGATATTAAAGAAGAGGAAAATTTCATCTTTATGGTTGGTTTGTTTTGTAAATTTCAGGTCAGCCAGGTATTTGCTTTTCCTTCTGGTGGAAAGGAGTGAATAAACTAAAACTAAATAAATACATAATTATACATGAAAAGTATATAGAACCCAGGTATAATCTTTGAAATTACTCAAAGGTTTTTTAAATACATTTTTTTCATTTTGATTATATCTCTCTTGACATTAGTTTGATTTTCCATCACCTTTTGTTTGTTAAACAGTGATGTTTGCAGCTTTGAAAGGAAGGCATATTTACAAGAAGAACAAATTTTGTTCTGCTATCGTTATTATTCTATACCTTGAAAGTTTCCACTTAGGACATCCTCTGGGTTACTGAGGAAGAGTTATGACTCATATTGCAACTTCTTCGATCTTTCGGAGGGTATTTTAATTGTTTGCACAAAGTTCTTCAGACAGTTTTTCTGCTAGAAATGTCGGTATAATGAGGCTGCACAGATCAAATACTGTAATACAAGTTTCAGACACCCTCTGAGAATTAAAATGATGATGATAATTAAAATGATGATGGATATCCTCTAGGGGTGGTACATGATTTTTTTTTTTTTCTTCTTTCACTGTGACCTTTGGTGGTGTTCTGTGCAGCTACTTTGCATTGCTGCTTTGTGAGAGTGCCGCTGTGTTAATGGAAGGATCACACATACTGTTCCTCTCAGAACCTGATACATCATCTTGACAACAAAACGAAGACCTTTAACTCTTGGAGTTTTCATCGTTTGTTGATAGTTACGTGTTACCATAAATTCTATGCGTTCAAGAAAACAGGTTGTTTTTAAAATGTATGTAGGTGGAGTAGAGCCTTCATTTTCTCTGAGCCAGAGAAGAAAGGAAATCCTGGTATTGGTTTCAAGGAATTTAAATGCTCTGTGTTTAGGGGGATTTTGTTTTGTTTTCAGGCTCATTCATTCTAGATATCATTAATACAGAGCATATTTTCCTGAAAAGAATCCTTGCATTCAGTCTAGGCTGTCAAGAGGAATATTAATTTAAGTTGAAAATTAACTTTGCATCACCTGGCTTCCTTGATAGTCTGTTCATACCATCATTTAATACTGTGATATACAAGAGTCACCATTTTTAGTCAGTATTTCTCTTAGAAAGTTTTTAAGACATCATTCTACAGAATGAGAGACACCTTTTATGAGTCATTTTATTCAGTGCAGAGCTAAAAGGTGTAAACTGAAACACATAGAGTCAGGAAGTTGGTAGAGGGTGGTTTTTTGATTAATTAGTTCAAATTAAATGGGGGTCTATAGAAGATTTGGTACAAGAAGTGGCAATTTTCTAGTTATGTATTTATAAAGAGGCAATGCAGTTTCTTTAGGGTCTAGACACTTGTCCAATAAAATGCAAGAGGAATGTACTGGAGGTGACTAGTACATAATAAATGGAAGATGAGAAATGGATAAATCATCTCAAATACCCAGAAATAACCAGAGATAAGATGTTGGCCTAAAGTATAGTTCTTAGCACACCTTGCACCTGCAGCTCTTATTTCATTTGTTACGATTTTACTGTCTGCATATGTGTTTAAAGGCGATCTTGCTCTAGCATGAAGCGTAGCAGTAATACGTGGTACATTACTGCTGCAGCAGTAGTATCGGAGTCTGTCTTTCAGGTTTGTATGTGTTACATTATTTTCCTAACAAAAGCTTTTTTAGATTTTGAGCTTCCAGACTTATGCCTTGTAGTTGTTCACAAGGGAATCTAGCAATGCTGACCAAGAGGTTGTACGTTAACATACCGAGGCAAGGTCATTTGAACCTTTCAGTGCTGTGCCCAGGACCTAGCAGCTTTAAAGGCACACTTTCTTTTTTTTTATATTCTTTACAATTTTTCTTCTGTTGGGCTTAGTGTGCTTGTGAGCCGTGTCAGACAGTGCACTGGGAACAAATTCTCTTTCTCCACGTACGCACACAGAGCTATTGTAGTTACTGTTGGAGCTTCCCTCATAAGTTCCCCACAAATGACTGTCGTCTCTTACCTGTAGGGACTTCACGTGGAACCGGGAGGGTAGATTAGTCTGCCTCCATTCAAACTAGAGTTTCTTCAGAGAACACCAGTTGCCGTGGTGGTCTTTGTTACATGAACATCTTTATAGGAACTAAAGCAGAGTCCTTTGTGGTTTTTTTAAGGCACTAAACAGCTGTCAGGGGGTAGAATTTCTGTTTGTTTAGGGTCAGCTTAGACAATGAGCTCTAAATGAAAAATCGGGTATCCTGTTATCTGTCCTCTGAGTCATCTAATCTTGAACGATATCCTGTACATTCGTAGGGCATGAACAGTGCTGACAAGTGTGTTCAAAGAATTTATGGATTTTTGCCCTCTATTTTCCAAGCAGAAAAAGGCAGAGAACTAGGAGTTAAAATGTTGACTCGCTGATGGTATAACTTAAGTATATTATGTATCAGCTATAGCGGATGGCTGCTGGAGTTGCCATCCCCAGCGTTCTGATTTTAGCACCCTCCTGAAGGCTGTTATCCTGCAGAAGGAACAGTTGCATGGCACATGAAAACGTTTCCTGAACTACCTTAGTTTGCACTTCAGTATATTTCTCTAAATGAAAATCGGCTCTAGTTTACTTGATACTTTGACTTGAAACAGTGGTAGTCAAGAACCATGGTATATGGGTGGCTATATCTGGGAGAAGTATGGAAGAGAGAGTAAAATCTGGGCTGTCCTTATTGAATTTGTCGCCAGCCATGGGTCAATACCTGGCTCAGAGTGGGCAGTGACACTTGTTAGCAGCAGTGCTCCAGGTACTCACGTACCGAAGTTACATTAGGCAGCATTTAAACCAATGTTCTTAAATGTTTATCTAACTTTTGTAGTCATTTTTGGTCCAGTACTGTAGAAGTTACTATACATGTGACTACAGATGTGACTACCTGTGTTTGAGCATGACGGAGTTGAGGTTTGTTCTCTGTCAACATTATGTGTTTCACCCGTTGCCAATTTGCGGTAGTCGTACCACAGTATCTCCTGGTTGTAGGAGGCGTTGTGGCTACTGCGTTAGTTGCAACTTGAGATTTTAGTGATGTTGGTTCAGTGGTTCTTGCAGATCTCATAACTGAAAGGGCGTTTAAAAACAGGTGGGTATAGTATTAAAGCAATGACTACACAGGGCATAGCAAAAAACGTTTTCTATTTGTCTTATTGATGCTGCTGCCTGTGTTTTTGAAATAAAGTCTTCTGATCCATTACACAGCTACACTTCTATTTTCTCTGAGGAGCCTTATGACTGTATTTTGGACATGTCTTCCGCAATATGCGATACAGCTGCCAGTGACCTGGCAGCTTAATCAAGTTAGGAGTTCAACTGTTCATTAACCCCCATGTATCTTTTGGTAATTAGTAAAGGTGGTACGGGTAATTACAAAAAAGACTTGAAGGTAAATTGAGACATTTTAGTAGGTATTTCCCCCACTGTGAGAATCTGACTTTGCGATGGCATGGGGGGACACCAGTCCACATGTGCAATTTAAATAGGTCTGGATTCTGCATTATAAATATGCACCGGATGCAGGGGAGAAAACCGGCACATTCTCTCAGGATGCTGTTAGGGCCAAGCAGAATCTCATTAGGGACAACTTCAAAGATCAGTTCCTCATGTCCATAAAAACAAGTGTAAATTATCTTCTGTGAGCCTGCTGTTAGCAGTTGCACTGTTACATTATGCATGATTATAGACTGCACATGGTATGAACAAACTGCACTATGTTTCATTAGTGTTTTTCATTTTTATGCTAAGCCTTTGCTATTTATTGGTGGTGTTTTGGCTAATATACTATTTGACTTAAAATTTCCTGTTATATTAGCTGTTAGTAGTGAGACAACGTCTGAAAAGGACTTTTAACGTTCTACAGTGCTTATGTTTTTACAGAGGAATAGCACACAGACAACTCCCTGTATTGATAGCTTTACTTGCTTTCTCATTCTTCTGCTCCCTGCACTTAGTAAGAAGGTGGCTGCTCCTGACTCTCTTGGAGTGAATCTTGAAGGAGCTTTCTGTGATGCTGCTCTGCAGCACTTGACCTAAATGTTTATGAAAATAATAAGAGGGTAGAACTTCAGTAACTTGTGCTTTCACTGAGCTACATACCCCATCACAAACATTTGAAAGGCCAGTTTGTAATTGTCGCTGGGGGAGTGTTTTGAAATAGTGAGAAGTGCAACCTCTGTGCATGGAAGTTTTGTCACAGGTTTCAGTGGGATCAAGATTTTGGAGTTTAAGTCTTCATTATCCTTGCAGAAATAGTAAGATGCTGTGGAATATTTTCCTAACCTGAGTTATATTGCTAAAAAGGGCAAAATATCTTTTTTTAAATTATTATTTTTTCCTTGTGGTATTTCTGCCTTTTTTTATATGGCTTAATCACCGATGGAGCCAAGCTAGGAAAGCATTCACTTGCACACCTAGTCAAGGTTCACCACTGCCTTCAGGTGTGATGTTAAACTCCTGCCCGGGTGAGCAATCTGATTTGTACTGTGGTTTCACAAAGACCTGCAACCTGGGGCTGCTTTAAGCTGCTCAAACTAACATCCCTTGTAACATCCACTGTGATTTGAGAGCTGGTTTAAGCCACTGCTTGTTAAATTCATAATGACAATGAGTGTGTGAAGCTGTGGTTTTATGAGGGCTTTTTTGCCCCCTTTTTTTGGGGGGGTGGTGGTACTGCCAACTTGAATGGCCCTCACTCCTTTGCTCTGGTGTTCTCCCACATGTCTGTGTTGTACATGTAACAAAATTGGGAATGCAGAATAATCCCCTGGAGTGAGAGGGAGAGAAACTCTGTGTAGCCCAGATCAGTTCTCCAGTCCTGTTCACCATCTGTCCCTGCAGACAGTTGTACTGGCACAACAGGGGAGACTGCTGAAGCAGGAACCAGCCACAGCGAGAGGGGACGGGGAGCTGCAGAGGCTGGCACTGCTGCTGAGAGGTGAGGTTATCAAACTGTATACCCGCACTGATTAGTAACGGCCTTGTGTTTAATGGATGGCTGACTTTGCAGTTCGTTTGCAGAGGCACTTCATGAGACGTAGCTATGAAGGTGTTGGTTTATGTGTCTCGTGGTGTCAGATGGTCTGGAGTTCAGTGTGTAGGTCAATTGCAAAGCTAGAATGAACCCACACGAGACTTTCACGTAATTTCCAAACAAGACACAAAGAATTTACCACAGTTGTTCAAACCTACAAGAATAATCTGAGATAATTTCTACATCCTGAAGGGCCTGAGTGCACCTATGGAGATCAGTGGGAATTTGACTTTCTGCAGGGCGAGTGTGGTGCTTCAAGGCGTGGAGAGTGCTGAACGGGCAGCTGTCCTGCTGGTGTTGCCACAACGAGTGACGGTGCAAGGCACTGGTTGGTGCAAGGATTGAAAAGAAGTACCCCGTTTTGAACTGCAGGATGGCATCTCTGGACCTTCCCTGGTACTGAGGCCTCTAGGGAGCTGGGGCAGTCAGCATGGTCCCGCTGAAATCTGCGCTAATGGGAAGGGATGAATGAAGGATGCTCTTTGCCATGTGGAGCCTGGGACAGGATGATCTTCTCTCCTTGAAGAGCCTTAATCCTCATTTAGAGCTCCTCCCTGTGGCTCCCCGGGAAGAAAGGGCAATTAGTCTGAAGAGAGGCCCAGTCTATTTTAGTGAAGTTTGCTGGTATAGTTGTAATGTAATCATGTTAACAGATCCACCTAATGAAGACGCAGATTATGCTGGTAAAAAAACCTTATAATCTTGACAGCAAGCAGCCAGGTGGAAAAAAACTATGGAAGCAAAAGTCTTGCTCCTTCCTGGGTTTAGGTTTTTTGTTTTGTTACATATATATATCAGATCTTTTACTGTTATAAAAACTGCAAAAATAATTTTCTCTAACTGACATCACTTTCTAGTGCTGAATTTTAATGAAATTAAAAAAGGTTGAGTTCTTTACTCTGGAAAACTCCCAGCCTCTTCAGCTGCCTTTTAAAATCTAATGAGCCAAAAAGCCTCCTTTAAATCTTTTTTTCTGTTCACCAGGTGTAACAGAAGAGAATTTGACTGATCTTTTTTTTCTGTGATTAAAAAAATGAAGGAACCAAAAAACCCACATGGTGTATATTTGTTTCTACAGGTGTGTATGTAGTTACATATACATACAGTTAATGCTTACCTGTTTCCCAGAGAGAATGTTTACATGCAGAAATAGCTTTGCCATTCTCTGGAAGCTTGCTTCCTTTTGACATTCTCTTTGACTTGGATTTTAAAGCCTGTACAACCCCGACATGGTTTGTTATCTTGCTAAGGAGTGATCAGTTTCATTAGAAGTTCAAGACTGCGTTGGGAGGAAGTCTTCATTTAACATCATTGTTTAGGTCTGGCTCTTTGTCTGACCATAGCCGACAGTGTTTGAAATGGCGATAAGATAAGAAGTGGCAGTGATAGCCATGCTGCAGGGTTACTGGAAGGGCATGAAACAGCATCTGGCCATTGGACTTTAGAGGTCTGATTCTTAGTTGTAATGGGTGATTGAAATGTTCTTCTCATAGAGTTGGCAGTTAATATGGCATTCATGTCAGTGTGTCCCTCCGGAAAAAATTAAGTGGTTGTAGGAAAACAAAAAAGAAAAAAGAGAAGTCTGTAAAACTGAGCAGAGCATAACTCTGTTTTTCATATACAGCATGGTCACTTGCTGCTTTTAAAGTTCAAATAAATACATGAGACCCTGTAAGGATGCAGTTTTGTTCAAGGAAGATATAAAAAAAATGGAGTAACAAAAAAGTATGGATGGTTAGGACTGAAATGCTGGGAAAGAAAGGTGTGAGGAAGGTTGTGAAACACAGCCCCTTAGCACAATAAGGAAACTCCAGTCAGGGCTCTTGTTATCTCACTATATTAAAGTTAATTGCCTTTCTTTTTTTCTTTCTTCATTCATTTTGTTTGTTTGCTTTTAATTTGTCTGTTTAGGAAGTCTGTTTCCCATCCATGCCTAATTACTGTCTCTAACAAAAGGAGTCATCTAGAAGCCTAACATAGGATGCGAGATCAAACAGTGTCTGGAAATAGAGAAAACACTCATTAGACCAAGGAGTTTCTTAATTGCTATGTTGATCCAACATGTAGCTTCTGCTGAAAGGAGCAGCCCACTGCCTTCATTCCTGCCGTGTCCCAGTGCTCCTGTTGCTTCACTTGTGCTCGTACTCCTGTCCGTCTGGTGAGCGGAATCGGCTTGTGGAGGGGCCACACAACTTCCAGGGCTAGTCCAAGTCAGCAGTCGCGGCATGAGAAGTGGCAAGGTGGGCACAGGAGAACAGCTAGATCTAGGTCTAGGTCTGCACAGCTGTCCTGTCAATACTCCCTTCTAGGCTGTGATGCCTGAAGTCTTGACTTGTAGTACTGGCTCAAGACAGTTGTTAGTGCAGCTGCACTGTGAATGGGATTGGGAAAAGGTTTGACTGAAAACATGCCTGGAAACGAGGAGTGGTTGGGAGGATGTGACCTGTCTGTAGGCTCCCAGTAGAGACTGTGGGTTAGTGGGAGAGGAAGAAGGCCTTTTTTTTTGACACTGGCTCCCACTGCATTCTCCTGGAGAAGCTGGCAGCTCATGGCTTAGGCGGGTGTACTCTTTGCTGGGTAAAAAGCTGGCTGCGTGGCCGAGCCCAGAGAGTTGTGGTGAACGGAGTTTACTCCAGTTGGTGGCCGGTCACAAGCGGTGTTCCCCAGGGCTCAGTTTTGGGGCCAGTGTTGTTTAGTATCTTTATCAATGATCTGGATGAGAGGATTGAGTGCACCCTCAGTAAGTTTGCAGATGACACAAGTTGTGCAGGAGTGTTGATCTGCTTGAGGGTAGGAAGGCTCTGCAGAGGCATCTGGACAGGCTGGATCCATGGGCCGAGATCAATTGTATGGGGTTCAACAGGGCCAAGTGCCGGGTCCTGCACTTGGGTCACAACAACCCCATGCAACGCTACAGGCTTGGGGAAGAGTGGCTGGAAAGCTGCCCGGTGGAAAAGGACCTGGGGGTGCTGGTTGACAGCTGCCTGAATATGAGCCAGCAGTGTGCCCAGGTGGCCAAGAAAGCCAACTGCATCCTGGCTTGTATCAGGAATAGTGTGGCCAGCAGGACTAGGGCAGTGATCGTGCCCCTGTACTTGGCACTGGTGAGGCTGCACCTCGAATACTGTGTTCAGTTTTGGGCCCCTCACTACAAGAGAGACATTGAGGTGCTGGAGCGTGTCCAGAGAAGGGCAACGAAGCTGGGGAAGGGTCTGGAGCACAAGGCTGATGAGGAGCGGCTGAGGGAACTGGGGTTGTTTAGCCTGGAGAAAAGGAGGCTGAGGGGAGACCTTATTGCTCTCTACAACGACCTGAAAGGAGGTTGTAGAGAGGTGGGGGTCGGTCTCTTCTCCCAAGTAACAAGCCATAGAACAAGAGGAAATGGCCTCAAGTTGTGCCAGGGGAGGTTTAGATTGGATATTAGGAAAAATTTCTTTACTGAAGGGGTTATCAAGCATTGGAACAGGCTGCCCAGAGAGGTGGTGGAGTCACCATCCCTGGAGGAGTTAAAAGAACATATAGATGTGACACTTCAGGACATGGTTTAGTAGGCACGGAGGTGTTGGGTGGACAGTTGGACTTGATGATCTTAAAGGTCTTTTCCAACCTTAATGATTCTATGATTCCCTTTTTCCTGACAAGTACCCATGAAACGGCTCATGACTCACTCACCTTTTACTCTCTGACTTTTAAGGAGGGCCAAGCCTGTGCTTGTGTATTTTACGCTGTTGACCTGCAAATAGTGGCCTTTACCAGATCTGTGAATGGGATGGATGGTGAAGGCAATAGTCTTTGTAGGCTTCCTAGTACAAGTTGTTATCTCCTGTGAGTCGGAGCTCCGTGCGACCCTCATGAGAGAGAGAATCACAGGCTGGGAACCATCAGGGAGAATCCAGGAGGCGACAGGTCTCCCTGGTTAACAGTTTCCTCTGTTTTGCTTAGTGGTGTGAAAAATCACAGCATAGTTTATGCAGTCAACAGCACTTCCCTGCACTTACTTCAAAATATAAAAGTGGCTGTACATTCTATTATCCTCAGTGTGCAGCTCTGACATCTTGTTAAACTGGTGGCAGGCCACACTTAATGTCCCAGGGCTGAATTCCCTTTGTACCATACAGCAGTTGTCCCTCCACATACAAGCATGTACCCATCACGCTTGGATTGGAATTGCATTTTTGCCATCAGGCTGGGAACTGAAAAGTGAGTGGCACATGCCACGAGTCAGAGACCTTGTTAAATTCCTGTGAGGTTAGATTCCCTTCGGGTAGCTGGCTTGTCCAAGTCGAGCGCAGCTAGGCATACCCCTGCTTACTGAGGTCTTGGGGCTGATGGTACGTACACCTGGCAGGTCGCCTCATACTGAGAAATAGTTCAGTGGCAAGTCTGTAATTTGGGCTGTTCTCTGGGCATGGTTATTTAGCAAAGGTCAAGGGCAGAGTGACTTACTGGATCATGTTCGGTGTGTGTGTGCACACAGAGGGAGAGTGGCTTATAAGGAAGGGTATTGTGACACAGTGAATGTCATTGATCTTGTGGTTGTCAGCCACTTCGGTTAGCTGCTTTACAAAAAATATACACCTGTGCATGTTAAACTAAGTTGTATTTGCTGCTGTCTTGGTGACACAGTGGAAAGGGTATACGGGTATCAAATCATAGTAACAGCAAGGTATTACTTCGGTGAGAAATGGTCTTTGGGGAGATCGTGATGTTTCAGACAAGAAAATGTCATTTGTGTGGGCAAGACGAGCATAGCTCTTTGGGAACTGCATGATATTCTCTTCATCAGTTAAAGGATCATTATTTAAAGAAATCTAACGTGTTACTTGACAAGGAGAGAAATAGATGTGATCTTTGTTACTAGAGGTAATACCAATGGAAGAAAGCAGTGCTAGGGATGGTTTCTTATGCAGAAGTCGTTGCTACTGGAAGGCCTCTGAGCATGTTGCCATTTGGTTTCTACAGCAGCCTGCAGACACAGCCATTCTTGAGGAAAAGTTTAGAGCAGTTGATTTTCCAGAAGGTAGATTGACCAGAGCCTCTTAATTCCAGAAAGAGACAGTTTTGCCCTTCAGGGGTATAGTTAGTCTCAGGTCTTCACAGTCTGCAGAAGATGAAGGAGCTCAGGATTTTATAGGCCAGAGTAAACCAGTAGAGTAGAACTAGATGGAATAATCAATTGCAGAAGGGATTTCTGGAACAGACTGAAGTATCTTGCCAGTTTTGCCCTTAAGGGCAGTATTTGTTATGAAACAGTCTGTAAGTCTGTTCTTGATTGCCAAAAAGTTTGGAGGGAGGAAGGAGGAGAAAGGTTGCAGGAAATTAGTCACTTTAGTCAAAGAACTAAGAATCTTAACTGCTAATTTTGTTTAATATAGATGACTGTTACAGTATTGACGTGAACAAAAGAGTTTCACTTAGCTCACATTCCTGTACCATTACGGTCACTGTGAACTCTGACTTTATTGACTTCAGTAAGCATGAGCACAAGCCCTTCGTGCTGTCCAACTGGAAATTTCAGTGGCAATGCCAGAACACTGAAATGTAAAGAAAACTGAAAAACAAATTGATCCAGATGTAAAGGAAGAAATGGTTAAGACAGCTGTTCCCAGGTTTTAACAGTTGTGGGGGGCTTTTTTGTCTACTTGAGCAACTTACTGAATTAGCCTGTTTCCTTACTTTGAAAATACCCTAATTGTTAGAAACCTGTGAAAGATGCTGGGAAGTTTTAGTTACTATCTTTTACAGAATGTACAGTAATGATTTTTTGCTGAAAACTCATAGAAACGTACTTTTTTTTTAATTTGCCATTCCATGTAGCCTTGCAGAGCTGTTGTGGAATTCTGTCATAGTCTGTCCCTGGAGGGTATCTTTTCCTGCTCCATAATGACAGGGAAAAAACCTGGCATTTAATTTGCACGCTGAGAAAAATTACTGTGGATGGGTAGGTGGGTGCAATTTTACATGTATTCTTAGTCAAAGCAAAAGTGGTTTTGATTGTTTAAAGAAAAAACAACCCACCCAAGTTAGTATAGCTGACGATGAGTGCACTCTGATATTCCGTATATTTATGTATTTTGGTTTTGCCAGTTTGTCAGTTTTACTGTGAATTTTCAAGTAGCTGAAGCTTTCCTTAAGTTTTTGTTATCGGAATACATATTAAAAACATTTAAGGTTCTTTTCCTTTTAAGTACTAAGAGGAGCATGAAGATGAAAACCAAGACTAAGTGTGTATCCATATAGGGAAACTGATTCAGGTACTTCCTACAGAAAAGGCTGTTCTGCAGCTGGTACTCTGAAATTCCTCTTGGTGTGGACACTCATATTCTCTAGGAACTAAAGTGCTTAAGCTGAATCAGAAAATGGGACTGTGCCTAATAAATAGACTCCCTGGGGATTCATATAGGAAAAGCTATGGTACTTTTAATTCACACAGCCTGTCTTAACTTCAGAGTAACCTCCTCATATTATCAAGTGTGAAGAAACCAGAAGATAAATAAAAACAATGAAAAAGATTCTTCTGCATAAAAAAAGGTGTGGGGTTGGGGTGTTTTTTTCTTTTTTTCTGGGGTGTCTTTCTTCTTTCTTTGTTTCTTTCTGTTATTGTTTGGGGTTTTTTTAAGTCATGGTTTGGGGGATCTGAGGTATAAATTCTCTGTCTGTAGCTTATTAATGACAAGTTTGGTGGAATTCATCTCTGTGCATGAGACCTTATGTACCACTGACTATGTGAGCTTAAATGTTGCATTATCCAGTTTATGCCTTACTAGCGCCCACCACAACAGGATGAATTTCACCCACCTTGGTTATTCCCATCTAAATGTGAAATGATGGTTTCTATTTGTTCTGCTGCAGATAGGATGTTTCATAATTTTTACATGTCTAATGCATTGGTTGAAGTAACGAAATGTGCTCTTTTGTTTTGAAGTGTAATCAGCAAGATTGCATTTGCATTGCTTGTAACTGAATCACGTAAGTGAAATTACATTGCTCCCATCTCATTTTGTATCGTAAAATGTTATGTGGTGCAGCTTGTTTCCCTCCTTCCTGGAGCTTTTCAGGGTGATATTCTTTCTCTAAATTTCAAAGCTACAAAACATTTGCTTTTTGTATTTGGCATAGAAATTACTTTCTGCAGTGCACTTCTACATCTGCCGCGTGAACCAGAATTTTCATAGTGTGCAACGTACGGGTTTGGAAAGCAGCTAGTTTTCAAAGCTTTCAAGGTCTTGTGTTCTGTTGCATATTAAGTGATTACTAGGTAGGTTTGTACAATTAGCAACAACCTCTGAGTCATATGTGATAATACCTTACTACTGCTCACATATAGAAATTGCATATTGAGGGGTTTCAGCTTATTTAGCTTTGGAATTGACTTGTAGATAATACTGAAATCAAAATGATTCTGTTGTTCTTCCCTCTTTTCCCCTGCCTTTGTTACTGGCTTAGAAGCAAATGTAAATGCATTTTTAAATTGAGTTTTCTAAAAGTATCCCTGAGGTAGATTTCTATCTTGACTATAATTCATTTTTTGTTTTATTTGATTTTTGGGGATACATATTTGGAAATAAATGGTTTAACACAGTAAGAATAATTGCTAACTGCAGAAGTCAGTAACAATTCTGATAAATATGAATGTCCCAGATACTCCCACTGAGGACTTTTAAGTCATTAATTTTTATGATAGAAGTATAAGCAAAACAGAAATGTTCTTAGATAACCTATAACACTGTGGTTGCCCACAAACCCTCTGCCTATTAACTACATTATTGATAAAAGCTCCTGATCGTACATGCAGCAGTGCTTCTCATAATATTGTCTAAACGTGATGTGTGTCAAATAAATGCCAGAGACGAGTTATAGTGATGGTGTCACAAAAATACTCTGTGCTGGTTTTTATCCATAAGTTCGTTGGGTTTTGTTGTTGTTGTTGTGGTGGGTTTTTTTTCTGTTAGAAGGCATTGGTGCTGAGTTCAGCAGCCTCTAGCATATAAGTACTCATTGCTTAGGAGAAAGTGTATGAGAACACCAAATAATGACTGAGATTTGAAAAAGAAAATAAAGGGGGGAAGAAAGTAAGTCAGAATGAATTGTGCATTTCTAAGGAGTATCTCCAACTGAAGCTACGTTTGTGCAGTGTTCTGCTAGTGCAGACATGAGATTTTATTTCTCCCCCTGCTATAGCTTTATCTACCAAGCTTTTTCTCCCTCACGTTCATGTTTGTATCTTGAAATATTGTGGAATGTATACTATTTGACCTGCGGTTTCCTCGTCGTAAGTTGTTTAATACTGGAGAGAGAGAAAGCTATCTGGTATAATCTTTTTAGCTGGGAATGTATTTGGCACAATCTTTTACAAGTAAAAGAACCTGCTTTCAGTATCTATGGTACAGCACACTACAGCCCTCTCCAGTCCGGTCACCAAGGATTTGCAGCATTTTGTTGATTGAATCCAGTTCTGTCTGCGACTGGGTTTCATGTTAGACATGTATGTGAGGGAGACAATGTTAGCTGTAATGAAGACAATTGCACTAGAAAGGTAAATGATAGAAAGATAAAAGTGCAAAATCCTCTCTATTAGATGCCCAAAGTCGTCTTTATGTTTCTTTGTCTCCAGCAAAGTTGCTGTGAAGGGTTGAGAGCATATCTAAGTGTAGAACTTGGTTCTGGTGGGGTTTTTTTTCCCTACTTCAAAGAAAATTATATGAAGTAAATACATATTTTTCTATACATCCTGAGACTGATTCAGATCTCTTACCAGTCTAAATCTAGAACTCAAGTTGAGCTTAAGATGACTGGTGTCAAGATTTGTGGCAGTGGAATTAACTAGGAGTATAGAAATATTAGGCCAGCTGTGTGACTATATAGCATGAAAGCTTACATAGTTTCAGTCAACCATTTTAATGTACTGAGCTTTTCGGTAACCTGGATGCTGAGTAGGAACCTGTATTTTGGAGTTGGTAGAAGCTAGTTAATAATCTCCTCTCTCTATTCCTATTAAAAACAAGGACTTAACTTTAGAAGGAGAGCTAAATTGCTGTCTATATTTTATCATCCTCCCTGCAGAAAGCTTCTTAAAACTTAAGAGGAGCTAGAGGCTGAAACCTTTGACAAGGGCTGAAATAATTCATATAAATCAGACTGAGTGGCAAAAGGCCTTTTAAGACAGCATAGCTATTATGAAGAGTTTTATTTAGTGGGAAAATAGTGTTAGATGCCTGGATTTCGATGGGAAGCATTTTATTACTTAATATCTTCAAAAAGTTTGTTAGAGCTTAGATGCAGTAGAGAATATACATCGTAATGGCGACAGATTTTTGTACTGGTTCAGGTCCACAAATGGATTTTGTAGGTAACATACAGTGTCTGCCAATTTACTTCCTTAAAGTAGTATCCGATGCTGCATGAATACTAGGAAATTCCTTTTTATTTGAGTTATATGTTCCACTGTGTTTGTTCACCCATCTCCTACTAACATGAGTGACAATTTCATAGGCATGTTGATGGCACTGTATGCCCTCAGTAACTTAAAAATGGGAACTGGTGGCATTTGCCCAGCATGAATTGTCCTTCCTTTGAAGAGGTTTTTTGGACTCAGTTCCATCACCCCTGTGGAACTCTAATCATAAGGCAGAGCAGCAGAAAGACTCATGATTAGCACTTTGTTTAGGAGAGGGCTAACACTTTGCTTGCATGGAGATTGAATTGCATCTCATCCCTGGAGAGGGTGATACCTACAGGTCAGAAAGTAAAATGATTGAGAAGGTTAAGTGCAGAGTTTCTTACTTGCACTGTATAGTTAACTTGTGGATTAAAGAAGAACACTTGTATTTCCTCAGCTGCAAGTCAGTGAAATTTCAAGTGGTTACTATACTTCAGACCAAATATATTTGGGGGGCGGGGAGGGTCAGAACCAACCTCAGGTGTTTCTCAGCAAACGCTCTAGGCTCAATCCTGTGGGTGTCTAAATGCTGAGTATTTGTTTCTGAAACATGAAGATAGATTGTAGATTTCATAGCAAAGTCTGCAAGATAATCAGTTCTCAAAATTTTGTATGCCCTCAAGTCCAGTTGTCCAGTTGCCTTATTACATAAGAGTTATTGTCTATTGCTGAATTTTATCATCTCCAAGAAAAAGTGTTGAGTTATGCTTATGAATTTTAGGGCATTCCAGATTTCATTCTTAATGCAAATGGGCATAAGAAATGGAGTATATGCTGCAGTAATTTCTCTTATACAGTTCTTTTTTTGACAGAACCTTGTGATTGTAAGTCCTCATTAATTTTCTACATCTGTCCCTCTGACCAAAATGGTCCTAATTTCTGAGAAAGATGGCATTTTTGATGTGTCAAGTTAGAGCGAAACCAATTAAATTTAATCTGTCCTGGAGATCTGCTTCTATTTGTTTTGGGTTTTTTTTTTTTTGCGTTACAATTTGAAAAACTGTTTTACTATTGAAGGAAGGGCTAAAGCCTTCTCTGTGGTTTCCACCCTAGAAATAAGTTCGCCCCATTTTATGTCTCATGCAGTTGAAATAATTGGAGGGATACCACACATTAATTTAGCCTCACTCTTGCTGAGATAGAAACATGTGAATTTTTCCAATCTCAATTGTCCTTAAATTAAAATTGGATCTAAATTCTCTTTTCTTTGGGGTTTGGGATGCCACATTATACTTTGGGTATATTTAATGAGTCGCTGTTTGTAGAGCTTGTAGTAGGGAAATAAAAATACGCCTTCAGTGTAGAGAGCTTATTGACGTACCTTCCTAGTAGGTGCAGTTTTATCAGCAAATGAGTTCTTTTGGGGTAGGGAGAAGGCATAATATATAGCAGTTCCCCAACAACATCAACAAAAGAATGTGGGAAAAGTGCTTCTTAATGACTTCTAATTGAAACCATACCAGCATAAAAATGGCAATTTACTGTTTTATTTAAAGGAGAAACTTTTGCCTGGGCTTGAGAGTGATGTTGATACTGTATTCAGTTCCTTTTCACTTCTCTAACCTTTGGAAAGCCACTTATACCCAAATTGTAGAAGGTATTTCATTGACTAAAAAGAAATTTCATCTGCAAAGGGATGATTAATAGGATTTTCAAAAGCGCTCAAGCAATTCAGTTTCTGAATTTCCATTAATATCAAAGGAGGTTAGGTACTTCAGAAGAAAGACCAGGTGAATATTTGCCCCCAAAGAACACCATAGAAAACCTGGATTTTACCTCTTTCTAGTTTTATTACTGACCAGAATCTGGGATTAACAGAGTTTGGACTCTTAATTAGTTGAGGTTTATATCGGGCTGAGAAGATGTATTATTATAAATTCCTTATAAAGGAGGGTTTTCTTAAGTTTGCCCAAATGATGACAGTGGATAATATAGGTCTTTTCTGTTTAATCTCATAAATCTCACTGGAAGTAAAACAGCTCCAAAACCTGTAATAAAAAGATCCATCATTTCCCTGCAGCTATAATTGTTGGAAACGTTAGCAGTAAGCTGCTGAGTGGTGCATTGAATCCTCCTGTGGGTTTGTAAATGTAATTTATTTTTTTTTTTCCACATTGCACCGAGACACAATTAATGCAATTTCTGAAATAAATATCAGACCTCTGTTTTACAGTTTCCAGAACTCTCTCTTAAGGTTTTGATGGGCGACATACGTACATGGAGGGTTCCAGAAGAGGTGTGGCTTTCTAGCTAATTTGGGGTAGTCTGTTCTTCGATACATGTGCTTGTATAAATAAGATCTACCAGTGAGAGCGTTGAAAGGTATTTGCATCCCTTTCTTTTTAGTCAGAGAAGAAGCCAGCTGTTTTCTTGGTGTTTGACCATACTGGAAGATGGAGTCAAGTTAACAAAAGCACTAATATGTATGATTTAAACAATTAATGGCTGAGAGCGGCCAACTAAAGCAATGCTGTGTTTTGACATTCATTGTGTTTATCGAGAGGAAATGAGTATTTGCCTTTGTGTCATTCAGCATGTGTTGTATCACAAAATCAGCTCTGTGTATGTGCATGTATATATTTTTCTGGCTGGAGATGTCTGGATATCTATATGATGCACTGAATCTATGCTGTAAGAATTTGCAGGCGGTCCGCCTTTCACTGGAGGGCACAACGCGATCAGATAACCTGCCTGTCCCCTTCATCAAAGTCTTTGTAGTTTCCCTTTCAAAACCAGGACATCGGTTATAAATACTGAGAAGTTAATCTACGTGCCAAACCATTTTATAAAATAGTCACTACAGCTCCAAAAATATTTATGAAAGGCCTGTTTTGTTTGGAACTTTTAAATTCAAGTTATGAAGTGATAGTAATTCTTGACTGACTGCTGTGAATTTTCAGGCCCACAGCTCCTTCCACAGGAGTGCTGGCACAGTGGGTCTGGAGGTACGTCTCCTGCGTGACGGTCAGGAGCGAAGTGAAGGAGACGTGCTGAGCTTTCACGTCGCCTGCGTTAGCCCTGGAGGGGCCACCAGTGAGGCCTCTAGTACGAGGCGTGGGAAGGGAGCTCCTGGAAGGGGAGGCAGAGGTGCCGAGGTGGCCTTCGACTTGCAGTCGTTCTCTTACCTGTGCTGGCTTTTGCCTCTCCTCCCTGAGGCTGAAGCAACCATCTGTGGCGTGCTGTTACCGGAGCGTTTGCCCTGCTGGGTGCCCTTCCAGTCCCGCCACCCCACCTGGCTTTTTCTCCAGTTTGTTTGCTATGCTGTTGGCTGAGGAAAGCCATGGTAACCTGTGGTGTCTGGCTTTACTCATGGGTACTAGGATTTCTTAAGCAAAAAAATGAAAATGGTTACTGACAGCTGAGTGTGTTAGTCTCCTTCACCTCCTCCCCCTTTTCCAGGCACGTACTTTGTTTTCCTTTTTATAAGTTCCTATCACTCGGCCATCTTCCTGTAGAGTCCGATTTAGGATTGGGATCTACAGCCGTGCTTAGGAAACCA
The DNA here is from genome assembly GCF_035582795.1 of Mycteria americana. Classification (NCBI taxonomy): domain Eukaryota; kingdom Metazoa; phylum Chordata; class Aves; order Ciconiiformes; family Ciconiidae; genus Mycteria; species Mycteria americana. Next base: position 8,221,340 of record NC_134369.1, on the reverse strand, counting down.
GCATCTACCCTGTGTTCAAGGGCAACCATGGTGAGATGACTCAAGGAGATAAAGATGCCAGGGCCTGTTGGACTCAGTGAGCTGAGCCAGTTCGGGGAGCAAAGGCGGCTGGTCGGAGCAGCTGGGGAGGCACAGCCGTGCGTGCCAGGGCCGTGTCGATCCGAGCGTGGGTGTCCGAGCCTGCAGTGAAGGAGGGAGAGCGCTGGATAAAACCCCGGGGGCCTGGTGAGTCCTTGGGAAAAAACAAGGCCTCAGTCACCATCCCAACAGTCTTACAGCCTCCCTTAGTGTAATTTGCCTTTTTCTGGATTTTTGTCAGCCAAGAGCCTTGGTCTTGACTGTGTGCTGTTAGTGTAATTTGCCTTTTTCTGGATTTTTGTCACCCAAGAGCCTTGGTCTGGACCGTGCGCTGTCAGCTCTGGTGTGTGCCCAACGATGGCCCTTTCACTGGTGTTTCATCGCGGTGGGTGAGGGGACGCGCTTGCTCTGCCTGGCCGGCCGTGGGGTGTCGCAGATGGGAGCACGCGTGGGAAGGCTGTCCCCACACGTGCCATCGCTGCTGTGGCCTTGGCTGCCAGCATCCTGCAGCTGGGGCACGTAGGGGAGTTGAAGTGTTGGGTGTTGAGATGGGTGCTGTCACGGTGACAATTGTACGAAGTAAGAGTGCTTCAGTAGAGGAAAAGAAAATGCCTGGATCTTCCAAGGTGCCTTCAAATTTGGGGAAGCGCATCCAGATCAGCTGTGGGAGATGCAGCTGCAGAGCAACACAGGCACAGGAAGCTTGCTCCCTTGTAGCTTTGGGAGAGTGAAGCAGCTCAAAAGATGTTGAATATGTTCTAATGAAGAACAGGGGCACTGTGTCTGCTCCACGCTTGATGCTGGAATTTTGGTTTTTAATCTGATAGTGTATGAAGTCTTCAGTAACGTGTCCACGTTCATATCAGCCTGATCAACTAAACTAAATGACACTACATTTTGAGACTTATGTTAATGTTACGAGCTCAAGATTTTAAATTCAGATGTTAAATTTTTATTTCAAAATGTAGACACATTTATAGTTTGATATAGTCCTTCTGGTCTGTGGCATTAAAAACTGGTTCTAAAATTACGAAGTTGGCCTAGGAGTCCTGAGATTTTTTTTTTTTTTAATAAGAACGACACATCTTTTTTTTCATTCAATTTCTTGAACATCTGCAGGGCATACAGATGCATTTCATGCATTTTTCTTCAACTGAGAGATTTATTGGTATATTTTGACAAAAATAATTAAGCCACAGGTCTCACATGATCACGCAATTCCAGGACTTGGGACTGGCTTTAAGAGAAATAACAAATATCACAATATAACAAAGCAGTGAGATTTGGCTACAGTAACAAATACTTTAAGTACCATAGCAAGGAGTTTTCACAGAAATTCCCATTAGTCTCTTCTCCTGAACTTCCCATGCCAGAGGGAGCATGTGTAGAGGCAGATGTATGAATTCAAAGAGAGAAAAAGATGAAGAAGTAGAAAATACATTGCTTTTGTTTTCCAGTTTCAACAAAATTATCTTTTGTTGCCTTAGCTGAGGAGGAGAAACTAACAGCACTTAGAAACAAGCTTTTTAAAGTGTTTTTGCAGAAAATGTTTGTATTTTAATCCTAAAATAAATATACCAAGCTAACTGGCTCTTTGAAAAACTATTTGGTTTACAAATTTTGAAAATAGGAGTAGCAGGAACAGTATGAAGGTTTTGCAAGAGGAAGCTAAACTGTAAATAAATAAAACTATGACTATTCATAGCAAGTATGAGTAGGTGGTTTTTTAAAAGCTAGTAATATAGATATGTTTTTAATATAGAATAGTTACTAGATAGCATGTCTCCAAATGACTCCCCAAACAGTAGAGTAAGTGCAACAACACATAGAGATTTTATGTGGTACATAGACTTGAAGTCTGTGCTTAAATGGATCTGTAATGAATACTAATTTAGATGTCATAAAAACCAAACCCACAAATTCAGTCACAGATATAACCCAATGGAGAAATTATTAAGAGATGAAAAGACAGCATACAATGTTATGAAGTCTGGGAAGGACATGGGCCCGTGTGTCACGGGACTATTCATGGATTCGGTGAGTCTGGGAAAGAGTAAAATTACATGGTCTTCTACAGTGACTGCTGATCACCTGTAGCAAAGCTGGCAAACAGCTTAAAAAGTAGTGGACTGTAAGCAGTAATAGTGCCGGTTTGAGTTGCAGGGTTTGGGGGGGATGATTTTCAGCATCTGTAAATGTTTTGTCCAGCATAGGTGGTGCATTCATCAGAGTAATTTATTCCACTTTAGGAACTGGAAATTCTTCCTGGCTTAATGTTGAAGATTTTTATTTAGTTTTCATGGATGAATTGGTTTCTTGGGAATTGTTCTATAAGAGGGGATTTGGGGTCTGCATATCTCAAAACCCAAGAGAGCAGGGAAGTGAAAAGGCTGTGGGTTCAGCTCTGTAAGCCCAGGCATTCCCAGGGACCGGCTAACCCAGCCAGAGCCCTGTATTTTCAGCTTTTGAAGTCACCCATGCAGAATTATCCTTTGGAATCGCTTCTATTTCTTTCCGAAAAATGGTGCTTGTGTCTTTTCTAAATTTTCTTTGAAAACAGGATCCCAGTGTAATTCTACCTGCAGCTATGTCTCTTGGAGGGCTGCGCTGCCCTTTCTGTCTCGGAGGTACTTTCTAACGCTGCTGATTTATAAGACATCGTTATGAGTAACTAGCATAAGCTTGGGCTGAAACATGCAGCTAATGTGTCTGTTCCATCCTACATCGAGTCCTTTGTCTCTGTGCATGTGAAAGGCCCAATGTTTTCCTTCTCTGAGTTTCTGAATTCAGCCCTCCTACCTTGCTCTCAAAATCCCTTTGATAACTTCTGCGGTGCTGATTGTTGTTTAATTATTTAATCTCAGCTTTTAAAACGTAAAGCCATGACAGAACTTGCTGTCCGACGGATGAGGACAGCGTACAACTCCAAGTCCGTGCAGTCCCCGGGAGCAGCACCGGGTGCCAGCAGCCCAGCCAACGCCGCGCGTGTGCTGCGCAACGCTGCGCGTCTGCGCAGCCGGCAGGGCAAGGGGCAGCGCTCGGCTTGCGTCCTGACACGGCCCCGCTGTCCTGGAAGTGCCGTGGGAACTGTGGGTTCAGAGGAAGATACTGGTTAGTGATAGCTGAGCAAGCCAAATCGGAGCCTGGTTTATGTTGGTGTTTGATTCAGCTGCAGCAAGGTGTGAGGAGCTGTAAATTTGAGGTTTGTACCTGAGGGACTCTTACTCTAAATGAGAACAACTGGTGGTAAGGGCAGTTTAGGAAAGCCAAGTAGTTACCTGATAAACAAGGTCCTTATAGAAGCGTATGAAGATTACATTGTCCCTTCTGATTCCTAAACCCTTGTCATAAATGCATTGAATGTGACAGATCTTACATTACTGTCATGATCTTAGAAAGCAGTCATTGCTCAACTGCCTTACGGGATTTCATTCTGGGTCTTAACATAAACTTTTGAAAAAACGCCGAAGTGCCTGATTTCCTAAGGCGCCAGATATCTTAGGGTGGATAAGCTGTCTTTCAAGGAAGTTAGATGCCCAAAATCATATACTAACTTAAGGCAAAAAAATCCTCATTCGTTTTGATACTTGGCTATTTTGTTAGGTTGTTTTCCATTTCCTGATTGCTGTATTAATCCTAACGTATGAACGTTTAAACTATTCTGGAATAACATTTACTGCATCTTTCCATGAGCTTGTTTTTCCAAATGCAGTGATGAAATCTGTAAAATGTTTCACTCTGCCAGCTCAAGAAGACTGAAAAAATAAAGCATTGGTGGTGATGGAGAGTGTCAAAGTTAGCTAGATCCACTGTGTTTGGAGCAAATTGTAAAGAATAAGTTGAATTTCTCAGGTGCGTGCTCTGATTCAGCAGAGACTGGTGGTGGGCAGGGCTGAAATAATTACCTTATCTCCTGTTGAATTGCAGTGCGGGTCAGGTGCATAACTAGTACAGAGCTTTTAGAAATGCCAGTCTCTAATCCCCAGATGTTGGGTCTTGAGGTGAGCAGACGACCAGAAGAGTGGATGACGTTCACAGCCCAGGTAGAAGCCTGCTAGCGAGCAGTGTGTCACTGTGAAAGAGCTGTGAAAGGGTAGCCTCGCCTACTGCGGTAGCTGATCTCACAGGTTCAGAGGCCAATCCTCTCGTGATGTAGTGAAAAAGAAAAATCTCGCATTACCGTTTGCCATACTGTAGCTGTGGATGAAAAGAAGACTTGAGCCTTTAGGACTGGCAATAACACCACTTTTATTAAGTTTCTATTGAAGGACTATTTTGAGTCAGATAAACTGATGGGCTGAACACAATAACCTTCAGTATCTCACTTTCAAATACTTAGTAGGCAAGCACTAGTGAATAAGAGAAGAAATTAAGCTAACATGTAGAAAAAAGGTTACTTGGCAACATCATAGTGTTTGTAAAGAGGAGAAAGAAGGGTCAGGAACTTAATGAATTTAGATTATAGAATTTTCTGTAAGTAAGTCACTGCATGAATAGAAAAATCCTAAACCAGATTTTGGTGTCATACTCTAATAGGGATTGCCTAAAGCAAAACAAGGTTTGTTTGGAAGCAAACCGCAGAGAATAGCAAAAGCATAGCTGCTATGTACAAACAAAATTGGACTCCCCAGAGGCAGGCAGTGCTGATCATAGCTCAACCAGAGACAATCTGAACAAGGTATGTGGTACTCATGAAAGTTGGTGTTCATTTTTTGTGTTGTCTGGAGTAAACATACCTGGAAATGTGGAAGCGTTGATTTGGAGAGCCCCATGTTTACTGTGTGACATGCTATTAAAAAAGTTTTGGCTTATCTTCAGTAATTGGGAGGAAGACACCAAATACAAAAGCACTATGGCCTATAATTACGGTTCTGCCCAGCTTGTCAGTGTGATTTCAATGGGTAAATGAATTTTCCTCTGTAATAATAACCTTATTAATTTCTGACCCTTGCAGAGAAGAAGAATCCATTGATTGTCGGAGTTCACATTTTTGCAGTGGGTTTCTGTAGTGGTAACCAGTTGCATGGCTCAGCTAATCATACCTAGTGTTTTGGGTGGAATAGGAGGTGCAATACCAAAATCAAAAAAAGTGGGTTTCTGTAGTGGTAACCAGTTGCATGGCTCAACTAATCATACCTAGTGCTTTGGGTGGAATAGGAGGTGCAATACCAAAATCAAAAAAAGTTATCTGCCAAACTGTCCCTTCCCATCCAGGCCATCCTGCAGTAAAATCTGTTTTTAAAGTAAAGACCAAATTAAAGTAAACATCATCTTGTAGGGCCTGAATTTTGCAAATTAATTCAGTGGACCATGGCAACCAAATGTGGTACATTTATGGTAAATACAGCTCGATTGGAAATACTTAATTACGGTACCTAGGAAAATGCAATCTAACAAATAATATCTCCCCCCACACACCCCCAATGCTAAAATTTTAGCTGTTAGTAAACATTCTACCAAATCAAAAAGACTCAGTAAAATCTTGTTAGTAAGTGTGTTCACGTGGACATTTTTCCATTGGAGACCAGTACATACCCCTGTGGAATTTGATTTCTTGAACCACTATAGACTGCCCCGTGCAGGGAGCTGAATTGCTTCCTGGAGGATGCTTTTGGCCTTTCTCACTTACATAGGGAGCTGAAATTAAAGACACTGGTGGAAGTTTTCACACAGTTTAGTGTATAGTAAATACTAAATACTGATTCACTTTACTAAAAATAGTAAATACAGTTCAGTAAATAAAGAAATACTCCAAAAGTATATTTTCTTAGGATTTGTGCTTTATTTTCTATTACTGATCATACATCTCATTACGACTATGGGGATTTAAGAAAAACAGATTCACAGTGATGTGTCCTAGTTACTTGCTCTTCTTTTCATTCAGTGTGGAGAGCAAAACTAATAAAACCTGTTTAATTTTCTTTTTACTTTCAGGCACCGATTTTTGAATGTCTGTTGTGCCAGTTTCTCCCAATAAGTCTTAGAACAGCATTATTTTGGGTGCTTTAAAATACTTAGAGTGTGGTTTCACTGCTCAGATGATTTGAGATGTAAGTGGACTATTACTCTGACATAACTCCTACATACCTCAAAATTTCTAGCTGAAGCTAAGCTCTAACCATGATCAAAGTGGCACATCAGTGGAATGGGTTGAAGTTTTGTGGAGTTGGGATGGGGTTTTCTGTGGTGTTAATCCAGACGCTCTGCTATTCAAATGCTGAGTTGAGCAAATCAAATTATGGTAACTCTGCAGAGAAATTATTGCTATACCAAAGTAGACAATGGGCTGCCTTCTGTACTTTTATTCTGTTACAAATTAGAACTTCTAACCGCTAAGTATGCATAAAGCACTTCTCTTCCTTATTATTTTTCTCTGTTCTGCTTAAATTAAAAAAAAAAAACAAAACCCAAAACACCTCAAAACCAAACTTCTATGCTGGGTCATATATAGTTGCTAAGATCAAATTAACAAATGTAGCTTGCAAATAACCAATTGAACTAAATTTTTAACATCATTGGCTATAGAGAAAAATGTTTTTTCTATGGTTGCTTAGTGCTCTACCACATCTGTTCCTGACTCTCTAGATTTTGTGAAGATGAGCTCAGGATTTTGTACGAGGGTAAGAAGTGGTAAGAAGTTGTCATTAGACTCAGTTTTGCAATTTCCAGGCTTCATCAAAGCACTCCTGAATATACCTGATTGTGTGTAAACAAATATTCCTGCTGGAATCTGTAGGAGTGCCTATGCCCTTGAACAAAATCACATGCTAAGCTGCTCCGCTCAAGTGAGAGCCTGTTGCTGGCCCACCTGCGAGACCTGTTATTTAATGGCCGTGCACTTGTTCATGTATAAGGCAGATGATGAAAAAAATATATCTGAATTCAAAGTCTCTTATCCATTTCTTCCAATGTTTAAACTAACTTTAGTATCAGAAACTGGCCATATCTTGTATATTTTTTAATCTGCCTTACTTACCAGGTAAGTATTTAAGAAGCACTGTGGTCCCTTCTGGATTTTTGGCAGTGTTGCATTACAGAGTAATTTTTTTCAGCATGGTGTGTGTAAATGGATGTGTATGTGTGTGCATGCACGCTTCTGTAGAGATAGATCTATGTTATCTGAAATAATAGATGTGAGGGCTTTAACCTTGTAACTGTTACGAGATCTTTATGTGTCTGCTTTAGGGTCGACCCTATCCCATATGACACTCCAAAACCAGCGGGCCACACGCGATTTGTCTGCGTCTCAGACACACACTCCAGAACAGATGGCATCCAGATGCCTTATGGGGACATCCTTCTCCACACGGGCGATTTCACCGAACTGGGACTGCCCTCAGAGGTTAAGAAGTTTAATGACTGGTTAGGTAAGGAATTACTGCGTTTTGGTGACCCCAATTAACCTCTCCTGTCCAAGTGTCAGTCACTGCCTCCTAATTGAATTAGAGCACTTGAAAATCCCCCCCTACCCTTGCTTCGCTTGTCCTCTTGTGATGTGCTGTTTCTAGCCTCAGTATGATTCTGTTAATTAAGACAAATTTAGAGACTTCACTGTATTTCTGCATTATCTTGGGGGAAAAGATTCTGTCATTCCACAGCAAGGGCTACGTAGCCTTCTGTGTGCGCTGAGAGGGTGGTGGCACCTCATACGAATGCATACAGCGTCCTATTAGTTGATGTTGTGGGGTTTTATGGCCACAGCCAAAACTATTGCTCACTGTATTTTGGGTTTACCGTAACTGAAAGCAGTGCTGAAAGTTGCAACGTATTTGGAAATGATGAAAGTCCTTCTTCCACAATATAGGATAGCAAAATTGTAGAATGAAAAATCATAGAATAAAAATCAATAATACTGTTTGGAAGAGGGGATTTTTTTGGGGGTGGTATTCACCTGATTGCCCCTTTGAGTTAGAGTGCTGGCATTCTAAATTTGAACGCAGGCACTCAATGCCTCTTCGGTAGAACACCTTTTGTATTCTGCTGTAGTTGATAGCAGTGCCTTGATAGTGTGTTGCTACAGATGAGGGCAATTAAATTGCAACAGCAGAAGACCAAAATGAAGGAGGGGAACTTGTGCAGGATGTTTCTGTTATAAATGCCACTGGTAGGCTGGCTGTGTACTGCCATGTCACCACTTGCATTAGAAGCAGTCAGAGGTGAAGGTGACTTGAGCAGCTGATCTTCAAGAAAGATTAGAATGAATTTACAGCATTATGTAAAAACCTTTAAAAGCATAGCTTTGTCATCATGCTTTACCTTCATCACTGCACTCTCTCTTGCCTGCTGTATGATGGCCACATCTCTACATGCCTTTAATAGCATCATTTTATTCCACTGGAGTTCCTTGGCTGACCCTTCAGGAGATAAGTAAAGAACATTTGGATTTACAAAAGGAATTTTTAAATAGAAGAGCTTCCACATTCTCCGTCTTTTGCATTTTTGCCATACTGTTCTTTTTATCTTCCTTCTGACCCCCTCTGATTTCCATAGCCCAATTTTAAAGAACAATTTTCTTTCTTTTTATTGCTGTGCATGTGGCATTGGGGCTTCCAGATACTGCCATATTGCTGTAATTTAGTTTTATCGTTCTTATTTCTAGAAAGTGGCACTAGATTTTATGGGCTCAAAACTGTCCTTTTTCTAGGAACGTAATTGCAGGACTGGGAAATAAGTGGTAGGAGAAATAGGTGGATATGGACATAGGTTGAGGGAAGAGACACAGTAGGAGTCATCTTCCTCAACTTTTGAGCGTTCTTTGTGATAACCTGTAAATGTTAGTGTTGCGAAGGAGGAGGAGCAAGGTAAGGGCAGTGGGAGGCTGTGCACAGCCTCACCTGGGAGTGGGCAGTGTGGTCCCACCAAGCTTCAGTCCTCGTAGAGAAGCTGGGCAGCACTGCAGTTCAACAAAGTTCAGTTGTTACAGATGCCAGGCAGCTCCAGAAAAAGAATTGCTTTCTGGAGAGCATAGATCTCCAAAGTCTACCCTGACTGCACTGCGAAGAGCGGCGTCTGGCTACCAAAGTTCCTCTTTGGACTTTGGGTCATTTCACAAGTATTGTTTTGATACAGCCAGAGCCCATGCCCAGTGCTTGGCATTTGAAAACACTAACTCAGTACTGCTGAAAGCTAAAACAAGTAAGCTGCTGGTCTGTTTTCACCCTTTCATGGGGCATCTTACAGTATTGGCAGCCACTTGGCGTTTCTTGTATTTAACAGGGTTTTCATGATGATGTTATTTTATCACATAGATCCTTGGTTTAATATTTGCAACTGAAGAATTATAACCCTTTGAATAGGTTTTGTTCCAGCCTCAATAATTTACCATGGGGTTTTCTTAGCATATATATAGTTCTTGTAGAAGTCAGCATAGTATTTATCTGAGAATGACAACAGGTTTTGCATTCTTTGGCAATGTCGTTGAAACTGGAAGCTTGACTGTGTGAGGACCTACTGGCTTTGGCCTCAGACTTTCATATTTCAGGTACAGAGAAAAAATTGGTGTGGGTTTTTTTTGGTGTTTGGTTGTGGTGTGTTGGTTTTTTTTTTTTTTTTTTTTTTTTTAACGTGCACAGAGTCCACTTGCATTTTCATATAGATGACAATAACAGTTATTAGGTTTCTGGCATAAGGTGAGGCAGCAAATTGATTCCCCTGTGGAATCTTGTCACCTTGGTGAATATTCACTCCAGTGCTGTCCTTTTCTTATCTGGAATCAAAACCCTATGAGGTCAGGCATGCCCTTTTGCCACTTTATTTCAGGCTCCTATCTGCAAAATGGGAGTAGTTGCGTTTTACTATGTACTATGTGTATTGTGAAGATGAATACCTTCAAGGTTGTGAGGTGATGACATATAATAGTTTAAAAAACACATACCAGTGGCAGGCAGGAGCAAGCAGGATTCCTTTTTCTTCTGCCATATAGTGGGAGGCATCTCTTTTCATCATAGGTGGTAGGAACCTTATTCCAAAGCAATGCACTGAGAACTCCCATCAAATACAACGTTGTCCTTACAGAAAGGGGTTTTCATATCTTTTGTGTGCGTGGTTTTCTCCACTGGCAATCGTGTTGCAAAGCAGTGATGAAGGCAAGGCATTTGTATCATTTATACCTTGAGGGAGAGAAGTGAGATCAAAGCTAGGCTTCATTCTACAGCTCATTTTACCTGCTCTGTGGTAAAACAACAGGACCTCATCTTCACTAGGATTATATAATGGGATAACTAAAACACAATAACTATCCGTAATTCGCTTGGCAGTAAAGCCAAGGGAGAAGTTAAAAGATGATTATTCTGAACCCCTGCCTCGCTTGTACTTCACTGGGCGTTACACGTGCTACAGTTATACAGGACTGAAAGCACTTCTGTCAGCCCTGCAATTTTGTATTTTGTGGGTCTTGCATCCCTTTGCATCCCTTTGGGTATCTCACCTGAGCAAAACGTTCAGCATCTTGTCCGTCCATTTCGTTAACATTCATCCTTCTTCCTCATCTCTGCAGCCAAATCATGGAACATGCTTTCCACGCCCTCTTTCCCACCCTTCCAGCTCTCAGCCCTTCCTGCAACTTTTACTAATTCTTGCGCTTTTTTCCTTTTGGCTGATAAATTTTCATTATTGGTTTTGCGTGAAAGTCATCTGGGCTCATACATTGAATAACCTCTGTGGTCACTTAGTGATTACATACGCTGGCTGAGGTAATTTATTCGCTTTTGTTTTGGTGTGAACATGTCCCTTGGGTCTTGTAACTGCTGTAATCTCTTGACCTTAGTGACTGTTAAATGCTTTAAACACAGTTATTTTAAATTTATAATTGTTTTCATTAAAAATCTCTTCTAGTAACTTAACTGACCTTGCAGTAAACAGTGTTATGTGCTGAGGAAGAATTAAGGCATTATTCTATGCCCAGTATATTTCTTACTGAATGTTTCAACATACTATTATTATCACTGTTCCTATTTTTCCCATCCATTCTCATTCAGTCATATATGGGAAATGAAATACAGGAATATCTAATTATAGCTCTGTCTTCATAGTGCAATATTTCCTTTCCTGCATGATGGGAAGTGATTGAATAACTCATAAGAATTGAAGAGAAAGCAAAGATAAATTCAGGCAGATAGATCTTTAATGTGTGACGATATGTTTACTGTGCTTAATTAGTATGGGCCTGATTGTGCATATCCTTACTTGTGTGAATAATTTGCATCTGGCTTAGTAATTTTTCTCAAATAGCCAGTTTTGTTCTTTTTTTGTGTAACTGTTATCTCTTACTGTACTCATTTTTGGTTTTGGTTCCCCCCCCACAAGATTTCTAATATAAGGCACGTTACTGGATGAACTAGGCAAAATTCCGCAGTGGTAGATAAGAATAAATCCAGTTGGTGAACTTACTGCTCGTTAATGTCTGTGGAGCTGAGAGTAGAATTTGGCTAGCTTTTTTCTGAGTTGTTCTGGGATTTAGCAACTTGACTGTTTCATGTTTTTTCTTTTATGCCTTGCTTTTGTTTTGAATGCATGTTTCTTTTAATTTCTGTGGGATAATGACTTGAGGAACATTGTGAATGGTTTAGTGGCCAAATACATATGGGTTTGTACTGGAACAAATATTTCTCTACCTGTAATATATCCGTGCCTTTAGTATAACCATTGTTGATAGAGCTAAAATAAAAATACAGGGTTTTTTCTGTGGTGTAGTTTCTCCATCATGTTACTTAAAGTGAGAAGAAAAGAATTATTATACTATTTTAAAGTGGAGGTTTTCTTGTTACACTCTGCATATGTAGATGTGGTCCTCATAAATGTATTGTCAGTTCTTTTAAAGTTCATTTTTGTGTGAATGTTATGGAAAATAGTAGCTTCAGCTTGGAATTGCTGGCTGTTACATGGAATAGATGACAAAATGGGAAGAACACTGGAAATGTGGTGTTGCTCTCGGAGGTATAGACAGAGGCGTGGTTCCAGTCTACGCTTAGGTTTCTGCATTAGTACTGTAGAAACTTGGAATTATATTCAAAACTGTAGCCAGACACCTGCCAAAATAGTGTTTGATCTTGAAGATAGTATAATTTAATAAAAAAATATTAAGTGTAACAAAGTAGTATCACAGTAAGATCAAGCTTTTTTCTTATCACTGTTTAAAAATTCAGGGTCACATTCCTCTTGTATCCTTTCTCAGTCTCTCTGGTCTGGCCCAGTTATTCCCTCATTTTACCTAGGCTTCATCTCCTCTCCAGGCATATTTCATTTAGGGTTTTGTGTGAGTGTGTTCCTTTTGCTAATGTACACTGAAAACAGTTTCATTGTGAAGAAGTACTTGTCCTTGAGAACTTTTGCTCCGTAAAAGTATATTTCTGATGTGAATTATTTTAGGGTCTGACATGACGCTTTTTTATAAAAACAAACCAGTAAGCTCTAAATTTCTCCAAATTCAGAGGGATATTAGCTCAAAGTATTCTGAACTAATTTAGAACCAGAAGGAAGCTTATGAATATTTTAAAGGAAAATTATGGCAATAAAAACAAATCTCTTCCTATTTTTATAAATTGATTTATTTCTGATTTGTGTTTTTACCATCTGGAGCATATTTTGAACCCTATATGGCTCTACTTGTTATAGCTAGAATGAATAATTGACTAAACATAAAATACCATTTTGATGAACAAAACTCTTAGCACTTGAAAAAAAATTGCATTCATTGCAAGTGAAAGAAAATGCTGACGTAGCTTTAATCCTGTAAGTATGTATGAGTTTTGCACAGCTGTTCTGGGAGAGAAGGAAGCAACTCCCTGGAAAATCTATTAGTCTAATTTTGATAACCGCTGTGTCTTCTGTGAGTGGCTCTGATGAGGAGCTTTATTAGGCTTCCGACACTGGAATGGGATACACTTATTTTAGTAAGAGGTTGAGCTGGCTGCTGAAGACAGTTGACTCTTCTGTTGGTGTTGGCATTCTGCTATCCCTCTGATACTGTTAGGAGTTCCCAGTGATTTGCAGGATCCAGACCACACCGGCTGCCTATTTCAGAGACGCTCTGAACTGGAGAATAATGGAGACCTGATGGTGTACTGGCAAGCCTGTACAGACAGTTTTATTGTGTCTACTTGCTTATTAATTCTAGTTGCTAATAGATGCTGAACATTATGAGTTTGGAACATGTTGATGCAATTTCATTTAGAAAAACCCACAGATTTGTAAGATGAAATCTAGAGGCTTCAAGGTTTTTTTTGGTTTGGTGGGTTTTTTCGCTTATTTAGTTCTCTTTGTATTACATATCTCACTCTGTCTTTATGGTAAAGTCTTGAAAACCTTCTTCCAAGTTTATTTAGATTTTATTGCGGTATCACTACCTAAGAATATTTCCTTTGCTTTTGTTCTGACTTGAACTGTGTTTAATGTCATGGTTAAATTCTCATTTGTACTTAGTTTTAAATTCCCATATGGGTTGACTAAATTAATCATCAGTGCTGAGCTTTTATTTGCATATACCTTTTTGAGGTACATTAATACTAATTTTAATTTTTTTCTTCTCAGAGGAATACAAAAATAATTTGAATGTTACATTTTATTGTATTTATAAAATAGTGGGAAAATACAGCCACGTGGATTTTTGGTAATAAGCTGAATAATGTTTTCCTGATGTAGCAATCTACAGTGAAATGTGAAAACAAGTGCAAAAAAAAAAAGCAAAATTTTACTTTTGTGCTATCGTTATTATAGCTGCTTCTTCGTATTTATCCTCTGCTCTCAGTCAGATACTAGATGCTTTGTGGGCAACAGAACCCTAGAAGTATAACTTCAAAGGTAAAATAGAAGAAATTGTAGAGAAATGAATGTCAAGATAGTAAAATTTCCACTGACTAAAGTGGAATTCATGCATGAGGAGCAGCATAAGTTTATTCATATCTGATCAGTTGTTTCTTGTTTTGTTCTTGTTACTCCTGGCAACTTTTCATAAAGAAATTTCACAAGAAACTATTTTTACTATCTGTTAATGGCATACAGAGAAACTTTGAGGGTTTTTTTCCTAAACCGTAGTCACTAATTTACTAGAGATACAGTGTAAAATTCTTTGTACAAGTTGTGTACTACCTGCCATGATCAGTCAAACCAAACTTTAAGGTGTTATTTGACAGCTGTTGGAAAACTTGGCTCAGGTGAAATGTGCTTTCAAAGAGAATAATGTTCTGGATTGAGTGGCTCTTTATATGTTTAAACTGAACATATTCATGTGGTAGTTTTCAATGAAAGAAAGGAGCCAATGGGCGCTGGAAAGTATTGCACAATTCTTGGACAGGACTTTCAATCACAGTAACTGCTCAGTCATTTCTTGGATCTGCTTCCCTGGACTGCTGTTGTCTTAAGGCGGGGGATGATCAGGTTTCAAATAAAAAACTATAACCAAAACAAACTTATAAAATAGCCAAAATAATTATTCTTTTCAATTCCCTCCTTCCCACAAATCCACTTCAAAACAGAACAGAGATTTATGGTTGTTGTATTGACCAGGCATGAAACAAGTAATGCCACCAAATAGAAAGTTTTATAGACGTTGTCATCAGATTCTTCCTCCAGCATTGGAGGAAGCCGCATATCATATGCAGCCGCATATCATACCATGCAGCTGCATATCATACCATGAGAATGATTTCATTGGAAAGCAGTCAAAGTATGTATTCTTTGTACACCATCAATTTATTTTATCACTTACAAATTAAATCTTGCATCAAAAATACAAAGTGCAAAAATGCCTCTCCTAAATTTTCACATCACGTACACCATATTAACAATATCTAATTAAAATAAGAAGTCTTTCTGTTAGTAGAGCATCACATTCCTGCTTAGAAAGAACAATGGTTTCAGGGTGGAGGAGTTGCTTTGAGCAGAGAGAGGTTGGGGCTGGGGGGAGAAAGCACTGCGGATTTTAGTATAATGTGTAGTGTTCAAAGAAATTTTATTTCATCATAAAGATTAGCAGGCTGTGTAATTCAATTTAAAGCTGGTTGGCAGTGTCCTGTCTATTACAAAGCTTTTTTTTTTTTTTTAATCACCACTGGGTTTTTTTTATGTTGTATGCGACTACAGAACCTAGCAGACAACAGGAATGATCTTTGGGTTTTGTGCTTCCCACCCCCCTTCCTCTTTTCAGTTCTACATGTTAGGAAATGCGTGAGATTACCTTAAACAGAGCTACAAAACGCTATCAGTGAAAAGCCATCCTGCATTTTTTTGACTTGTATAAAATTATACTTTTTTTGTGGCCAGCTACTGAGAGTGAAGATCTGCTAAAAATGTTAGATTGGGGTGGTGGTGGTGGTGGTGTTGAATCAAGCTTAAAACTCAAATGTTAGCATTTATTCACACTGTTGTGGACATTACTATGCTGTAGAAAAGCAACATGCAGCACTTTATGTTAATGCAAGACTGGCAGACCTTTATCTTACAGTAATTGCCTATATTAGGGGGTTAATAAATGTTCCAAGAATTACTGACTTCTTTTTTTGTTAAAGAAAAATAGGTTGTTGCTTCTTGCTGGCTATAACCAGCCTGCATAGCTTGTTAATTAACCCTCTTGTTGCACTGGGCTGAACTGAGCTCGGACAAAGTCTGCATGCATTTTATGTATTGGCAATGATGTGTCTTGGCACAAAAGGGCTGCTAAAGAAAGACCTGTGCAACTCCACCTCTCCCATCCATCCCCATCACGCCTGTTAGAAGAGCTTGAAATCTTTATTGACTGTATTTAGGGAGTATATTGATTTCAGAGGACAGGTGTTATATTCGTGGGCGCTCCGGTACCACTGGTGCGGAGAAAAAGGAGAAGAGCACCTCTTCTCCCAGAGCTAAAGGAATTTGTGTTTTCTTTGTCCTGCTTTTTCATCCTGAGCATGACAGTGTGAATAACGGTGCTTGCTCTGTAGGGTGGTTGCAAGACCCACAAGCAGCATCTTCTCTTGGTGACCCTGGTGCAGGGCTGGGAGGACCCGCTCTGCTGCCACGTCCCGTGGTGCCGGGCTAGTCTCAGCATTTGGCTTACGTGTGGGCCAGTTCATGGTGGCCCTTCCACAGCTTTGGGAACTGAGTTTCTCAGGACTTGAGATCACGTCAAGGCTCAGGACACTTCAGTGCCTCACTTCACTGAGCTGTTCTGGTCTCTTTTCTCATCCTGCACCCCAGCTGTGAGGTGATGGTTACCAAACCCGCACGTACTGCTGATGGTACATTTAGTAGAGAAGGAACAAAGCAGCACAACAGGGGACAGCAGCGTAAGGAGAGAGGCAAGAAGATGCAAAGCCAATACAGAAGAGAAAAATAACATCAAACTGGGGGAGGGACAGAGGCTACAAAGAAGAGGGAGACAAATGAGAGCACAGGGATGTGAAGTAGTGGAGATTCACCTGCTTTTCCAGAGCTTAGTTTCTTCCCCAGTTAATAAAATTAAGAAGTGAGAGCTCAGGAACACTCTGTACTTTGAATTTCCTGTAACTGTTGATAAGTGAACCTTTAAAGACCTCAGAATTATGTACATCTTCTCTAATGAACCAGAATCCTTAATGTTACAGGCCGGGCTGGGTATCAGAGTGCAATAGCTCCTTTTCTCCTGAATGTTGCCATTAAATTTTTTTTGGTGTAACCAGCCAACACGGAGAGTTTTAGTTTAAAACAGAGCTGCAAATGATAAAAAATTACCTGGACTTCCTTACTTTTACCTGAGCTGCTCTCCCCCATATGTTACTCTTAAGGCTTCCCACTCCCTAAGCAGCATTTGGCATTTGCCTTTTGCCTTCACTACTGAGAGATGAGCGGAAAAGCTGCAAGGCAGTCATGAAGTTTCCCACGTTTTTGTGCAGGAGATGTCTCCTGAGCGTTGTGGGGAAGGAGTTCGTTCCTTCTGCTCTCCTCTGTCCCTGCTGCGAGCTTTGGTGGCCACTGAGAATAAAGTAATGTAGCTGTACCACACTCGCGGTCCTGAGAGTGAAGGTCCCGGACTAACATCCCTTGATAAAAACCCATGCGAAGTAATTCCCAGACTAGCGCTGTAGGGAAAGCCATTCGCCATTTGCAGTCTCCTGGTTGTAAGTTACCATCCTGTGCCGTTAGCTGGAGTGCGAAAGGCGGGGAGGGATCGCTGAGCAGGGATGGCTGGGGGGCTGCCCTGCTGCGGCAGGCACCCGCCTGGCCCTGGGGACGGGGGACGGAAGAGCCGCTGCTCTGGTGGCTGACAGCTCTGCCTAGCTGTGATAAAATGGGTCCTGGCATTTGAGTGAGTTACTAGCGAGGATGTGTGTATGGTTATAGTGGAAGCAATATAGCCATTCATAAACAAATGCTTCCGTGAAGCCAGCTGTAAAAACAATGATGCTTGCCTTTGAGGTGAAAGGGCAAAACCTTAGCAGAAAGGAGTATAAATAAGAAATAAATTGTTACTTTGTGTAAGTGACTGAAATAGCTGTTCTCGTAGTGCTTTGTCGTAATGACCAGCTCTGATTAACTATAGTTGTTGCTTTATTCAGCCAAACTTAAGGTCTGCTTATCATGCCTTTTTACGGTAGGTTTTTCATGCCTTTTTTTTTTTTTTTAATGTCTAGAAATGATGGCTAAAATGGGTAAGTCAGGAGAGATCCTACTCTGCAGAAGGCATGCTAGATGAAAAATTGAAAACGCTGCATGCCCCAACAGTTAATGATAGCGTTTAATTACAGAGAAATATTTATTCATGTACCAGAATCCTCGGTGTGCTTCTGTATACAAAAGGAAACTACAGATGCTGCATCATACAGATTTTTGCAGCACCTTGTGGAAATGCTACTGTAAATTCAAATGCACAGGTACAAGTACCATAAATCTCACACATCTATTTAACTTGATGTAAAAACATTTCACTACCTTAGTAGGTTAGGTGCTTACTATTATCCTTTTTAAGGAGCAGAGATGGCTGCAGCAGAGGGCCTCTGTACTTGTTGTAACAAGGATAGGAAGGATAAGAGTTTCACCTGAATTCCGTCACAAATAAAGCATGCAAGCTTTGTATATTGTAGAATGGAGTTTACATTACATATACTATTTTTAATTCATCTGTTTTGTCCTTCCTTCTTGGGAAGGACAATTAGGAGGTATTTCAGCACATAGGTTTGCCCACTGAAATTCAAAGAGTGGCGCCTTGGATTTTTAAAAACTTCAGCCAGAACTGTCTGCCATGAAGTCCTGGGATGCTGTAACATAAATAATTTGGTAATTGAAATGCTGCAAAGCCAGGAGAAGAGAGGAGGTGGCAAGAAATAGTAGCAGGGATGAGATTTGGAACTCAGAAATCACTGGCACCAGTTTCCATAGTTATCACTCTAGACCTTTATCAGGCTTAAAGTTTCTGTCTCTCTCTCTCTTTTTTTAGTGTTTGGGGTTACTATATGTGCTTAAACTTACAAGGAAGGTATCTGAGGCTATGTGCCATTCTACTCGGGCAATTCTAGATGGTTAGGATAAAAAAAACTGTGTAAGAGGAATTCAGTTCCTTCTAATAACATGATACAGCTGGAGTGATTTGGTTGTCTCCGTTAGTAGCTAAGAAACCTCTCTGTGGGCTGGGTTATTAAAAGGAATTTCCTTACAGGGCTCAGGAGATTCCTGGTATCCAAGTTCATCTTGAAAGACTATATTGGAATGTTTAGGTTTATTTAGAATAATAAATTTAAACATGGGATTCAGAAAATAATACTGGACATTCATAAAGACCTGCCTCAATATTTTTAGTTGACTGTAATTTCTGTTTGCGTTCTCTGTGTACTTTCTCTTTGGTTTTTATCCTCTGTAAAAACTTCAGGAAAGGACCATGTTCTTTCTTTCAAAACTAGTTCTGAAATACAGTACCTAGTGCTGTCAAATGGATATTGGGCTCCTTCTAGAAGCGGAGTTTAGTTCAGGTTTTAGATTTCTCCTCTTCTGACTTACAAAAGGGAGAAGCAATTCCCAACAAACAGCAGCATCGCCATCCAAAAATATGTTTAAAAATATCTTTGAATATCAAACTTGCTTCTTATACTTAAATGTTTACAAGTAAAAGCACAAAACATGATCACAGGGTAAAATTTCAAAAGCGGCTAATTGCTTTAGCACACTGGAGAATGTTACATTCTCAGAGTTATTAAAAAGCTGATGTCCTGCTTTTAGACAGCAGCCCATGCTTTTAAAACCTTTGTGATATTTAAAAAATATTTTATCTTATGTCTTCTTTTTCCTTTCAGTTTATTTTCCTTGTGATTATTCTTGCTGTCCCTGCTTATTATTTTTTCCCTTATCATTATGGGAATTTATCCATGTTACGTTAGTATTGGTAGGCAGTTAAGTCCGAGCCCCAGTATGTTTTGTAGTTTACCGACAGTGTACTCAAAAATCATAGTTTTGAAAGGATGGATTTCAGTTCCATGTATAAAAATTGAGAAGTTACGTAATATATACTGTATTATAGAACAAAAATTAAAATAGTTATCAGAAGTTTCTTGTTTATGTATTTGCGATTTTTCTACTCATAAGAAAAGCTCTGTCCACCTTTCTGGGATACAGATAAAAGGAGGCATTTGGAGGGATTTTTTCAGAAATATCGACTAGGCTTTACCAGGCTGTGAGGTAGAGGGAGGCATCTGCCTACTGCTTTGTGCATTGTAAGCCTCAAAGACTTTCATTTAAAAATGAGCAAACAAATAATGTGAACAAGTTCAGAGAGGAGAGAAACAGGGGGATGTTTTTTGTGATTGTATGTGTTTCCTCATTGATTGATTTATTGATCTTAAGGTAGGTAGGTAAGTAGATATTGGAAGTATCCTGATAGAGGTGTGTTTTTCAGTCCTGTGGACAGAAAAAGAAGTTCTGCTGCTCACAGAAAGGTCCCTGTCAATAAGGCAGAAAAATTTGGGGCAGAATCTAGATCTGGGTCCTGTATTCGTAATTCTCATTTCCTTCAGTAAGTTCTCCTTCAGTAAGTAGTGAAGAATTGATATCCAGACTTGTTTCTCTTTTAAATAAAGATTGTACTTTGTCTGGAAAATCTTGCCCTTTGCATTTGCTGGCCTTTTGCAGTGTGAAAATATATGTACATGAACATACCAAGACATTGTCTGTGATAATTATGATTAGCTTAATTACTTTCTGTATAATTGTTTCTCAAGATGACCTCCTTTTTGATGGCTTTTATTCATTTATTTTAGAAAAAAAGAGACTTAATTGGAATTGTAAATTACAGAGACAAAGGGTACGTTATGGGAAGTAGGTCCAGATCTGTTTGTGTCAGACAGTGACTGTTGGGTTTTATATTCTTAAGATTCATGGAGAGAAATAATTTAAATTGATACAATATGTGCGTGCACAAGGTAATATCAACAACCAATATATTATTTCAAAATCTGGTGAGTTTCTTTAGAGAGGATTAGGTTATATAGTGTGGGGGGACTCCGAAAAGAAAATAGAATTGTGTATTGATGCCTTTAGAAATATTATTTTGAGGGCAATAAAATGTTCCCTGAAATTCCCTCCTGAGTGGAGAAAATGGAGTTTGTTTGCAGTAATTGCATTTTCTAGCATTTGCTTTCGCACTTTCCAATATGAGTTAAGCCAATTGGAACCTGTGATTTCGTTTTGCTTATTGGCAAAAGTACCATGTAAATTGATCTGTGATGCATTTATAGAGAATGCTTTGAAAATTTTGAAATAGAGATGGCTTTTTCTTATTAGATTTAGATAGTATTAGGGTTCATTTCTATATTTTAGCCTAATGTAATAGTAACCAAAAATGTTCCTTTTCAATTTAGTCTTAATCAAGTTCAAGGAGAACATTTCTACTTAGCCCCACTGGCACTGCAAAGGCAGAGTTTATGTTCCTGTTCTCAGCCTTGATATTCAGAGTTCAAGATCTGAGCCATTCAAAACCACACCGCGTTGAAATCGGCCTAAAACTTGTCAGCCCTGGTACATTATTAGGATCTTGGTGGAAGAGAAAATGTAAAATTGTGTTGGACAGAATATAACATATTTCTACGCATTTGCAGTGTACATGCACTATAAACCTTAAACTACAGGGGGTTAGATGCAAATCTCATTGTAACTGTAAATATGGGGTGATTCTGTTTAGAGGAACACCCTTCAGCTCTGCCAGACAAAAGATGTTCTTGCCTGAAAACCTTATATATTTTCCCAAGTGAATGCTATTCACTTAAAGGATCCCTTTAAAGCGCGCATATAGCACCAAAGCAGTCGTGGTAGTCCTTTATGTATTGCTTTGCTATGGGAAAGAGAAGAGTAGCAGGAACTACTGTTTCTGCAAGAAGCATTTCTAAAAATGAAGGGGAAAAAGAAGGCTATTGTGATTTCCAGGGAGGGTGTTGTTTTCAGAATTTGCTAAATGTAAAGGGAGACTTCATAGCTGTCAGCTTTTTTGATTTTAAGTTGGGTGAATTTTTTTTTTTTCCCCTTGAAAGCTCCATCTTTTAGGTTACATAATTACAGCCCCAAAAAGAAAGCCTTTCCAGGGACTAGTAAGCAGGGAAATCTGTGCTCCTGCTGTTTCAGATTTCTTAACTTTAAAGTCAATTTGGGGAACTTTTTACACCTAAGGTTGGCAGTGCTGTGAGCTGCAAAATGTGGAGGCTTTTCTGTTTTTGAGGTTAGACTAAACAAAAACTTCAGATTCTGTCTGTTTCAAAACAAATAAATGTCATGTATTAATTGATTAAAACTTTAGTGAAGCTTTCCGTGTTTCAAGAAAAATATTTCAATAACAGTAGCCCAGTGAAATTCAAAACAACTTTGAGATCAAAACCCAACATGTCATGTCAGATTAATGATAAGGAAGACATGGGACACTGAAGTGAAACAAAAGATTGTCGCTTATGTTGTGCTACATTTTTTCTTTTAACAGAGAGGAGAAGGATATTAATCACAAACAGTTACATTAGAATAATGTTATGGTTGAGACATAAATACATAAAAGCAAGGAATTGTTACCAATGTCAAAGCATCATTAAATCAGACCCCAAGTTAACTAGGTTCTGCTGTATACAGTTCATACTGCACTTGGCGGTGTTATGGCCCAGGGTTGTGCAAAATTCACTTTACCTATGGGAGAGCGAGCGAGTGGATGCGCTTTGTATTAGGTACCACTGATTCTGCAGTATCAGACTTCTCCTAAGTGCCCGTATAGGTTAAGTAGCACCTGTATCTGCGGTCGCTCAGAGAGGACCGTATCTGCTGCAATACCTTGGCATTCCATAGCTGAGTTATAGGTGCCAAGGCAAGATTCACTCAATACTTCCTTGCTTTCATGGGTTTATGACTCAACCTTGGCATTATTGTAACGTAGTTTTTTGTGTTTAATGTTTCTTAGACTTGGTTTTCCATTGCCAGCATGGAAGAAATCCTAATGCATGAGTTTCAGAGGAGAAGGTAGCAGTCTGAACCTGCTGTGTGGCTCGATCCGCAAGTGTGAGTATTAACGCTAGAGCTGTCAGGCCTTGTGAAAATTAATGAAGCCTGACGGTTACAGAGTGAAAGGTCAGAGGCAGAGCTTGCACTTACCTAACATTTCTGTTTTGTTGTGTCTAACAGTGTTTTCAACAAAGGGGAGCTTTAATGTACAAGCTTTAGATTTATCACAGGAATTCAAGGGTCTCAGCCTTTGCTTCTCCCTGTGCTGTGGTCTGATGTTTTCTTTGCATAAAGGCAAAACAGTTAAACTTTCATTTGTCTATCCTTTTGCTGTGTTGCCCGCGTGTGTTTTGCCTGTATTTTTCTTTCTCCAAAATTTTCTTTTGGGGGGGGGGGGGTGGGGAGAAGCATCTGAACTGATGATAGCTTAAAAAGCTGGTGGAGTACTTTTCATCAAGAAGATTTTGAGAGATCTTCTACTTCAGCTCTTTGTACTTCTTTAGAAGCATGCTCTGTTTTTGTGCATGTTCTGTCTTTTATTTGCTTGCTTTTTTGTTTTTAGGTATTTCATTCTGTAGATTTCTACAGACACAGAGAGGTAAAATGCATAGAAATACACGGGTTACGTTTTGAGCCAGTGTGTTGGTTGACGTCAGTTTTAGCTATTCCATTGAGGACTTTGTGAAGGCTGCTTGATTAAAACAGCCAGAATATTTTCACAGTTGGTCAATCTCATCCTAGAAGAGCTGCTTGTTTTCCTATCTAGTTTTGGATCTCAGTACCTGCAGTTGATTGTTGGTGTGGGAAGTCCAGCTTACCATTTGAAAGCTTGAGTCTATATAACTGTACTTACACAGTCTAACTCATTTGCTGTCGAAGGAGAAACCAGAGCCTTTCAGATATTCTGTCTTTCTTTTAAAAAGCTGAAAGGGGCCTGTGTGTGTTGCGAATGTGCTGTAAATGCTGGGAAGAGAGAGTAACCGTGGGCCTGAGATGGACCGGGCTTTCCATGAGAAACCTCTATGAAGAGTTAGAGAGCTGCTGCTGAACAGTAGCAGGTTCTGCTGGTTGCCCTCGCCTGCTGCCCATCGGCGGGCAGCTGTGCCCAGGCAACTGGTAGCAACCTGTGCTGCTGTGGGGACTGGAAGTCCATAGGAATGACACAAAATCTGCTCCTTCAGTGTTTATCTCTGGATGTGTATGTGGTTGGTTATAGGTGAATGCTCCATGGCCAGTTTTGCATTTTGGAAGCACGTATGATATACTATAAATAGGAGATGATTCACTTGCACAGGCATCTCACTTGTACAGATTTTCCCTCTTTTTGAAGGGGCTACGATTTGTACTTCAAGATTTCTCAGCCCATTTCTCAACATATGGCCAAAGGGTCTATGAGGCTATGAAATGGGCATGAAAACGCTTCATGTTTCGTGGAAGTGTTATGTGGTTTGAATAGTTAATGCATGCGGATGCATATTCAGAGCTTCACATCAAAAGCACTTGTGTAGCATTTGTGTGTAAATACAAGTTTGTACCACTGTAGAGACAGCTAGTATTACACTATTTCTTATTCCCCTACTTCCCTGTGGGTTTTGTAGGTAACAATACTCAAAAATAATGTGATTTTCTGTTTTTATAGGGACTCAGCAGTTAACATTCATTGCCAGTCAGACTCCTTTTCATGTCTGGCAGCTCTACAGAACTTGGGTTGTGTGACTAAATTGTACTCGTATGAAGCATGCCATTAAAACGGGAACGGTTGTTCAACAGATTAAGGACTCCTAGGATCAAGTACTTAAGGTGAACTTAAAAAAACACTGGAACACCTACTTACGTAGGTTAAAAAAACCCAACAACCCGCCACCCCTCCCAGCTTCCCCCCTCGTCCTGTGTAATAGATGCATTAAAAGTCAGTCTGTTGCTCAGCTAGCACTTTAAAGGGATGTAAGTGGTTGCAGCCAGCAAAAGAAGGTCCTGCCTTACCAGCGTTCACAGAGCCTCATTCCTTTTTTGCTACATCAATTTTCAGCTGGATCAGTTTCCTGATCCACTGTGCTCTGCAGCCACCAAATCCTCGTGTTGGCAAAGAGGCATGGTGGCACAAGAGTGAGGATGAACACTTGGGGGAAAAAGGTATGTGGGACTGTAGCTTGAGGGTTGACTTATTACAGAACTCTTCTGAGACTCCCAGATTAATGTATTTACTGTAAACAGTTCTGTTTTTACAAGTTATTCACAGTTAACTGTCTTTGCTTTTATTTGAGGAATAGTGATGCTGACCTTTTGTCTTCCAGAAGAGAACAACTTGTCTAATTGCAGTATTTTCTTGATCAATGATTACATTGTGCCCTTGCTTCTGCTGTTGAGGGCAGGTGTTGAAAAACATCTTAGCCAAAATAATATAAGTATCTGTTGAAGGTATGCACACACACACACACAGAGGCGCACCCTGTGTGTGTATATACACATAAATATATAGGATTTAAAATACTCCAGTATAAGTGACTCTACTTCACAGACTTGGTGCCCTAATCATCATTTTTAGTAGCTGTAATTTTAGCCTTTTGATCTCACCTGTTAAACATTTAAGTATTTTTAATTTAAACTCAGTTATTACTCTGGGAGTTGATAATTGGGGTTTCTGAAGTGCTCATCCCAGCAAACAGATCAAACTCTTTTCCTAGTTTGGAAAGCGATTCCTTATATCTGTTTTCTAGATTCACAGTATAAATTAGAATGACTACTATTACTGATGCATGATGAGAAATTTAATAGGAAATTAGACTAATAAAGACCAAATGTAACTAACAAAAATTTAGTGAAGGAAAATGAGGAAATGCTTTTCAACCTGTGTATTGTGCTACAGCCTCTCTCTCTGTACAGACAGCACAGATGTAGATATGCAGAGATTAATCTGGTCAAGATGAAACGAGAATACCATGGAGTAGGAGATTTTTGTGTGTGCCTGTTCATGCTTCCATATTAAACACAGAAGGTCAGCAGCTTATAGACAAAGGGCAGGACTGCCTAAAGAAAACACAGCAGAATATTTCACAAATTGTATCAGAGAGAATGAATGTTGTGCACTGCCACAGGGCCTTTCAGGAAGGGAAAACCTGAATGCAATGAATAAATAGCTAATCTGATTGCAGGTAATTTATTACTGTGATTAGTGCTATATAGTCTTTCCTCAGGGAGGAGAAAAGAAATGGATGAGACTTCCTCTTGCTGTGCTCCCCTTTGCTTGGGCTTGGCTTTTGACGTGTTTGCATTTTGATGAGTGGTGTTGCTCATTGCTAGCTCCCGGGCCAGCTCCGGAAAAGGAAAGCAAAATGTGACTGGTTATCAATTTCGGGAACTAAGTGGGAAGCGTGGTCCGACCTTGGTGCCCATCCTATGGTAAATATTAAGGTATGTACAAATATGGAGTGAAGCACAACTCATCTCACTGCTGGACGGGGGACCTGGGTCTGCAGCCGTTACAGCCGCAGCCAGCGCTGGTTACCGTCCGGCTCACGGGCTATGGGTGTGCAGTACCGCTGAGCTAGAGCTTACAGGTAGATGTTGGAGGACTTTGGTCCCCGTGGGGTTTCTCCTCCAGGGCCCGTTTCGCCTTATTCCTCAGTCCTGGTGTTGGTCCTTGGGTTTCATTGGGTTTCATTCCCTGAGCTCCCCGGTGGCACCGGGGAGAGGCTGTTCTCTCCCAAGGACCCCCGGCTCCCTCGTACCTTCCTGGCTCTCAAGAACTGACCAAGCGGAGCCTCTGCTTAGCCTTAATAAAATCAACAGCTGTCCTGACACCAATTGCAGTAAATACTGTTTGGTTTTCCCTACAGATTTCAGGTGCTGATATAACATCTATAACATTACATTTATATGTTTTAATAATCACTGATGTCACCATTGGTTTGTCTTTTTGTGTCCTTTGTGTCTTCAAATTAAGCCCTCTTTTCAAGGTGTCAAGATAAAAAAACATTGACTTCAAGCAAAATGTTCCAGACTTAATTGGACATAATATGTGCTGATTTTCAAATCTATCAAAATGCATGGGAGACAGTGTAAAACCTGAACATTTATCCAGTAAGATGAGAAGTTTTCTCTGCTAAAACGGGCAAATGTTGAGAACTTGGCAGAAGCCTGAATTTAACTTCTCCATCCTACTTCTCCGAGAATTTAATCACATCTAGCTTCTTTTGGGGGATTGATAGTTATGACAAGTGTATCAAATTTCACGCCACTGGTATCTTTTATGTTTCCTGAGAGAGGAGAAAATAGCAATTTTACCTTGTGCCCAGGAGTCGCAGAAAGCAGGAATTGTAGGTACCTGCCACATCGAGTTTTTAAATAAAAATGAATTGCAGAGCATCAAGTAGCAGAGATGGGGAAGGGGAGGGAAGAGAGTGAGGCATAAACTGTAGAGGAGCATTTATTGCATCTCCCCCAGCTTTTAATCTAACGCAGCACCGCGGAGAGTTATGAATATGTATGATCTGCATTTTATTCAGATGTGAGGTGTCTATGAAGATGTCTGCTTGTTTTTTTCAGGGGATTTATAGCTTTTTGGTTTCTATCCAGAATTAACTAATTTTGCAAAAATGATGCTTATATACATATCTTGTGTAATTCCTGTTTCCGTGCTGTAAATATTGAAAAGCAGAGGGTTTTGACTGGTTCCCCTTAAGTCTTCTTTAGGGGAAAGTTAATCTTGTTGTAAATACTTACAGCTTTACTTTGAAACTTACTTTTTTAAAAAAAACACAAACCCAAACAGTTTTGAAAGTTGAAAGACAAGTTTTAAACTAGCAAAGCCACATCTGTTTAGGAGAACTGTATTCACGAGAAATATATAGCATCCGATTCTATGTTCCTCAATGCAGATGTTGGGAGTGCCAGAACTGGAAGACAGAGCCATAGATTTCCACATGCATTTTGCTGCTGGGGGGGGAGGGGGGGTGTCCAAAACCAACCTTTTCTAAATTATTATTAGGAATATACCCCAAAATGAATGATTTGGTGTAAGACTAGGAAATCAGGCTTATGGTGAAGGCAGTAGAAGGGAGATGTGAGTCTGGTTTTAGCTTTGATGCAAACTTATGTATGATTTTTGGCAAGTCACAGTGGGACAGATTTTGTAAAAGAACCTAACTTCTGTGAAGATACCACAGTATGGGGCCATATTTTTAAGGGAGCTCAGCACCCAGTATGTTTATTTGGAAGATCTGGCACTGGTTGTTGGTACCAAGTGCTTGAAAATCTGTCTCTGAACTCCAAAAATCTGGCTCCATGGGCCTGATCCATGCCTCGTTCCAAACAATGGAAATAGTTGCCCTGACTTGAGGCGATCAAGCCTGTACTCTTTATCTCTGACCCTCATGGTAAATTAGTTAACCACATTTCCTTTTTCCTACCATATGTCTTATTTGCTTGAGTTTCATGGTTTCTTCTACATGTGTACTTCTTACAGAAATGACATACTACCATAAACAACAACAATAATAATAATGATGTGAAAGTCCATTGCAAGTGAATTGGAGCTTTGGAGAACAGGCTAGGTCTGGGAGTAAATGCCACTACTTAAATGTTTTAGGTTCCATACGAATTCATCCAAATAATGGCATAATAAAAACCAACAGCACCAGCAGCCTGATTCAGTACCCCGTGCCTGGTACCCTCACGACATAGTTGTGAGGCACGCTGCAGTCTCCGCTCTACCCACCCACTCAGGCACTGGGTATCTCACTGCGGGTCACTCCTGTGGATTAGGACTCGGGACTGCTGACTCTGCCCCAGTCGCGTGAATTAAGCGGTAGGACTCAGAGCCACATCTTAGGCTAATCTAAATCAGTGTGTCATCTGTTGAAAGCAAGGGAGCAGTGGTGGTTTATGCCACCTTTGGAGCTGGTTTGGTGCCTACCAGCTTGTTTTGTTTAATGCTTTTTATGATAACATTGCTTTGTGTGATGTTACTTTACATTTTAACACAGTTTTATTCAATGGAAGAGAAGCAGCATTAATAACTTCTGCTCGACATGGAGATGCACACAGATCTTGGGTATTTCATTCTGTCACTGCTAGCTGTCTACTTATTGTGCCGGCAATGCTGGTGTGGGAGGAAAATGTGCTAATTAAGTCCTCTTTTTTGTTATTTCAGGAAACCTACCATATGAATATAAAATAGTGATTGCTGGGAATCATGAACTGACATTTGATAAGGAATTCATGGCAGACCTTGTTAAACAAGATTACTACCGCTTTCCCTCTGTGTCCAAATTGAAACCAGAGGACTTTGACAATGTTCAGTCACTCCTGACAAATAGTATTTACTTACAAGATTCAGAGATAACGGTTAAAGGATTCCGAATATATGGTGCCCCGTGGTAAGTCTCAATTTAAACTTTCTTTGCTGTTTATTACTTGAACCACAGCAGGAATCATTCCTGCTGAAAATGCATGAAGCTGCTTTGTTGCATTGCCCTGCAGAACAGTATCGAACTTAGCTGTAAACCGCTCTGAAGCAATTGCCACATTTTTTTTGTGGATAAATAGGCTATATTTAGCCATATGTGTGAAATAAGAGAAAAAGAATTGTGATTATTTCTGTTCTGCCTGCTGAATGCACTTTAAAAATTGTGGACTCAATATCCACTCTGCTTGTGGATTAACTGCAGTGGTGTCTTAGTATGTATCAGGGAAGGAAGCTCCATTATATTGTGTGCTGTTTAGGTATTTATTTCTACTGTGCTAATAGATTAGTATAGTAGTATTAACACCCGCACAGCACAAAGGTTCAAGGCAGCAGGTGCTTTAAGCGTTACTTCTGATCAGTTCTAGGCATTGTTTTCTGTTGCCTGTAAAGTTGTGATAACGAAATTTCAAGCCAGTTTTGATCTCATTCCACCCCTGTGCCGAGCATATGCAGGAAAAATTGCTGTCCAGTTTTGTACTAAGGAGACTCTTCCTTGTTTTTTCTACGTGTTTAATTGTGATGCCTGATAACCTCTCTGTGGAGTCTTGGGTAGCACTTGCTTTAAATCCTCATGCTAACAACAGCCACAACCCTTTGAGGCTGTACCAGAAATCTGAACTTCAGTGATGGTGATAATCATTATGCTGCTTGGCATTCTCAATTGTCAGCTGAAGTACTTAGATGCTAATTTATGCACACCTATAAGAAGAGTTTATTATAAGCTTATAACTTATATTTTTGACGTCAGGCTTGCTTTAGAGGTGAAAGTAGGAGAGGAAGGGGGAATGGCAGGGGTTGCACCAAAGAGTGGGGCAAACCTATACAGACATTAGAAGTTTTCCCCTTCATCTCATGCCTATTGACTGTGCACTTGGTCCGCAGGCCTTGGTGATTCATACAACACCGCACACATTGATGCTTCTGACAATGCCTTTTTTTGGTCATATGTGTCCATTAGTGCTGGCTAGATAATGGTGGTTTAGCTCTGTACCTCACATTCTTAACTTAAGAAATTAATTTTTTAATTTAAAAGTCATCGCCTTTAGCAAGTAGTTAAAATCAGCCTGACATCGCTTAGCTAAAAAACAAACAAACAAAAAACCCAAGAACTCTAAATCCTGCAGTATCAGCTAATTGGGAAAGATGATCTTAATTCGGATTAGGAATCATCTCTTAAAGACATTTCAAAGTAACGTTTTTAGTATAGCAGCATATAACCCACAGAAGAAGACCGGGCACATGAAGGCCTTGGGTAGTGTGAGGTGAATTTGAGACTTGCTGCAAGGTGAGCAGTCGTGTGAGGTGGCAAGTTAGCTGCCGAGATTAAGATTGTGTTCAGCTTCTTTCATATGTATGTCTCAGACTCAGAGGGCTTGTATTCTGCAGGCATCCAATGATTGCGAAGTGTAGACATCTTTTCAGATTTATTTGGGGCAGATTTACCCGAACTCTGCTTACTACAGAGCTGCTGGAGAGATCTGGAGGAGAATGTAGAATCCCAGTCTGGGGAAAAGTATCTTTTGGAGAAGAGAGAGCTTGGTATTCTAAAATGGAGAACCATGTGATATGCCTTTACATTTACATTTATATGTACTGGCAAAATGTAGTGATCTTTTTTTTTCCTTCTTTTGCTTCCCGAATCCATAATGGCAATCTTGTTACCCTTTTGTCTCCAACTGCATTTAGAAGTTCTTTCATTTTGCAGGTATACACATGGATTGAGAATGTTTGTTCCGAAATATTAAGGGATGCCACCTCAAGGAACTGAGTTGTTTTAACGCTAACGAGCGAATGGCATATGTGTTCTGACCTAGTCATGGAAGATAAATGTTAATTATTCCTCCCTGTAATCCATTGATAACTAGATTTTTCCAATTAGTGATCAATGGGAAATAAAGCTAGATTGCTCGAAAGGCACGCTGAGCTCCAACCAAGTGCAGACTTCTCTCTCTTGAAGAGAGAGAAGTTAATTTGTGTTCAGCTGTGGAAAACTTTTGTCAAAGCCTGTTTTGAGCAGTGGTTGATGTGGAGGTGAGGCTATCATTTTGAATACAGCTTTTTAGATCAGCTAGTCTGCGTTTGGAGGATAGAGTCTTCTTTTCTTTCTTTCTCTCTCTGTTTTTTTATAATGACAGTTCCTGGAAAATGTGAAAATTCAGCTAGTTTCCTGCATTTTAGTTGGTCTTTGAGGGGAAGGAAAAGTCACATCAGATAATGGAAAAATCTGTTCCAAATCTGTTCTGTGCCTGGAAACGGAGACAGAACGATCAGACAAGTCTGTTAGCACTTCTTAATTTTTTTCTCCTTCCCCTCCAATCACATCTCACTCTACTATTATAAATCTTCAGATTACCCCAAACGAAGAGAATTTATGGGGGTTTTGTATGTATTTATGGCCTCCTTACCCCAATTAGTTCTGTCACAGAGTGGAACACTGGTCATTAACCCAGAAGATGCTCCAACCCTAAAATGAGATAAGTTGGCATGTTCAATTTATGTGCATTTTTGTAAGTATTTCCAGAGGGAAAAAATTCTCATTTGCTGATAAAGCTACTGGTTTTAATTTAAAAAGAGGGATCAAACCAAGAATAACAGCTGTGATTCTGGAGGTTTCAGCCTGTCAGGGGTTTCTAAGAAGTAATTGCCAGAAGACTGGGAAAACTGGCTATAAGTCATCTATCTATTTAGAAAATGTAAATTGCCAACTCAGTGTTACTACAGAAAAGAAATATCAGTCCATATTCATTACATGTTATTACTCATGGTACATCTGAAAGCTTTCTACAGACCTAAGAGAATTCAAGTAGTGCCTCCTAACTTACAATTTAGTAGAATTTGTATGTAGAAAATAACTTACAATACACGGGAGCATTCATGTGTATTTGCAATTGGAATGTGCGGTGGTGCATATCAACAGCCTCTAAGGAGCAGAAAATTTGAATTTAGCCTGATGGTTCTGAGAGTATTAAATGGCATTAGCTGGAGGGGAGTTGAAAACAGAGTATCAGCTCCTAAAAGAGAAAAGAGCAAGGGTGGGACATGAATCACGCTCAGAGTTCTGCTCATTTTCAGAGGTGGCGAATGTAACTGACATTTTCACACCTTAAATAGGAGATTCTTTGATGTACCTTGAAGGAGCAAAATGGCTGAAGATTTTCCATTTGGTCTATAGGTAACAATCCACAAAAACATTTCCCTCCTTTCTCTTCCTTCTGACTTTGTCCTATGAACCTGGCTTGTTTGGTGGGAAAATAACTGATATTTTGCATAAAGTGCAGTCAAAACCCTTAAAGATTCCAATAGAAACATTTTCTCCTTTGGAAATTTGAGATTGAGGCTACTTATTGAACAGGACAAAAAATACAAACAGTAATGGATATGAATTTTTGAATCTTAAAACTCCCTTTGTGAAGTATATGTAAGCATAACTCATATTGATGTATCTATAAAAGCATAAGGACAGACAGTCTGTTTTTAGACAGCAGCTTCAGGTGCTGAATATGTATAAGTGAATACGTATAAGTTTTATTTAAATTCAAATGTTGTTTTAAAATATGTGTTTTTTTAAAATTATATTTGAAATTGTTCATCCATGCTAAGGACTGAATTTACTATAATGTTACCGACGTTCGAATACAAGTATTCTAGCAATGTCTGTTTTCTAATGAAGCTTTAAAAGCATTCAAACCACCAGAGAACTGCAGTTAACTGGAGCCAGAATTTGTTTAAACCACGTTTTGACAGAAACAATTG